>NW_027327522.1:2500-302500 GCF_047675955.1 Chlorocebus sabaeus
TCAGAAGAGCTGTACCCTCAGTGCCATATTCGGACTAATAGCATAGGTGTCTTCCGGGAATATTACGAGTAATATTACCGGGTAGCTATCCATTCATTGTTATGTTTGGAGTCATGTGATACTCTACCCTCCTTTATATTAGGATCAGTGTCACGCGGTGAGTGTACACCTACTGCGATATTAAAACTAAAATCCTGCTTTCCGTCCCTGGATATGAAGAACAGCATCACAAGTAGGTTTACACTTCCTGTGGTATTAGGAATAATAATATGATTATTAATCATCAATGACCGATTTTAATAATTATCAATGATACTAAAAATTCATAGGATACCATTATTAATGATGGATAATGATTTTAAACACATGATTACGCATGTTTTCAATGAATTATTAATATTAATGTCATGCAATAATATCATTAGTTCCTAATACTAATTATTATTTGATTCCCAGCGTCTCTGGGTATTGATTTAAGTCACATTAATAGCTAATATCATAATATTATTATTAATGGTGATATTACTAATAATTATTATTACAAATCGTTACCATTTTAAGCCAGTATTAATTTTTACTCTCTTTATTGTGATCATTAGAATCAATAATAATAATTATTATTAATATAATTATTAATATTAATGATTGATAGACTTCTTCCTGATATCCACCGGGGAGAGGACGATGTTAATTTCTATATCACAGATGGTGTACACCCGCCGTGACAGTGTTTCGAACTTCTGCCTGGGAGAGGAGGAAATGACAATCAGTATCACCGGAAGTAGAAACACCTGTGAGATACTGTTCTGAATATTCAGGGAGGAAGAGGCTGATATGACTCCTAATACAGAGGGGGTTACTCCCTCTGAGGGTGTGCACACTGGGGGTGTACAATTGTCTGAGAAGGAGTGGAAAATTTTCAGATGGGGAGATGATATTACTCAAAATATCAGAAAGAGGCTGTGAGTCCACAAGGGTCTCAGAAGCCAGGGGGGCCAGCCAGGGGGTGGCGGCTGAGAGCCCGATCGCGGGGGGGTGCCTGCACCCCCGGCGATGGGGCTCCTGGAAGCCAGGGGGGCGGGCCGGGGGTGGCGGCTTGGAGCCCGATCGGGGGACGTGCCTGCACCCCTGGCGATGGGTCTCCCCGAAGCCAGGGGGCCGGGCCGGGGGTGGAGGCTCGGGGCCCGATCGCGGGGACTTTGCAAGAGTATCACATGGGGTTGTACAGTGTGTGTGATACTGAGATTAATAACTGGGTGAACTTCCACCCTGTGCCACATTGCGAGTAATATCTCCCTGTCCCCTCCGTGGATATTAGAAACAATATCCCAGACTGGGTGTACGCCTCCTGCTGTACAGAGTGCAGTATCATTCTCTCCCTCCCAGGATAGTAATTGCAATATCACTGGGTGGGAGCACACAGCCTGCGAATTATTATCATCCTCTCCCACTCCGTATACCAGGAACAATATCTCAGAAGAGCTGTACCCTCAGTGCCATATTCGGACTAATAGCATAGGCGTCTTCCGGGAATATTACGAGTAATATTACCGGGTAGCTATCCATTAATTGTTATGTTTGGAGTCATGTGATACTCTACCCTCCTTTATATTAGGATCAGTGTCACGCGGTGAGTGTACACCTACTGCGATATTAAAACTAAAATCCTGCTTTCCGTCCCTGGATATGAAGAACAGCATCACAAGTAGGATTACACTTCCTGTGGTATTAGGAATAATAATATGATTATTAATCATCAATGATCGATTTTAATAATTATCAATGATACTAAAAATTCATAGGATACCATTATTAATGATGGATAATGATTTTAAACACATGATTACGCCTGTTTTCAATGAATTATTAATATTAATGTCATGCAAAAATATTATTAGTTCCTAATACTAATTATTATTTGATTCCCAGCGTCTCTGGGTATTGATTGAAGTCACATTAATAGCTAATATCATAATATTATTATTAATAGTGATATTAATAATAATTATTATTACAAATCGATACCATTTTAAGCCAGTATTAATTTTTACTCTCTTTATTGTGATCATTAGAATCAATAATAATAATAATTATTAATATAATTATTAATATTTATGATTAATAGACTTCTTCCTGATATCCACCGGGGAGAGGACGATGTTAATTTCTATATCACAGATGGTGTACACCCCCCCGTGATAGTGTTTCGAACTTCTGCTTGGGAGAGGAGGAAATGACAATCAGTATCACTGGAAGTAGCAACACCTGTGAGATACTGTTCTGAATATTCAGGGAGGAAGAGGCTGATATGACTAATACAGAGGGGGTTACTCCCTCTGAGGGTGTGCACACTGGGGGTGTACAATTGTCTGAGAAGAGTTGAAAATTTTCAGATGGGGAGATGATATTACTCAAAATGTCAGAAAGAGGCTGTGAGTCTACAAGGGTCCCAGAAGACAGGGGGGGCGGGCCGGGGGTGGCGGCTGGGAGCCCGATCGCGGGGGGTGCCTGCACCCCCGGCGATGGGGCTCCCAGAAGCCAGGGGGGCGGGCCGGGGGTGGGGGCTGGGAGCCCGATCGCGGGGGGTGCCTGCACCCCCGGCGATGGGGCTCCCAGAAGCCAGGGGGGCGGGCCGGGGGGTGGCGGGTGGGAGCCCGATCACGGGAGGTGCCTGCATCCCCGGCGATGGGGCTCCCAGAAGCCAGGGGGGCGGGCCGGGGGTGGTGGCTGGGAGCCCGATCGGGGGAGGGCCGGGGGGTGGCGGCTGGGAGCCCCATCGCGGGGGGTGCCTGCACCCCCGGCGATGGGTCTCCCATAAACCAGGGTGGCGGGCCGGGGGTGGTGGCTGGGAGCCCGATCGGGGGATGTGCCTGCACCCCCAGCGATGGGGCTCCCAGAAGCCAGGGGGGCGGGCTGGGGGTGGCGGCTGGGAGTCAGATCGGGGGACGTGCCTGCACCCCCGGCGATGGGGCTCCCAGAAGCCAGGGGGGCGGGCCGGGGGTGGCGGCTGGGAGCCCGATCGGGGGACGTGACTGCACCCCCGGCGATGGGGCTCCCAGAAGCCAGGGGGCGGGCCGGAGGTGGCGGCTGGGAGTCCGATCGCGTGGGGTGCCTGCACCGCAGGTGATGGGGCTCCCAGAAGCCAGGGGGGCGGGCCGGGGGGTGGCGGCTGGGAGCCCGATCTGGGGGCGTGCCTGCACCCCCGGCGATGGGGCTCCAAGAAGCCAGGGGGCCGGGCCGGGGGTGGCGGCTCGGGACCCGGTCGCGGGGACAGTTGGAAGAGTATCACATGGCGTTGTACAGTGTGTGTGATACTGAGATTAATAACAGGGTGAACTTCCACCCTGTGCCACATTGCGAGTAATATCAGCCTGTCCCCTCCGTGGATATTAGAAACAATATCCCAGACTGGGTGTACGCCTTCTGCTGTACAGAGTGCAGTATCCTCCTCCCACTCCCAGGATAATAATTACAATATCACTGCGCGGGAGCACGCAGCCTGCGAATTATTATCATCCTCTCCCCCTCCGTATACTAGGAACAATATCTCAGAAGAGCTGTACCCTCAGTGCCATATTCGGACTAATAGCATAGGTGTCTTCCGGGAATATTACGAGTAATATTACCGGGTAGCTATCCATTAATTGTTATGTTTGGAGTCATGTGATACTCTACCCTCCTTTATATTAGGATCAGTGTCACACGGTGAGTGTACACCTACTGCGATATTAAAACTAAAGTCCTGCTTTCCGTCCCTGGATATGAAGAACAGCATCACAAGTAGGTTTACACTTCCTGTGGTATTAGGAATAATAATATGATTATTAATCATCAATGATCGATTTTAATAATTATCAATGATACTAAAAATTCATAGGATACCATTATTAATGATGGATAATGATTTTAAACACATGATTACGCCTGTTTTCAATTAATTATTAATATTAATGTCATGCAATAATATTATTAGTTCCTAATACTAATTATTATTTGATTCCCAGCGTCTCTGGGTATTGATTGAAGTCACATTAATAGCTAATATCATAATATTATTATTAATAGTGATATTACTAATAATTATTATTACAAATCGATACCATTTTAAGCCAGTATTAATTTTTACTCTCTTTATTGTGATCATTAGTATCAATAATAATAATAATTATTAATATAATTATTAATATTAATGATTAATAGACTTCTTCCTGATATCCACCGGGGAGAGGACGATGTTAATTTCTATATCACAGATGGTGTACACCCCCCGTGATAGTGTTTCGAACTTCTGCTTGGGAGAGGAGGAAATGACAATCAGTATCACTGGATGTAGCAACACCTGTGAGATACTGTTCTGAATATTCAGGGAGGAAGAGGCTGATATGACTACTAATACAGAGGGGGTTACTCCCTCTGAGGGTGTGCACACTGGGGGTGTACAATTGTCTGAGAAGAGTTGAAAATTTTCAGATGGGGAGATGATATTACTCAAAATATCAGAAAGAGGCTGTGAGTCCACAAGGGTCCCAGAAGCCAGGGGGGCGGGCCGGGGGTGGCGGCTGGGAGCCCAATCGCGGGGGGTGCCTGCACCCCCGGCGATGGGGCTCCCGGAAGCCAGGGCGGCAGGCCGGGGGTGGCGGCTGGGAGCCCGATCGCGGGGGGTGCCTGCACCCCCGGCGATGGGGCTCCCGGAAGCCAGGGGGGCGGGCCGGGGGTGGCGGCTGGGAGCCCGATCGCGGGGGGTGCCTGCACCCCCGGCGATGGGGCTCCCGGAAGCCAGGGGGGCGGGCCGGGGGTGGCGGCTGGGAGCCCGATCGCCGTGGGTGCCTGCACCCCCGGCGATGGGGCTCCCGGAAGCCAGGGGGGCGGGCCGGGGGTGGCGGCTGGGAGCCCGATCGCGGGGGGTGCCTGCGCCCCCGGCGATGGGGCTCCCGGAAGCCAGGGGGGCGGGCCGGGCGTGGCGGCTGGGAGCCCGATCGGGGGACGTGCCTGCACCCCCGGCGATGGGGCTCCCGGAAGCCAGGGGGGCGGGCCGGGGGTGGCGGCTGCGAGCCCGTTCGGGGGACGTGCCTGCACCCCGGCGATGGGGCTCCCGGAAGCCAGGGGGGCGGGCCGGGGGTGGCGGCTGCGAGCCCGATCGGGGGGACAGTTGGAAGAGTATCACATGGCGTTGTACAGTGTGTGTGATACTGAGATTAATAACAGGGTGAACTTCCACCCTGTGCCACATTGCGAGTAATATCAGCCTGTCCTCTCCGTATATATTAGAAACAATATCCCAGACTGGGTGTACGCCTTCTGCTATACAGAGTGCAGTATCATCCTCTCCCTCCCAGGATAGTAATTACAATATCACTGGGTGGGAGCACGCAGCCTGCGAATTATTATCATCCTCTCCCCCTCCGTATACTAGGAACAATATCTCAGAAGAGCTGTACCCTCAGTGCCATATTCGGACTAATAGCATAGGTGTCTTCCGGGAATATTACGAGTAATATTACCGGGTAGCTATCCATTCATTGTTATGTTTGGAGTCATGTGATACTCTACCCTCCTTTATATTAGGATCAGTGTCACACGGTGAGTGTACACCTACTGCGATATTAAAACTAAAGTCCTGCTTTCCGTCCCTGGATATGAAGAACAGCATCACAAGTAGGTTTACACTTCCTGTGGTATTAGGAATAATAATATGATTATTAATCATCAATGATTGATTTTAATAATTATCAATGATACTAAAAATTCATAGGATACCATTATTAATGATGGATAATGATTTTAAACACATGATTACGCCTGTTTTCAATTAATTATTAATATTAATGTCATGCAATAACATTATTAGTTCCTAATACTAATTATTATTTGATTCCCAGCGTCTCTGGGTATTGATTGAAGTCACATTAATAGCTAATATCATAATATTATTATTAATAGTGATATTACTAATAATTATTATTACAAATCGATACCATTTTAAGCCAGTATTAATTTTTACTCTCTTTATTGTGATCATTAGTATCAATAATAATAATTATTATTAATATAATTATTAATATTAATGATTAATAGACTTCTTCCTGATATCCACCGGGGAGAGGACGATGTTAATTTCTATATCACAGATGGTGTACACCCCCCGTGATAGTGTTTCGAACTTCTGCTTGGGAGAGGAGGAAATGACAATCAGTATCACCGGAAGTAGCAACACCTGTGAGATACTGTTCTGAATATTCACGGAGGAAGAGGCTGATATGACTACTAATACAGAGGGGGTTACTCCCTCTGAGGGTGTGCACACTGGGGGTGTACAATTGTCTGAGAAGAGTTGAAAATTTTCAGATGGGGAGATGATATTACTCAAAATATCAGAAAGAGGCTGTGAGTCCCCAAGGGTCCCAGAAGCCAGGGGGGCGGGCCGGGGGGTGGCGGCTGGGAGCCCGATCGCGGGGGGAGCCTGCACCCCCGGCGTTGGGGCTCCCGGAAGCCAGGGGGGCGGGCCGGGGGGTGGCGGCTGGGAGCCCGATCGAGGGGGGGTGCCTGCACCCCCGGCGATGGGGCTCCCGGAAGCCAGGGGGGCGGGCCGGGGGTGGCGGCTGGGAGCCCGATCACGGGGGGTGCCTGCACCCCCGGCGATGGGGCTCCCGGAAGCCAGGGGGGCGGGCCGGGGGTTGCGGCTGGGAGCCCGATCGCGGGGGGTGCCTGCGCCCCCGGCGATGGGGCTCCTGGAAGCCAGGGGGGCGGGCCGGGGGGTGGCGGCTGGGAGCCCGATCACGGGGGGTGCCTGCACCCCCGGCGATGGGGCTCCCGGAAGCCAGGGGGGCGGGCCGGGGGGTGGCGGCTGGGAGCCCGATAGGGGGACGTGCCTGCACCCCCGGCGATGGGGCTCCCGGAAGCCAGGGGAGCGGGCCGGGTGTGGCGGCTGGGAGCCCGATCGGGGGACGTGCCTGCACCCCCGGCGATGGGGCTCCCGGAAGCCAGGGGGGCGGGCCGGGGGTGGCGGCTGGGAGCCCGATCGGGGGACGTGCCTGCACCCCCGGCGATGGGGCTCCCGGAAGCCAGATGGGCGGGCCGGTGGTGGCGGCTGCGAGCCCGATCGGGGGGACAGTTGGAAGAGTATCACATGGCGTTGTACAGTGTGTGTGATACTGAGATTAATAACAGGGTGAACTTCCACCCTGTGCCCCATTGCGAGTAATATCAGCCTGTCCCCTCCGTGGATATTAGAAACAATATCCCAGACTGGGTGTACGCCTTCTGCTGTACAGAGTGCAGTATCATCCTCTCCCTCCCAGGATAGTAATTACAATATCACTGGGTGGGAGCACGCAGCCTGCGAATTATTATCATCCTCTCCCCCTCCGTATACTAGGAACAATATCTCAGAAGAGCTGTACCCTCAGTGCCATATTCGGACTAATAGCATAGGTGTCTTCCGGGAATATTACGAGTAATATTACCGGGTAGCTATCCATTAATTGTTATGTTTGGAGTCATGTGATACTCTACCCTCCTTTATATTAGGATCAGTGTCACGCGGTGAGTGTACACCTACTGCGATATTAAAACTAAAGTCCTGCTTTCCGTCCCTGGATATGAAGAACAGCATCACAAGTAGGTTTACACTTCCTGTGGTATTAGGAATAATAATATGATTATTAATCATCAATGATCGATTTTAATAATTATCAATGATACTAAAAATTCATAGGATACCATTATTAATGATGGATAATGATTTTAAACACATGATTACGCCTGTTTTCAATTAATTATTAATATTAATGTCATGCAATAACATTATTAGTTCCTAATACTAATTATTATTTGATTCCCAGCGTCTCTGGGTATTGATTGAAGTCACATTAATAGCTAATATCATAATATTATTATTAATAGTGATATTACTAATAATTATTATTACAAATCGATACCATTTTAAGCCAGTATTAATTTTTACTCTCTTTATTGTGATCATTAGTATCAATAATAATAATAATTATTAATATAATTATTAATATTAATGATTAATAGACTTCTTCCTGATATCCACCGGGGAGAGGACGATGTTAATTTCTATATCACAGATGGTGTACACCCCCCGTGATAGTGTTTCGAACTTCTGCTTGGGAGAGGAGGAAATGACAATCAGTATCACCGGAAGTAGCAACACCTGTGAGATACTGTTCTGAATATTCACGGAGGAAGAGGCTGATATGACTACTAATACAGAGGGGGTTACTCCCTCTGAGGGTGTGCACACTGGGGGTGTACAATTGTCTGAGAAGAGTTGAAAATTTTCAGATGGGGAGATGATATTACTCAAAATATCAGAAAGAGGCTGTGAGTCCCCAAGGGTCCCAGAAGCCAGGGGGGCGGGCCGGGGGTGGCGGCTGGGAGCCCGATCGCGGGGGGGTGCCTGCACCCCCGGCGTTGGGGCTCCCGGAAGCCAGGGGGGCGGGCCGGGGGTGGCGGCTGTGAGCCCGATCGCGGGGGGTGCCTGCACCCCCGGCGTTGGGGCTCCCGGAAGCCAGGGGGGCGGGCCGGGGGGTGGCGGCTGGGAGCCCGATCGAGGGGGGTGCCTGCACCCCCGGCGATGGGGCTCCCGGAAGCCAGGGGGGCGGGCCGGGGGTTGCGGCTGGGAGCCCGATCGTGGGGGGTGCCTGCGCCCCCGGCGATGGGGCTCCTGGAAGCCAGGGGGGCGGGCCGGGGGGTGGCGGCTGGGAGCCCGATCACTGGGGGTGCCTGCACCCCCGGCGATGGGGCTCCCGGAAGCCAGGGGGGCGGGCCGGGGGGTGGCGGCTGGGAGCCCGATAGGGGGACGTGCCTGCGCCCCCGGCGATGGGGCTCCCGGAAGCCAGGGGGGCGGACCGGGGGGTGGCGGCTGGGAGCCCGATCGGGGGACGTGCCTGCACCCCCGGCGATGGGGCTCCCGGAACCCAGGGGGGCGGGCCGGGGGGTGGCGGCTGCGAGCCCGATCGGGGGACGTGCCTGCACCCCCGGCGATGGGGCTCCCGGAAGCCAGATGGGCGGGCCGGTGGTGGCGGCTGCGAGCCCGATCGCGGGGGGTGCCTGCACCCCCGGCATTGGGGCTCCCGGAAGCCTTGGGGGCGGGCCGGGGGTGTCGGCTGGGAGCCCGATCGCGGGCGGTGCCTGCACCCCCGGCGTTGGGGCTCCCGGAAGCCAGGGGGGCGGGCCGGGGGTGTCGGCTGTGAGCCCGATCGCGGTGGGTGCCTGCACCCCCGGCGTTGGGGCTCCCGGAAGCCAGGGGGGCGGGCCGGGGGTGGCGGCTGGGAGCCCGATCGCGGGGTGTGCCTGCACCCCCGGCGTTGGGGCTCCCGGAAGCCAGGGGGCCGGGCCGGGGGGTGGCGGCTGGGAGTCCCAGCTACTTGGGAGGCTGAGGCAGGAGAATGGCGTGAACCCGGTAGGCAGAGCTTGTAGTGAGCCGATATCACTTCACTGCTCTCCAGCCTGGGCAACAGAGCAAGACTCTGTCTAAAAAAAAAAAAAGAAAAAAAAAATGGGCCTATAGAGCTCCATTTAATGGCAAAAAATTAAGGAAAGAATAAAAAGACTCTGCTAATAATGCTGACATGAGCTGCTCATATTGTCATTTTCTCTGGGACCTAATATTGTTGAGCAGGTGGGACCACCTCCCACCAGGCTCCAGGTGACTTTCGGGGTGTTGCCCCAAATCACTGCAGCCTCTTCCCTGCTGGTCCCTTGATTCTGCTGCTGTGCCGGACGTCCTGAGTGACAGGAGGCACCTCGGCAGCTTCCAGTGGGATAGGCCTGCGGCATTCTGAGCCAGAATGCCGTGATGACTAGGAAGTAAGGAGACATAAGCAGGAAGGTTCAGGGATAGAGCGGCCACTTCTCGGGGATCAGTCTTGGGCCCGAGCTGAGAAGAATCCCCTTTCAGGATGATGGCTCCAGGCTGAGGTCAGTGCTGTTTCTGTGCATTATGATGACTGACCTGCATCCACAGGGAAGCGTATCCAGGCTCCTTTTTCCCAGGCAATGTTGGGAACACCTTGAAATGGGCCCTGGTGGATTTCAATTCCAGCCTTCCAGAAGCCACTCCAAATGGAAATTGAGCTAACGGATACAGGTGGAGTAAGTAAACAACTTTAGGTCCCAAACAACAATTTTCACATACAATATAGTGTACAGGGAAAAACAAAGCCTCGGGACCCCAACTCACAGCCAAAACGGAAAAATATCATTAAGTTGGAAGCTGAATCATGCAAGAAACTGCCTTTCCTTTTGTTCCTAAGCAGATAGCTACAGATAGCTACATCTCCACGGGAAGCTGGTCTACGTTCACCTTATCTTATATAAAGGCTTATGTAGAGGACTGATTTACCGCATGTGAGATGAAGACGTAACTGATCCTTCCCCATCTGCTCTCTTTCTCTTGCAACCTGAGGAAGACCACAGGTTCCCTCTCTCCCCTCCTGCCCACCATTTTACTCCAGCCCACCCTTCCCCTCCAGCCCACCCTTCCCTCCTGCCCACTCTTTTCCTCCAGCCCAGCCTTCCCCTCCAGCCCAGCCTTCTCCTCCAGCCCACCTGGAAGAGGAAGAGGTCTGCAGCTTACATCAGAATCTCGAAGTTGACACCCAAAAAAGGTAAAAGATCCTGTGGGATGCTGGCATATACAACTAACGAGATAACGCCCTGGGTGTACATCCTAGCATACAGGAAGAGCATTCTTGTTCATGGCGGTGGTTTCAAATATTTCAGTGAGTTTTCCCTTGAATGCCTCAGTCGGGAGCCACTTCAGTTCAGCGCAGGCAGCAAGGGAGCTTCAAGGACTGGTAGTTATGAATTCAAGCTTATACACAGCAACAGGTCACAGGTCTGTGGAAGATACTTGTCAATCAATATTCAGAGGTAGCATTCCATAACTGAAGCATAGGGCATATCTGACTCCATCTGACAAAGCTAAAATCATGATTGTTTTTCTAACTGGGAAATTTATGTCACTTATTTGCCAATAAACAACCATCTCTCTCTCCCCATTTTCTGACATAACGCTAGTCATTAGAGAAATGTTCCGATGATGTTCATGAAAGAACAAACCAATGTCTTCCGCTTTAATACCACCTATTTCACACATATGACTCTTGCTGCTTCCATGTGACACTAAAAATATCAGGAGTGCCAGGAAGTCTCTTTAATCATCATTCTCCAATGTGCTCAGGAGATGAAGTCATTCTGTGAAATGGACTTCAGTTGACACCACTGAGAAAATGTCCTAGAGAAAGTAAAACTTGTAGTGGCCTCATACTTTACAGAAATAATCCAACTTCTTTCTTTCATTTCTTTCCAGTTTTTGGACATTAATTTTAATTGGTTCAGGGCAACCTGTTTCTGTATCAAAGTCTTGGGAAGCTTCCATTTGTTTTTAAACTATATTATATTATATTATATTATATTATATTATATTATATTATATTATATTGTATTATATTATACTATACTATATTATACTATTTATTTATTTAGAAATAGAGTCGCACTGTGTCACTCAGGCCAAAGTGTAGTGGTATGATCACGGCTCACTGCAGTCTCAACCTCCTAGGCTCGAGCCAATCCTCAGGCCTCCACCACCTGAGTAGCTGGGACTACAGGTGTGCCACCATGTCCTGCTAACGTTTTATTTTTATTTTTTGTAGAGACAGGATCTGGTTATGTGGCCAAACCTGGTTTCAAACTCCTGGTCTCAAGCAATCCTTGTGTCAGCCTCGTAAAGTGCTGAGATTATAGACATGAGCCATGGCACACAGCTGATTTATTATTTTATTTTCTCAGAACTCTATGCAACCTGATTCTTAATACATAAGGAAAGAGAAGCCAGTCAAAAGTGGAAGTAGTTGCACACAATGAAAGTGTCATTTGGCACTTAGACAAGAGAGGCGGATTATAAAAATAAAAGATCTACATGTCGCAATTGGCTGTGGGCTTGGATATGGACTCCAGCACTTTTTATTTTTATTTTTTTAGGAGATAGTGTCTCACTCTCTTACTCAAGCTGGAGTGCAGTGATATAATCATAGCTCACTGTTATTTCAAACTCCTGAGTTCAAGTGATCCTCCTGCCTCGACCTCCCAAGTACCTGGGACTACAGATGTGCCATCGCTCCAGGCAATTTTTTTTTTTGAATTTTTGT
This sequence comes from Chlorocebus sabaeus, assembly GCF_047675955.1. Lineage (NCBI taxonomy): Eukaryota > Metazoa > Chordata > Mammalia > Primates > Cercopithecidae > Chlorocebus > Chlorocebus sabaeus. The sequence goes on from NW_027327522.1 coordinate 14,680, forward strand.
AGAGACGAGGTCTCCCTGTGTTGCCCAGGCTAGTCTCAAACATGTGACCTCAAGCAATCGTTCCGCCTTGGCCTCTAAAGTGCTGGGGTTATAGGTGTGAGTCACTGTACCCGGCCAAGAAACCAACTCCACCTGTTTTCTATATAAAGTTTAGCATCTAGATACGAAGCAAAATAAGTTTTAAAGATCAAGGAGTCTGAAGGGAAGCTGCTGGGAGGGGAATGGGCTCAAGGCAGCGTTTTCTGGTCTACAGTTTTGCTTATTCTTGGACTTTCCAAAGTACTGAAAGAAGAAGAAGGAAAGTGAGAAGAGAGGAAGAGGCAGGAGGAAAGGAGGAGTGCTGCGCCTCTGCGGTTGCAGATTAGCCCAAGGCAGCTCAGTGGCTGGGAAGGAAGGGAGGAAACCCCCAAGGCCGAAAGTGGAGTCAGAGTCCTGGGTCCAGCAGAGACTGGAGGGGAGGAGGGTGCCAGGAGCCAAAGACCTTCCTGCTAGCACTGCAACCTCTTAAACTGCCTAGGCTTTTATCTAAATTTGATATGTCCACATTTTGTAGACCTCCAAACCAAGTCACTCAGGGTAACCCAGACAGGAAGAGGAGGATGTTAGGAGAAGGTGCCCCACCTGATGATGCCCTTCTGGCTTTTATCCATTCCTGGGAATGACTCTTTCTCCAACTCGAGGGACGCCCCTATGGGAGAATACAGTGGCGTGGACCAGCAGTGGAGAATTCCAAGTCCAAAAAACGATTGGCATTTTCAAGGAAAGTAAGAAATCATCCTGCATATATGAAATATTGGGAAAAAGGTTGTTACTAGTAATTCTAAGCGACCACTCTGGTGAGACTAGGTTTCTCTGGGGATGTGTGGAGCAGGGTGTATGTACCGAGTGAGCACATCCCACCCTTCAGACTCCTTCAGCTCCTGTCTACTGTAGCAGTCAGAGGGCAACTCCTGTCCTCATCTCCTCTGAGCGACCCACTCACTCATTCACTCACTCATTCATTCACTCGTTAACTCATTCACTCACTCACTCATTCACTCATTCACTCCTTCACTCGCTCACTCACTCATTCACTCACCCTTTTACTCACTTGCTCATTCATTTACTCATGCACTCACTCATTCACTGACCCATTCACTCACTCACTCACTCATTCACTCACCCATTCACTCACTCATTCATTCCCTCATTCACTCACTCAGTCATTCACTAACTCACCCTTTCACTCACTCACCCATTCACTCATTCACTCACTCATTCACTCACTTATTCACTCACTCACTCATTTCCTCATTCATTCACTCAATCATTCACTCACTCAAATCATTCACTCATTCACTTACTCATTCACCTCTTCACTCATTCATTCACTCATCCTTTACTCACACACTCACTCATTTATTGACTCATTCACTCACTCACTCGTTCATTCCCTCACTCACTTCTTCACTTCCTCATTCACTTGTTCGCTCACTGACTCATTCACTCACTCTTTCCCTCACCCATTCACTCACTCACCCACTCATCTGTTCACTCACTCATTCACCTACTCACCCATTCACTAAGTCACTCATTCATTCACTCACTCACTCATTCATTCACTCACTCACTCATCACTCATTTATTCCCTCGGTCACTCACTCATTCACTTGCTTATTCACTCACTCATTCACTAAGACACTCATTCATTCACTTACTCACTTATTCACTCACCCATTCACTCACTCACTCATTCACTCATTGACTCCCTTGGCAATTCATTCACTCACTCACGGTCACTCATTCAGTCATTTACCCACTCACTCACTCATTTCTCCTTCCCTCATCCACTCACTCACTCATTCACTGACTGACTGACTCACTCACCCATTCACTCATTTACTCACTCATTTACTCCTTCACTCACTCACTCACTCCCTCTTTCATTCATTCATTCAGCAGCACCCATGACAGGTTCACTCTGTCCTGGGCTCTGCTGTTGCCCTGGGACTGCAGCAGGGAATAGTCAAAGATCTCTGAATCCACGGCATTCAGGGTTCAGCCAGGGGACCTTTCGAGAAGCCCAGCAGATAGGTGAAACGCCCCATGTGTGACACTGACAAGGATGTTTTAAGAGCAGCAGGGAGAGAACAGGAGTGTGCATGGAGCCCAAAATTTCTAAGAGGGTGATCTGGGGAGGCCTCACCATGCAGGAGACCTTGCAGGACAGACCTGTGGAAAGTGGGCAGAGTCGGTAGGGAGAGGAGGGCCTGGTTTGAGGAAAAAGCAGACTGGGTCTGAGGTTGTCGGGTGCCTGCATGGGCCTCTGGGCAGCACCAGGATCTGAAGGGACCAGAGGACAGGCCAGTGTGGCTTGTGTGGTGTCTGTGACACCGAGTCAGCAGAGAAGATGCCTGAATTACATCCTGATAGGTGCACCCTGACTTTGAAGCTGAGGACACCCGAGACACGGAGGTGGGGTGGAGGTTGGGGCAGAGCAGGGGATGAGGAGGGAGCCTGTTCCGGTCCAGGTCAAAGGTGGTGGCCTGGCCCCAGTGGCTCCAGATGCAATGAAGAGCCAATAGGGACTTTCCTGAGGGACTTAGATGCCAGGGTGGAGGAGCACTGCAAGGCTTCAGCCTGAGCCCGTGGGAGGATGGAGTCACCAGGAGCTGAGGTGAGGAAGACTGAGCGGTGGGGGGTTGTGTGGGGGGTGCAGAGGCCTGAGCTCAGTTTGGCCCCTGCAGATTTGAGATGCCCACTCCATGCACAGGCTGAGACAGCAGAGAAGGGGAAGAGGCTGCAGCTCAGGTAGCCCTGGAATGTGCAGCTCCACATGCTGGGGCACTGGGTCATGGTGTCCTCATGGCTGGGAGCTGCTTCCCTCCTGGGATGCCAGAACTCCTTTAGGGCACATCGGCAACTCCTGCGCTCACCACTGAGGGGAAGTGGGAAGGGCAGCTGTCCCTATGCATGTTCTCCTTCACCTTGTCCTAGGCAGGTCCCAGGCAGCACCTCCCCTCCCAAGTGGCTCCCCTTGTCCGCTGCCCCTAGTGTTCACAGCCAGACCCTAGAAGAGGGCTGGACTCAGTGGCTCACTTCTGATGAATAGAACCAGGCAAAAGAGATGGCGGTCTCTCCTGAGATTGGATTGGGAGGAGCTGAGGTTCTGTCCACTGGAACTCTCCCCCTGGCTCTTGGTAGGTGCTAGTTCTGGCAAAGCCAGTCACCCGCCCAGGGCAGAGGGCAACCTGAAGCTGATGCCACAGAGAGACTGGGGCCTTCAGTCCAACAGCCTGCAAGCAACAGAATCCTGCCAGCAACACAGAAGTGAGCATGGAAGCAGCTCCTCCCCTGATGAGCCTGAGCCTTCAGAAGACACAGCAGCCCTAGGCAGACAGCTGCTGCAGCCCTGGAGAGCCCCTGGGGCAGAGGGCCCAGTGAAGCCTGCCTGAACTCTTAGCCCAAGGAGTAATCATTCCTGGGGTATAAGTGTGTGCTGGTGTGGGCCTTTGGAGTAATCTGTCAAGGGACAATAAAGAACATACACACACCTCAGGTCCTACTGGGTGGAAGCTGTATGGTCAGCACGGCATGTAATATCTTCCTCTTGAATTAGAAGATTCATTGCTAAGGCCAAAGTTAAAAAAAACAAAAACAAAAAAACCTCTAGTTGTAGCAACATTGACATACATGACTTTCAAAAAAAAAAGCCATAGCTATTCTTTTCCATCTTTGCTACAGGTATATATTAATATATGTTAATTCCCTGACTGACTGAGCAATGGGCCAAACTCATAAGAACAGATGTGTGAGGACCGTCAGTGACCACCATGACCCCAGTCCCAGCCCTTATACACAGACAGACTTTTGAACATAATCCGTAACCTTGGGGGTCTTGACACTCTAAATTTTATTGTTTTTCATTAACTATTTCTATTCCCTAAACAATACCTGTTCATCGCAGAGAAAAATGGCATTGCCTATACTAAGCAAAAGAAAGGAAATAAAATGCTCAGAAACATTTACATATGTATGCAGACTCACACACACACACACACACACACGCACGCATGCACAGGCTCGCACTGTGTCTAGGCCTGCCTTTTCACTTATTTGTATGTCCTGAACATATTTCCATGTCAGTAGACACATATCTTTGTAGTGGTAACAGCAACTAAATATTATTGCAGCGCATATTTTTACCATCATTTATTTAACTCATCATATTTGAACTGTTAGGTTATATCTATCATTTTCTGTATTACAGACAATTTGATGACAAATGACCAATCCCCTAATGTTCAATATAAAAATATCAATTGCATAAGGAGATAACGGGTATTTGGCTAAAATAAAATTCAGTGTGGCCCACCTTCTCCACATGTAACATGTTCTAAAAAGGCATGAATAATTATATTAGCCCTTCTATTCTCCAGCACAGATCCTGAGCCCAGCTGTGGGTACAGGTGCTTAGAGCCTCAGTCTGCTCTTCTGCCCACCAGAAGGCAAAGGCCACTCAACTGCCACCTTAAGACAGCCAGGATTCTCCTCTCCCTTTTATTTAATAGAATAATGCTCAGGTTCACTGCATGAGAGCAGCGCTCTCTGACTTTGCATTCATCAGGACAACCTAGGTGGTTTGTTTAAAAATACACATTTCCTGGCTGAGTTCCCAGAAACTGGACTTCAGTGGTTTAATGGGGGTGTGCATAGGACAGGTGATTCAGAGGACCACAAGGGGTTAGGAATTTCGCCGTTAATTCTGGCCAAGGGAGCAATTAGACTATCCAGCACTATCCGCAGCATATTTTTTTTTCCTCTTTTGCAATGAATATTTGATGCTCAGCGGGATGAGGCCCAGGATGAGGCACACATCCAAGAAAAATCCATGCCTCTCCATCTTTTCCCCAGGATTGCCCTTTGGTGAGACTCTCCTTTGCGATTGCTTCACTTTCCCGGGTTCATAGAACAAACCTCTTCTTAGTCTCTTTTGTTGTTTCCTATCTGTTCAACAAACACCCACTGCGCAGGACCATCCTCCGGAAAGCCCTCGAGTGGGGCCGTTTGGGAGCCCTTCTTCGTGGGGTGAGCACTGAAGGAACCGGGATCCCATAAACCCGTGCTTTTGTGGGGGCTGCTCCCTCTCCCATCGCAGGTAACTGGCACCAGGCTGTTAAGCTGTGGATGGGCAACTGGCACAGTGCTTTGGATGTGCGTATTTCAGCACGTGGAGTTGGTCAGTGAAGTCAGCCGAGGTCAGCACAGTGTACGTAGGGAGGAAGGGTCGTCCCGCCTCCGCGCCAGGTCAGTCCCGTTGCGCCTCCTCCTGTCCCACTCTGACTTTCGCGCGCCCAGGCGTCTCTGAGGGTAGCGCCCCGACACTCTCCCCCACCCCAAGGATTCTTCTCCCCACGGGACGGGCTGGGGGCCCAGGAGCGCCACAGACCCCGTGGACCCGGGAAATCGCAGCTTCGTCATAGCTAAGCTCGCCGCGCTCAGCTTTTCCCACCACCTGGAGGATCCACTCTCCGGGCGTCCTTCCCGACCTCAGGCTGCAGAGAAAACTTGGGGGCGGGGATCGAGGAAGCCTCGCGCAGAGGCTCCTAGCGCAGCCCCAGGAGGAATCCTGCCGCCAGCAAGAAGCTGTGCGCACGGCCGGGCTCGGTGCTGACAACAGCCGGATCTACCGGGCCTGCCGCGAGCCTCCGCGTCCAGGTGGGGTCTCCGCGCCCCAATTCCACCCCGCCCCGCCATCGGCGCTCCCCGCAAGTGCGGGGTTTCCACCGGCCCCTGCGTTCGCGCCCACTCACGGTCTCCCTTGCCCCCCCACCCGGAGATGCTCCCGGCGTTCTATTCCGCCCTGCCTTGGCCCGCCCAGCGAACGATGTGACCCCGCCCCCCTGCGGTCTCCCCTCCCCCGGTCGCTGCCCCTGCCCCCACCTGTGGCGCTCCGGGCATCTCTAAAGGCCCCAACCAGAGTCTTCCAACCCACCCGCGAGGCTAGCGCACCAGCAACGCGGCCCCACCCGCAGGGACCCCGCCCACTTGTGGTGCTACCCCCGCCTCCGCGACTTCACCCACCGCTGGCGCGGCAGCCACCTACGACGACCCCCGCGTAGGTCCTCCTGCCCACACCCGCCCCCGGCCAGCCCCTGCCCCTTTCTCTGCCCCTTTCCCTGCCCCTGCCCCTAGCCGCGCCCCCACCCCCGCAGCCCCTCCTGTGCGCTTGGGCCCCGCCCGTCAAGGCCCTTTGGCGCTAGGGCCGGGCGGGGGCGCGGGCGGGGCAGCGTTTCCGAGTCGGGCGCGCGCCCGCAGCGTCTCCATTTCCTGCTGCGCAACCGGACTAGCTACTGCCCTCGGCTTCCTCGCCTTGGACGCGGACGACTCCCGGGCCCCCAAGGGCTCCTTGCGGAAGTTCCTGGAGCACCTCTCCGGGTCCGGCAAGGCCATCGGCGTGCTGACCAGCGGGGGACATGCTCAAGGTGCGCGCCCCGCTCCGGGCGGCGAGGGAGGGACGGACGGAGAAGGAGAGAAGAGGGAGAAGGGGAGAACAGGGCGAAGGGGATGGGGGAACGGGGCAGAAGAGGGGGAAGCGATGGGAGGACCCGGGGAAAGGTGGGGAAGCGATGGGAAGAACTGGGGAGAACAGCGGCGAAGCGATGGGAAGAACTGGGGAGAAGCCCGTGCCCGGGAGCGGCAGGGGTACCTGCGGGGCGGCGGGAGCCGGCAAGGCAACCCCGGGGTCCTTGCCGGGTGGGGCGGAGGAGGAAGGGACATGGCGGTAGGAACCTCCATCCGGAAAATAGTGAGCTTTCCACCCTCTCCGGTTTATGTTTTAAATTGAGCCTGGTAGAGGGGGTCGCCTGGAGCACCTTCCGGGGTCGTTCTGCCTCTGAGCTATAGGATGGGGCCGGGCTTCCCCTCCGAATCCTGGGTACAGCGCGATCACTTCTTAAGTTGCCCCCGCCCCCCAACTCCGCCCCACGCCACCCCCCAGCATGTCGAGGAAGAAACGGCCGGATGCCCGCGGGCCTCCTGTCGCCTCGGGCCCCGCGCGGCGTGGGCAGGGTCCCGGCTGCTGCAAAGCAGGAAATGGCCGGGGTGCTCTGGGTTCCCGCCTAGCGTCTCCGAGGCGGTCCGGCAGCCCCTCGCGTTTCCGCTGGAAGATTTTAAAAAAGGGTTTCCTGCGCTCGCATGTGCTGTCGCCTTCCGGCCCGTAACAAAACCGAAAACTAAAATGGGTCCCAGGCCCTCCCCGCCAGCCTCCGCGGACGGGAAGGACCAGGAAGCGGGGACTCTGGGACGTCAGCGGCACCGCAGCGCGGGCTCTGGGCTTCCCCTGTCCTGTAATGTGGAAAGGGCTCTCCAGTGGGGGCCGAGCCTGGGCCCACGATGCGGGCGCGCCGGGAGGACATTTAACATTGAAGAGCGGGAGGTGGTGGAGACTCGCTCCCCAGGCCCCGGGTGCACGTAAGGGCACCGGTGCCCGGGTTCAGGAGGGTGAGGCCTTCTTGGCCAGGTAGCCTTGTTAAATCTATCTGAAAATCACAGATAACTAAGTATCAAGTCGTCACAGATCATTTTAGTATCCTGAATGAGATGGCTACGGAAAACATGAAAACATCGTTACTGGTTACCTGCATGATGCATCCAAAACATTGTTGCCTGCACAGTGGCAGCACTGATATTTGTGGGCTTTTGAACATGTGGACTGGAGTGTTAAGAGCCCTTCAGAGTTATGACAGTAGTTTGATTTGAATGTTCTTTTCTTGGCGAATAAATGCTGTACATTGAATTTACCCAGGAAACTAGGAAGGTGAACCCACACGAAGGACACAGGCCTGTGGGCTGCTCCAGGCGCCCTTAGGGCGTTGCAGGGCCTGCGCCATGTGCTTCCTGCTCAGCCTCCTGAGAGCTGTGATGGCGTCTCTGTTCTGCCTCACACTGGACCCGCTAGTTTCATATTCTTGTTATGGTTCCGAGGCTACAAGCGGTTGGATTCTGTGAGACACTCTCTGTCTTTCTCCTCCGGCTGCTTTCAAATGGGTCGTCTTTTTTTAGAACTGATTTTTTTAAGCAGTGATTGATGGGGTGAGTTGTAGTGCTGTCCTGAGCTGCAGAGGGAGCGCATTGAGGAACCTGGGTTTTGATGCTGTGCACATCAGCTGAGTCACCAGCCCAGGGCCCTGTCAGTCCCATTATTAAGCTCTTTTCTTGCTCTTCTCATCATTTCTCAGACGCCTTAAAAAAAAAGCAAACTCCTGCTTGCCGTCACTGGCTGAGTTTGGCAAATGGGTGTTTACCCTGGAAAGAGGGGCATTTTGTCCTCTGGAACATCTAAGGCGCCCTTTGGTGAGGTGGTCTGTATCTGACCACTCTATCCCGTGGGCGTCCTTCCTGCTTCCACCTTCCCTTTCTGAACGCCTCCGCCTCCAGGGCTTTAATTTTCCTTCTGTGTGTGTGCCACGCAGAGGTTATGACTGTTGTGCCACTGCCCTGTTTTTTCTCTTTCTTTCTTTCTTTCTTTTTTTTTTTTTTTTTTTTTTTTGCTGAGGGCCCAAAACTTGCTGCATCTCAAAAGAAGCAATTGCATCCATTTGTTCGCGATGAGCATAAACTGCTCTTTAAGGGAGACTAATTGGTAAACCCTGCTGCTGTGGGTAGACAGACAGAGGTGGCCATGGAAGGAAGGCTCTGCCTCTTGGAAGCCTGCACAACCGTCCTGCTTTCTTTCTTCAGTATCCGCGGGGGGTGGGGGGTGGTTAATTTTAATAAGCCCTGGAAACCAACAAAGCAGGAAAGTGCTAAGACATTGAGGTGTGAGATTTAAAATTACAACCAGCAGCCTCTCATTCTTCCTTCACTGAGGAAGGAAGGAACCAGTTGCCTCTTCGTTTTGGGGCTGCAGGGTATGTTTGGCAGCGACACTGGCCCTTTGTGCTGTGTGACTCATGAATTGAGATAGTTCTTTGCTAAGTGTTTTGTGCAGTAGGTATGAAAATGGAGAAAGAGGGAGCACTGTCCAGGGTGGAGAGGCGTGGAGAGACGCTGTGATACATAGCGAGTCCTTTTCTTCTGGGCTCCTGGTTTTCAATCTTTTTCTTTTTTTTTTTTCTAACAGCTTGAAAGATGGTTTTTGTGTCTTAATTAAAAGATTGAAGACTGTGGGTCAGACCCAAACTAATTCCATTGGCATCAAAGAGAAGGATTCTTTACATATTTATCTATAGGCATAATTGATTTTTTTATTTTTTGCTGAATTATCTGGTTAGTCAAATCATACATTAGAGAAGTAATATTAAAAATTAAAAATTAAAAAATGTATCTGTAAACATATCCCCCTTCCATTCCAGTCTTTGTCTCTGTGTAATTTTAGAACCTTGGGCCATGATGTACATAGAGTTTATATTCTTTTAATATCTTGCTACTTCATTATTTTCATGTTTAATCTTTGGGTTGATGTATCACAGGTCACTTGACTGTTTCTTACAGGTGTTTGGTTTAATTTTTTTTTTTCCCCTTAACGCTAATGTAAATTTCAGTGTTTGGATGGTAGTTTTAGCAGAATTTAAGGCAGAGTCTCAGTTAGGGTGATGGATCGATTTATAGTCCCTAGTTTGAGGAGGAAGGTGGCAATATGCCCTTTCTTCTAAAATTGATATGTTAAATCACAATGGACATTTACTTGATTTTGAGCACTTGGGACTCCCCTGGGGTTCACTGGTATTGCAAGGTCAGGGCTGGGGATCTTCTGCTGGAGAGGCCCCCAGCGTGCCCAGCGCAGGGTCCTGAGTGCGTTGCTGCAGGACAGAAGCTCTGGGCTTTGCCCTCCAGCGGCCGTCGCTCTGGGAAGAGCTGGCTGCTCCAGGAATGAGGCCTATGCTCTGAAGCTTACAGTCAGCAGACCAGCAAAGGTCAGCACAGATGACCTTATATGAATCATTCATTTAACAGGCATTCATGGAATACACATTCCATGCAGCTGGAACTTAGAGTGGAAGGCCATCAGTTCACTGTTGTCTCAGCAGAACTTTGTCCCTGGGTCCCTGTTGAACTTAGAGTGGAAGGCCATCTGCTCACTGTTGTCTGAGCAGAGCTTGGTCCCTGGGTCCCTGTTGAACTTTGAGTGGAAGGCCATCAACTCACTGTTGTCTGAGCAGAGCTTGGTCCCTGGGTCCCTGTTGAACTTAGAGTGGAAGGCCATCAGCTCACTGTTGTCTGAGCAGAGCTTGGTCTCTGGCTCCCTGTTGTAGCCTCCGCTCCTAGGAGGTGCACGGTGAGTGTTGGGGGACCCTCCACAGGCACAATTGCTGAACAAGGACCCCTCCCAAGGGTGTCAGCCCTAGGCCCTGAGCTCTGAAGAGGAGGAAGGCATTCCTAGGGCCGACTTCCCTTCTGGATACTGAGCTCTGCCCAGAGAGAAACTCTTCCACATTCACTGCAGTGAAGTTCATACTTTAGAGACTGGGGCCTGCATTCCCCAGAATTTCATGGCCACAGGTGGTGGCCACACCATGCGACTGGTGTCTATGTTCCCTGGAATTTCCGTGGCCATAGACGGTGGCTGTACCATGTGACTGGGGTCTGCATTCCCTGGAATTTCCGTGACTGCCGGTGGTGGCTGCACCATGCGACTGGAGTCTGTGTTCCCCAGGATTTCTGTGACCACAGATGGTAGCTGCGCCATGCGACTGGAGTCTGTGTTCCCCAGGATTTCTGTGATCACAGGTGGTAGCTGTACCATGTGACTGAGGGTCTGCGTTCCCCTGAATTTCCGTGGCCATAGGTGGTGGCTGTACCATGGGAATGAGGGTCTCTGTTCCCTGGAATTTCCATGGCCATAGGTGGTGGCTGTACCATGCGACTGGGGTCTGCGTTCTCCAGAATTTCTGTGGCTGCAGGCTGTGGCTGCACCATGCGACTGGGGTATGCATTCCTCGGAATTTCCGTGGCCATATATGGTGGCTGTACCATGTGACTGAGGGTCTGCATTCCTTGGAATTTCCATGGCCATAGATAGTGGCTGTACCATGTGTCTGAGGGTCTGCGTTCTCTGGAATTTCTGTGGCTGCAGATAGTGGCTGTACCATGTGACTGAGGGTCTACATTCCTGGAATTTCTGTGGTCGCACATGGTGGCTGTACCATGCAACTGGGGTCTACATTCCCTGGAATTTCCTTGGCCACAGGCGGTGGCTGCACCATGCATCAGGTCCTCTGTCTCAGGAGTTGGTGCCATTGTCTCTGTTACTCCCTCGCCTGACACAGAGAGGCAGTTCCTGACTTTATCACTCCCAGGAAACACACAGGCATCTGTTTTGGATCCTTGTTTTCTTTCCCCATCACTTTTCTCATCAAAGGGAAATTCACATCCTCTAAAGCTGAAAATGGTGTGGGGCCCCCTGGTGGTCTTTCCAAGGCATTATCAGCAGGTAAATTAGATCATGTGGGCCAGTGTACCTGAAGTGAAAACAGAAAGGTAAGTCGTGTCACTAAACTTTGCTGGGAGATTCAGGGTCTTTTTCAGTGGCAGAATCATCCAAAGTAAGTTGTTTTTTCACTGCAGATCTAGATGGTTGGCTGTGTCGGGATTAAACTTAGCCAGTGTCGACAGAGTGTTGCTTAATCCTCACGGAAGGGTGTCAAGTACATTGAAGAATAGCTGCCGAGTCTGCTGTTGTCGGGAGAGGGGCAGGTATGTCTCTCGCTTAGCCCAGTGCTGCAGGAGGCCAGGCTCACGTCAGGCTGTGCGTGTGAGTGGGTTGGATTTTTAGCACTCTGGGACGGTAAAGCACAAACATCTATTTTTAACTTGTGGGTGACCTTCTTCTGTGCTGCTTGAGTCTCTGTGGGCCTTTCTCTGTTTCCTTCCTGAGGAGTCTGTGCCAGGGTCCCAAGCGTTCTCTGGGCTGCACCTCCGCACCTGCCCAGTGAGGAGCCTCCTCCTGGTGGCTGTGGGACTGGGCTGGGCCCACACTGTCAGCATCATCTGGGGTAAGCAAGCCCGCCCTTCCACACCTCAGTGTCCCCAGCTGTTGAACAGGGCTAATCAACTGACCGTCAGGATTAATGGGGATCAGATGCGCTCATCTCATAGCCCTGTTGGTAAATAGCCACTTCCACTCTGTCCTCCAATGTGCTACTCTAGACTTTTTCTTTACCTCCATTTAGCCAGGTGATTCGAGGTGACAGTGACTATCAAGAGGGATGTACAGAGGAAATCAGTGGAAGAGAGCTCGAGGAGCAGACATGGGTGCAGGGAGCACAGTGCGTGAAGCACGGATGCAGGGAGCATAGGCATGGGGAGCACAGATAGGTGTAGGGAGCATGGGCGTGGAGAGGACGGGTGCGGGGAGAACGGGTGTGGGGAGCACGGATGCCCGGTGCACAGGTGTGGGGAGCACGGGCGTGTGACGCATGGGTGTGGGGAGCATGGGTGCTGGGAGCACAGGTCATGGAGAGCATATGTGTACTTGCTCTGCTCTGACAGATGCTGCCGAGCATGTACTCTGTGCTCAGATGGGTCAGAGCCTCAGTGCCTCTTTTTAAAAAAAAAAAAAAATTCTTTTTTTAAAGATAGTACTTCTGTCTTCCTGGTGGCCCCTTTTAGTCGATACTATTTTAAGCCTGCTTTTCCAGAGAAAAGCTAGGAAGGATGGCCTATATAGGTTCCAGTCTGGGCATATCTGGAAGAATGGGTCTCTTTTAGGTTTGAGTCTGGCGTACCTGGGGACATCTTTGAACCTCCACTCAGAGTCCCAGAACCACGTGTAGAGGCTCCCCAAATGTCTGCTTGGACTTTCCCCTCTGCTCGGGGATGATGAAGAGCAGAACCTCACCCTGCCACGACCTCTGGGGTCCTCCTTCCTGGAGGGCAGTGCCTTGGTGACCAGCGTGTGTAGGAGTCTGAGCTGGCACCTTCGGGCTATGCTGTGCAGCGGGGGCTCATGCCATGGGGCATTCTTGTGTTCTGCACCGGGACTGGTGATGTTGGGTATCCTCATGTACTGTGGACCACATGGGGTGCACATGAGCCAGACAGCTCCCGGAATTCGGAGCCTGGCTCTGTCTCAGGCCACCCACCTGTCTGTGGCACTTCTGAGGGATTGTGGGGACCGTATGAGTCTGTGTCCCCACCCTCACTGGCTGGACACCTGTGCCAGGCTGGAGCTTTATGTTTCACCATCCCCTGTTCCGAGTTGTGTGAATATTTATTTTCATTACCTACTCTCATGAGCTTTCCTTTTTAAAAAAAAAAAAAAAATCGGAGACAGACTTTGAAGTCCCCTGGCCCCACCGTTCGTGGACCTAATGGTATTGCAGAAATTATGACTTCAATTATGTATAATAACTGGGGCTACTTTAAAAGTCATGTAAAGGAACAAGGTGGAGTAGCCATTTCAAGCTGTACATCATGCTGGATTCTTAAGTGAACATTATCAGGCTTTCAACACATTTTCTCTTTTTATTTACTTTGGAGAATATAATGGATGCTCAGAAGCTGTTGGAATTTAGTAAGAGGAAGTTATCCTTAAGAAGCTATTTAAGCAAGGGGACAGTTGGAGTAAACGTAAATTATGAACACACACCTATTCCAAACCAGAGAAATAAAAGCATCAACTGTACTGGGGTTGAAACTTGAGTGCTAGTGTGTCTTTCCTGCCCACAGTGACTCTGACAGTGCTGTGGGCAGGAAATTCTGGAAAGAAGACTTGGTGCCAGTGGTAATTTTTGTGACGATTCATTTGCTTTCAGCTCAAGTGACTATAGTCTTACTTGCAAATGGCTAGGTCTCCATCAATGGGCCACAACACTGACATAGGACAAATGAGAAATGACCCTTGGGTTTTTAACAATTATTATTTTTAATGGACACATTGTAGTACATATCCGTGGGATACAGTGTGATATTTCAATACATATTTTTCGTGTGTAATTAGCAACTCAGGGTAATTAGCATGTCTATCATCTCAAACATTTGTAATTTCTTAATGCTGGGAATATTTTAAAATCCTCTCTTCTAGCTGCTTGAAAATATACAATAAATTGTAAACTATAGTCACCCTACAAGGCTATAGCACACTAACCCTTATTTTTACTATCTAGATGTAATTTTGTATTCATTAGCCAACCTCTCCCTTTCTGCCTTCCCGTCACCCTTTCCTGTCTCTAGAAGCCACTGTTCTACCTTCAGAGGGTAGAATATCGTTTTCCTCATAGAGATCTTTAACCTTCTTGATTAGATTTCTTCTGAGGTATTTTTATTTTTATTTTATATTTTTGTAGTTAAATGGGATTGCTTTCTTGATTTCTTTTTTCACTGGCTCGTTGTTGGTCTATAGAAATGCTACTGATTTTTATATGTTGATTTTGTATTCTGTAACTTTACTGAATTTGTTTATCAGTTCAAAGAGATTTTTGCTGGAGTCTTTTTTTTTTAAAATATATAAGAGCACATTGTCTGAAAACAGACAATTAGAGTGCCTCCTTTCCACTTTGGGTGCCCTTGATTTCTTTCTCTTGCCTGACTGCTCTTGACTAGGACATTCAGTGCTGTGTTGAATAGGAGTGGCACAAGTGGGCGTCCTTGTCTTTTACAGATCTCAGAGAAAAAGCTCTTAGTGTTTCCCCATTCCCCATTATGTTAGCTGTGGGTTTGTCACATATGGCCTTTATTGTGTTGAGGTATGTTTCCTTCAGTGCCTCGTTTGTTGAGACTTTCTATCAGGAAGCAGCGTTGAATTCTATCAAATGCTTTTTCTGTATCTATCGAAATGATATTATGGTTTTTGTCCTTAATTATGTTGATGTGATGTAGCATGATTATTGATTTGTGTTTGTTGAGCAATCCTTGCATCCTGGGATAAATCCCACTTGATCATGGTGTATAATCTTTTTGATTTGCTGTTGGATTCAGTTTGTTAGTATTTTGTTGAGGATTTTTGCATCTGTGTTCATCAGGGATATTGACCTATAGTTTTCTCTTTTTATTGTGTCCTTGTCTTATTTTGGTATCAGGGTAATGCTGGTCTTGAAGAATGAACTTAGCAGAATTCCTTCCTCTTCATTACTTTTGGAATAGTTTGAGAAGAATTGAAATAAAAATGTGTAGAATTCAGCTGTGAAGTCACCTAGTTCTGGGGTTTTCTTTGTTGGGAGACTTTTTATTATTACTTAGTCATACATGTTACTCATTATTGGTCTCTTCAGGATTTCCGTTTCTTCTTGGTTCCATCTTGGTAGGTTGTACGTGTCCGGGAATTTATCCATTTCTTCTAGATTTTCCAATCTGTTGACATACAGTTGTTCAAAATAGTCTGTAATGATCCCTTGCATTTCTGCGGTATCAACTATCATTCTCCTTTTCTGTTTCTAATTTTATTTCTTTGGGATTTCTTTTTGTTTGCTTAGTGTAGCTAAT
Source organism: Chlorocebus sabaeus (assembly GCF_047675955.1). Taxonomy (NCBI): domain Eukaryota; kingdom Metazoa; phylum Chordata; class Mammalia; order Primates; family Cercopithecidae; genus Chlorocebus; species Chlorocebus sabaeus. Next base: position 30,082 of record NW_027327522.1, read on the forward strand.
GGTTTGTCTATTTTATTTATCTTTTCAAAAAACCAACATTTTTTTCTTCATTTTTATATTTGTTAGTTTCAAGTTTATTTAGTTCCTCTTTGATCTTTGTTATTTCTTCTACCACTTTTGGATTTGATTTGTTCTTGCTCTTCTAGCTCATTGCAGTTCCTTGTTAGGTTGTTTATTTTAAATCTGTTTTTTAAATGTAGGAGTTCATTGTTATAAACTTTCCTCTTAATACTGCTTTCGCTGTATACCATAAACTTTGATATGTTGTGTTTCTGTTTTCATTTATTTCAAGAAATTTTTAAATTTCCTTCTTCATTTCTTCATTGACCCATTGGTTATTCAAGGGTATATTGTTTAATTTCTATGTATTTATACAGTTTTGAAAGTTCTCCTTGTTGTTGATTTTTTTTTTAAATTAAACTTTGTGTTCTAGGGTACATGTGCACAATGTGCAGGTTTATTACATATGTATTCACGTGCCAAGTTGGTATGCTGCACCCATTAACTCATCATTTATGTTAGGTATATCTCCTAATGCTATCCCTCCCTCCTCGCGCCTCCTCCCTCCCCACAACAGGCCCCGGTGTGTGATGTTTCCTTTCCTGTGTCCAAGTGATCTCACTGTTCATTTCCCACCTATGAGTGAGAACTTGCGGTGTTTAGTTTTCTGTCCTTGCGATAGTTTGCTGAGAATGATGGTTTCCAGCTGCATCCATGTCCCTACAAAGGACGTGAACTCATCCTTTTTTATGGCTGCATAGTATACCATGGTGTATATGTGCCACATTTTCTTAATCCAGTCTGTCATTGATGGACATTTGGGTTAGTTCCAAGTCTTTGCTGTTGTGAATAGTGCCGCAATAAACATACGTGTGCATGTGTCTTTATAGCAGCATGATTTATAATCTTTTGGGTATATCCCCAGTATTGGGATGGCTGAGTCAAATGGTATTTCTAGTACTAGATCCTTGAGGAATGACCACACTGTCTTCCACAATGGTTGAACTAGTTTACAGTCCCACCAATAGTGTAAAAGTGTTCCTATTTCTCCACATCCTCTCCAGCACTTGTTGTTTCCTGACTTTTTAATGATCGCCATTCTAACTGGTGTGAGATGGTATCTCATTGTGGTTTTGATTTGCATTTCTCTGATGGCGAGTGATTATTGTAGCAGGACTAGCCGCAGACAAAACATGATGGAAGGCTACATGCATCAGCTAACAGAACAAAACGTTTTACAGTGCTTTCTCAAACAATGTCTGGAATTTACAGATAACACTAGTAGTTTTGGTCAGGGGTTAATATTATTATTATTATTTTAACCACCAGGGCCAGGTGGTGGTGCCAAGGTCATCTAGCTATTTATCTTACTTCTGTTTCCTTCCAACTTTTTGTTTTCTCCCCCTTCTCCTGTCTTATAAACTAGGGAAAAAGGGAGATGGGGAAAAGCTGGGAAAGACAACAGGAGAAGTGGTGGTCTCCTTCTATATTATGAGCATTTTTTCATGTCTCTTTGCATAAATGTCTTCTTTTGAGAAGTGTCTGTTCCTTGTTGTTGATTTATAGCTTTATTCTGTTAGAGTCTGAGAATATCCTAGATGTTATTTCAATTTTAGAAAAAATGTATTGAGAATTCTTTTGTAGCCTAGCATGTGGTGGATTCTAGAGAATGTTTCATGTGCTGAGGAGAAGAACGTGCATTTTGTATCTGTTGGATGAAATGTTCTGTAAATGTCTGTTAGGTTCATTTGGTCTACACTGGACTTTAAATTTGATGTTTTGTTGTTATTTTTTGTCTAGATGACCTCCAGTGCTGACAGTGGGATTTTGAAGCTCCTACTATTGTTGTGTTGGTATCTCCCTGTCTCTCTCTGTCTCTCTCTCTCTATATATATACACACACACATATATATATGTGTGTATGTATATATATATGTATATATAAATTTATTTGAGACAGAGTTTTGCTGTTGTTGCCTAGGCTGGAGTGCAGAGGTGCAATCTCAACTCATTGCAAACTCCACCTCCTGAGTTCAAGTGATTCTCCTGCCTCAGCCTCCCAAGTAGCTGGGATTACAGGCATATGCCACCATGCTGGGCTAATTTTTTGTATTAGTAGAGACAGGGTTTCACCATGTTGGCCAGGCTGGTCTTAAACTCCTGACCTCAGGTGATCCACCTGCCCCCACATCCCTCCCAAAATGCTGGGATTATAGGCGTGAGGCGCCACGCCCGACCTCTCTCTCTATTTAGATCTACTAATATTTGCTTTATATATCTGAGTGCTTTGTTGTTGGGTGCACATATACTCGTAATTGTTATATCCTTTTGCTATTTTGATCTCTTTATTATATAATTACCTTTTTGTCTCCTTTTTACAGTTTTTGACTTAAATTGTGATTGATCTGAAATAAATATGGCTACTCTTGCTCACTTTTAATTTCCATTAATGTGGAATGTGTTTTTCCATCCCTTCACGTTTAGTCTATGTGTGTCTTTGCGGCTGAACTGAGTTTTTTGTAGGCAGCATATAGTCGGTTTTTCTTGTTTTAAATTCATTCAGCCCGTCTGTATCTTTTAATTGGGAATCTTGGGATTATTTTGCTATTGATATCACAGTCCAGACATTAAGATTTTCTCACTTAAGTTGCTTGTACACAAATTAATATGAAGAGGAAGTAGAGTTTTTCTGTTGTCCTTTTGAAGAGAGTGATGGATTATTATTTTGACTTCATGCAAGTGAGGGACTCACCATGCCTGTTGGGATTTTAGAATTTCTTTCCTGTTATTAGGAAGAGCAATGATCTGTAATGGGTTCCTGGAATCATCCAGTGATGGTCTGAATATCTTAAAAGTTTCCTTTCATGTCTCATTTTCTATTTCTCCCCTAGTAACCATGCACCCGGGGCAGGACATGGCCTTACATTTCCTTGGTTTCTTGATGATTTCTTAGGTTTAGTGTTTGACACTGTTAGGATTCTGGATAAAATCAGCCCTTCTGGGAAGTGTGTAAGTGAAACAAGGACTTTCTGGTGGCGTTATACAGGTTTCCCATGCCCCATGAGTACAGGAATAGCTCCCTGGGGAAGGAGAATGGGCACATGATGGCAGGGAGCCATTCTTGGATGGTCCCATCGTTCTGCAGAAATTGTCGTGCAGGAAGAAGAAGCACGTGGCGAATGAGCTGGTAGTGATTCTGCTGATAGTTTTGATCATTATGATTTGCTCCTGAAAGGTGATGTGGGATGAACTGCAATATTTAGAATGCTGACATTCCTTGAAACAAAGATATAGAAAAAGGCTTATAATTGCATGATGCCTTGTAGTTTTCAGCTGCTCTCATGTGGATCCTTTTTCGTCCTTCTGAAATGCTTTCCCAGGAGAGAGCGTTGTTTTTCGTGTATAGATGAGGAGCCTGGGTTTCAAATGGTTAGGAATTCAGCACACACATTGGAATCTTTAGTTTCCTGGAACATTTTCTATTCAAGTATAGACCACATGGCCTCTAAAGGCTGGCTCATTCTTAACACCGTGATTGGGGATCCAGCCTCATACCTGGGGTGGGTGGCAGGAACTCCACAGCCATCCTGGGTGCTCTGGGGTGGGGTGGCTGAGCTGTGGCAGCCCCTCCCAGCTGAGCAGCAAGGCTGGGGAAAGCTCATTCCATTCCCCTTGGTTCTAACCAGGTAGAGGCTTACACTGCACATTTCCTTAGCTGGGAACTTTAGAACTTTACATTTAAATCTAATCTGTGATCCAGGGGGTAGACACATGGGTATTCACTGTACAATTCCTACATTTTTTGTATATTTAAAATTTTTTTTATATGTGTCATGGACGACAAAAGAAATGAGACCCCTTTGAGTTAGCTTTTCTGTATAGCATCTTCTAGAATCAGGAGGCTGGACAGGATTTAGTTCCATCAGAAATCTGAATCTTTCTGGTCAAGAGACGGCACATTAAGTTCTTGGTTGTGTGGTTTCTGGGAAAGAAATATTCTAAATGAGTTCCAGGAATCACCTCTGTGGGATTTCTACAGGAAAAATGACCACTCTTGAAGCTTCGCTGTCACTAACAAGAATAATGGTGACGGTTTCTAAGCTGTCTCCAGCCAATCTTTAGTTCTTTTATGCAGAGTGCTTTTATTCCAAGTGAAGTGCCCTTCTGTTTAATAGTGACCTCCAGTTATTACAGGGATTGCAGCTGCATTTGATGGACGTGAACCTGCTCATCTCTTGCTCCCCAGCTTCGCCTCTGGGGTGCATGGCAGGAGCTCCACAGCCATCCTGAGTGCTCTGGGGGTGGGAAGTCTCTAGGGGGAGTGGACAGTGCATGGCCGGGACGTTCCTGTCTGACGTTCCACACTGGTGTGTGGGCGTCTCTGCCCTGTTTCCTCCGTCCATGCATCTGTGGCCTGTTTTCTCCATGTGTGCCTCTGTGGCACGTTTCCTCCGTCCATGCGTCTGTGATGTTTCTTCTGTCCGTGCGTCAGTGGCGTTTCTTTCGTCCCTGCGTCTGTGGCACTTTTCCTCCCTCCGTGTGTCTGTGGCTTTTCTTCCCTCCGTGCGTCTGTGGTGTTTCCTCCGTCCGTGCGTCTGTGGTGTTTTCTCCGTCTGTGGATCTGTGGCGTTTCCTCTGTGAGTCTGTGGCCTGTTTTCTCCATCCACGCTGAAGGCCGTCGCTTCTCTCTAGTCACCACTTACTGATCGCTCCCTGTGTGCTGAGCCTGTGTCAGGCATGTGGCGTGTGTCACCTGTGTGGCAGGGTTTTGCGTGACACACAGGGACACACGCTTGGGGAGCTGCAGTGATGGGGTCATAGCCACGCAGCTCAGCCCTCGGTCTGAGGGTCTTGGTGCCCACCCAGCTCTTCCCGAAGCAGCCTGGGGGCAGATCCCAGCTCTGCTTTCTCTCCTCGAGGTACCTCATGAAGTAAACTAAGCAAATCGAAAGTAGGAAACGGTTGTGAAATGAGGTCTGGTTTCAGGTGTGTGTGGTCATTTCTCTTTACATGTTTACTTCACATACCCCAAATGATATACTTTCCAGCTGGTATAACAATTAATTACCAGCCATTACTAGTACAAAATTCCATGAAGGATATTTGAGGAGGGCATAGTCTCAAAAACATGCTTGATTTTCACAGTTGTGATTTGCATGATAAAGCTGTCAGGACTGTGACTTTCTTTTGTTATATTATTTTTATTTTTAGACCCTTGGGAGGAAGTTATTTAGTGATTACTTATAATTGTGAAAATAATGTAATGATTACAGAATCTCATTAGAATAAATATTATATTTTCTGTTCCTTATGTCAATGAAATCATCTTAATCCAGGCCGATGTTGGCAGGAATTGTCACGTTTAAAATGGGTAAGATATTTATGTGATGTGACGACCTCCCGTATTGTCTCTGGAACATATCAGAACTTTCATCTCAATTCTCACTTGTTGACACCCTACCCTGTTTTGTAATTATTCTTGTTTGCATCAGAATTTTGAATCCATGTACCTGAGATGATACTTACGTATGCATGTACGCATGCAGGTGTGTGCATGTGTGTATGCGTGTGTATGTGCGTGTCCACGTGTCCATGTGCACGTGCATATGCATGTATGTGTGTGCATGTGTACGTGTGTATATGAGTGTACGTGTCTGTGCATATGCGTATGTATGCATGTATGTGCGTATGTGTGCATGCATGTGCGCTCATGCACACACGTGTACATGTGCATGCACGTGTGCACGTGCATACACGTGTATGTGTGTATGTGTATGCACATATGTAAACGTGTGTGTACATGTATAGGTACGTGTATGCATGTGTATGCATCTGTGTGCGCACAGATATACCTTCCCCTTTCATACAGGCTGTTTTGAGTATTGCTGTTAGGCAGTGACAACTTTCTGTTTCCTCAGTCAGAAAATGGGTAGCTCATCATTAATAAAGATGAGCATTCAACATCAAGAATAACTAAATACAAATGAAATTGTCATATTAAATAAATAAATTGCAAAACAAAGGCAATGTTCTGTACTATGTGTTCACATTGAACTTTCTTTTTTTTTTTTTTTTTTTTTTTTTTTGAGACGGAGTCTTGCTCTGTCGCCCAGGCTGGAGTGCAGTGGCCACATCTCGGCTCACTGCAAGCTCCGCCTCCCGGGTTCACGCCATTCTCCTGCCTCAGCCTCCCGAGTAGCTGGGACTACAGGCACCCGCCACCTCGCCCGGCTAGTTTTTTTTTTTTTTCGTAATATTTAGTAGAGACGGGGTTTCACCGTGTTAGCCAGGATGGTCTCGATCTCCTGACCTCGTGATCCACCCGTCTCCGCCTCCCAAAGTGCTGGGATTACAGGCTTGAGCCACCGCGCCCGGCCCACATTGAACTTTCTTATAAAAATTGGTGTGAATGTTTCCCACTTATTGGAAATCACATGACTAGTTTAAGCCAAAACGTGGAATATTAATTAATTCTGTCTTCAGATCACTTTTGCATATTTATGATTGATCTGTTCTGCTGTTCTGGAAGCTCTGAAAACCACTCTGTCTTACTCTAGCTGGTGCCACGGTTGTGAGAATTCAGGGAAACAAGGTGTTTGCCAGTTTAAGTATTTTAGATCTCAAACTGCCTCTTTTCTGCATCATAAACCAGTCTTAAAGAAAGACATAGTGTGACTTGTAGTGAATTATATCAATTTTATTTTCTGTGGCTGAATCATCACTCTACATTGTGAATTAATGTTATTTTTCAGATCGTCTTCATAACACAGGGAGGTTCTCTAGTGTTGAGTGCAGGTTCAGTGAAAGTACTAACACTGTTACTACGGACTTAAACAGACTTGTTTTCTGAGGTGATAACCTTGGAGTCAGGCATTCAGTGTCCGCCCATCTCTTGGTTCCGAGTTCTCGGTCCCCTCCCGCTCTCCTCCCCCTGTACCCTTACTACTGTCTTACCTTCTTTTTGACTCATAGGCCCTCGGAAGATGGTGTGTTGGGTGCAGGTGCCTGCTCTGAATCTTTGATAACTTTGGGAGAGAACTTTTTCTTTGGAGCAAGACCTCTCTCAATAAACTTTCAGTAGCCTGAGTATCATCTGTTGTGTGAACTATTTGTGGAAAATGTTCAGCATTTTTCCTTGGATTTTGACTGATCTTTCTCCACCTGCCAGTTTCTTCTCAGTTTGCCATGTCTGTACCCTCACCAACCCGTTCCAGCCCTGGTTACATGTAAAGTATTTGAAGCAGAGCTCTGCAGATGAGAGAGTGTATGTCACCCCCCGAGTTCCCTTTCTGGCCTCTGAGTGTCGGTTGTGTTTTGTTCCGAGGGACGACTCTGAGGCTCCTGGCCCCTGTTTTGGAGCACCCCACACCAAATTGGGTGTAAAATGAAAAATGGGTTTATGCTGTATTATTGTAATTCATAGAGTAGATGATAAAAATGCTTGAATCTGAACAGCAACTGAAAATGAGGACATGGTACCAGTTTGGATGTTAGACGACTTTCTTGAAAAAAGTTTTCATCAAATTTAGAAACTGTGTGTGTGCTGTTTTCTATTTCATACTTAGAATATGTATAGTGTGTGTTGTATGAAGGTGTTGTATGAGTGTGTTGTGTTGTATGTGAGTTGCATGGGTTGTATGTGTTGTATGTGCATATTGTGTTGAGTTGCACTTATTGTATGTTTGAGTGTTGTGTGTTGTATGAGTGTGTTGTGCATGTATTTGTGAGTTGCATGCTTTGTACGTTGTATGAGTGTTGTGTGTTGTATGTGTGTATGTGTATGTCGTATATGAGTTGCATGTATTGTGTGTGATGTATGAGTGTTGTGTGTTGTATGAGTGTGTTGTACATGTGTTTATGGGTTGCATGTGTTGTGTGTTGCATGAGTGTTGTGTGTTGTGAGTGAATTGTACATGTATTTGTGTTGAGTTGCGTGTGTTGTGTGTATGTTGTATGTGTTATATGTTGTATGAGTGTGTTGTACGTGCATGCTGTGTTGTGCGTGAGTTGCATGTGTTGTATGAGTGTATTGTATGTATATGTTGTGTTGTGAGTTGCATGTATTGTGTGTACGTTGTATGAGTGTTGTGTTGTATGAATGTGTTGTACGTGAATGTTGTGTTGAGTTGCGTGTGTTGTGTGTGTTGTACGTGCATGTTGTGTTGAACGTGAGTTGCATGTGTTGTACGTGAGCTGTTTGAGTGTGTTGTATGTGTATGTTGTGAGTTGCGTGTATTGTATGTATGTTGTATGAGTGTTGTGTGTGCATGTTGTGTTGTGAGTTATGTGTGTTGTGTGTTGTATGAGTGTTGTGTGTTGTATGAGTGTTGGAGTCCGCGTGTTTCCTAAACAAAAGAATGTACACACAAGACAACACAGGACAAGAATACATGGCTTCCACGCTCAGAGCCTCCGCCTCACTTTATTTATACTCCATAAACCCCACGTCAGCAGAAAGAACACAATGCAAAACAAACTTTCTTTACCCAGATGTAACCTTCTGCTTAGTTCCTTGTCTCTATGCTCTTCCTTATTTGTCCGCCTTCTTGGCGCCTACGGGAGTTCATTAAAAGTTCAATTGGAGATACTGTCCTTGAGCCCTATCTATTCTTAGCATACTGTTTTCAAGGGCCCCTGCATTTCCCCCTTTTTGTTTTGCCTCAATCCTAAAAAGGTAGCCCATATTTGTCCTGTGTTTTCCTTTGTTTTTGGAGGCGACGGAGGGAGCATCAGATCACCAAGAGAAGCAGACCCAATCCGAGCGCCCAAAGCAATATACTTCCAGAGATTGTAGAAATCCATGTTTTCATCTGGATCCATGGGTTAAGGGCAGCAAGGCGTTGACCCAGCTCCTGCAGGGTTGCGGTTCCAGACAACGCATGTAATTGTTGTCAAAATGCTTCAGAATGTTTTGAGTGAGCTCTTGGATGTCCAAACTAATATTTTTATGGCCTACTAATAATTTTCGGATTTCGGTCCAATTTTGAGAGATATTAAAAGGCACAGGCGTTACACAAAATTGAGTGGAGTTCCAATCACATTGTAATGTTATCCGAGTACTGAGGACAGTGAGCTGATCTCCAAGCCATGTCAATGCTTGCTCCATGTTGTCCAATCTTTCAGCAAGTTGAGAATCAAAGTTTCGTTGTTAAAGCCATAACCGGTGAGATTGCTCGTGCCATTGCTGCACAAATTCAGCATTTTGTATGCTTTGATGTAGAGCGAGCCCTGCTACAGCCGCAGTGGAGGCGATGGCGACAAGGTTCATCACCGAGGCAATTATAATGGCGGGTTTGCTGGAGAGAAGTCCAAATATAAGTCTCAAGAGGTGATGTCCCCCATGGTCGCGTAAGGTTAACAGGTAGCCAAATTTCCTTACAAGCTCTGAGGATATAAATATCCCCCGTAAAGTTGTGCCACCAGGAATGATTGAGGCAAGACAAAAATGTACACGTATCTGTATAATTAACAATCCCCATATCATTATCCCATGTCAAATTCCCCGCTAATAATAGGTAGGGCTTATGGACACAAGCAATAATATATCGGGAGGTATTCCGATATAACTGAATATGAAAGGACTTATTCGGGTTAGAAAGATTAAGGGACATATTTCCCACAAAAGTGCTAATGGCATCGCCTGCAGCTAACAACTTCCAAAGATGACTCTGTACTTGTAAAGAGTGTCTAAGATGAGGCATAGGTGGCGACAGGCCTCTTCATGCCATACCAAGGTTTCATTACCATTAGCGGCAATACTTTTATTTACCCAGTGCCATTTCAAAGGTATGTGACTAAATTTTGTTTGAAAATCACCGTGCACACTCCAATCAGTTATTTGCATCCCATTGTATTCTAATAAAATCCGGGGTTTTGTTCCCCGACATTGTTGCCACTCCAGCACCTCAATATTAGCAGAAACCTCTGGGATAGGACAAAAAGGTAAAGAACTAGGAGTAGTCTCATTACTATATACAGTATGATTATACTGAAAACTTCTAGTTACAATAATAACAATATTAGCAACCACATGACTGTGATTATAGCGAACAGCCCAGGCTTCATGCGATTTTTGGAGACAATGAGGACTATTTCCTATGCATATTGGAAGTCCTTCCACTCCAAATTGGTATGTGCTGTTTATGATTCCCGTTTCTCATTCTATGTTGTCCTTGTCCATATAGGGGGATGGCATCCAAGTAGTGTCATTGGTGAAAATCTTAATTTCCACCTCCCCCGGGCGATTCCCTGATACAAGGGTGGAAAGGGAATATAAGTCCAATATTCATACAAAGCCTCACTAAGGGAAATAAGTCCCCCACCGAGGCACATCCAACAAAGGAAGAAATGCATGCTGAATCCAGTTTTCTTTTCAACAGGGTTTCAATCGTCTTGTAGGAAACCACTCAGGTCCGCTCCCTGTAAGGACAAGAGCATAGCCCCGTCCCTGTTTTAGAACTTGCCCTTGAACATACCTACCTTCTTCATTAGGATACCAAACCCTTAAATTGTCAGCGGGGACTATCACCGAGGGAGGTGAGGAAAGATGGGTTACGGCAGCGGAGTCTTGCAATTGTCTCCATTGATTCAAAAAATTTAAGGTAAAAAGAACCTTCAGAATCTGGTTTCTGGGGGACTCATTTCTCCCTTTTTGTTTTTGCAGTTGAGTTTTTAAGGTTAAATTTGCGCACTCAATGATGGCTTGACCTTGACTATTGCCCGGGATACCGGTGATATGTTGAATATTGTATTGCTGTAAGAAAACTTGTAATTTATGAGAGACATAGGCAGGGGCATTATCAGGTTTAAGTATAAGAGGAATGCCCATGATGGCAAAACAAGCTAAGAGATGTGTAATAACAGAATCAGCTTTCTCAGATGGCAACGGAGTGGCCCATTGAAAATGAGAAAAGGTATCAATGGTATGATGAACATACTTTAATCGTCCAAAAAAAGGGACATGTGTGACATCCATTTGCCAAATCTGATTAACTTGAGTATCTCGTGGATTAACCCCAGGATGGAAGGATGGAATGCTCAAAGGAGCACAGGAAGGACAAGCTCGAATAAGAGAACGAGCTTGTTTATGAGTTAAATGAAACCGTCGTTGAAGGCCAGAACTGTTAGTGTGAGGTAGAGCATGTTTTTGTTCTGCAGCCTGCAGGTGGCCAATTAAAAGCGAATCAATCTGAGTATTACCATGAAGTAATGGTCTAGGAAGTTGAGAATGAGAACGAAGATGAGTGATGAATAAAGGAGCTCGACATTGGCTCAAAGTAGAGGATAACAAAGAAAAGAGTTTTTGAAGAGAAGAAGTAGCACAAAGAGGTAAAGTGGCCTGAGAAATGTAAGAAGTAACATAAACGGCGTATTGAGAATCACTAACAATGTGACAACTAGTAGTAGGAAAATCAAGTAAGACCATGAGAATAGCAAACAATTCTCCCTGTTGCACCGAGGGATAAGGATAAACTGTAACTCGAGATTGACGAACACTCCAATATCCAGCCGTACCATTGCTACTAGCATCAGTAAAAAAATTAGGACCTTGAACAGGAAATACAGAAATTGGTGAGAAAAGCAACACAGAATGTTGCCTAAAAAATGAAAAGATCGGAGACTTAGGATATTGGGTAGAAAATTGTCCAACAAATGAAGCGCAAGCAACTTGCCAAGAATCAGAAGTTGCAAGAAGATAAGTAATTTGACTATGAGTGAATTGAGAGATAATTAAGGAAGGATCTCCTCCCCAAAGTTGTCGACAGCCATGCCGTCCTTTGATGATCAGTTCAGCTAAACGGTCGATATAAGTAGTCAAGCATTTAGATGTTTTATTTGACAAAAAGACCCATTCTAGCGGCCGATTAGTTTGATGAATCATTCCTGTGGGAGAATGTAAAGTATGAAATAAACAAAAGGAAAGGGGAACGTCGGGAAGGATATAATGTCTGTTAGGTTCATTTGGTCTACACTGGACTTTAAATTTGATGTTTTGTTGTTATTTTTTGTCTAGATGACCTCCAGTGCTGACAGTGGGATTTTGAAGCTCCTACTATTGTTGTGTTGGTATCTCCCTGTCTCTCTCTGTCTCTCTCTCTCTCTATATATACACACACACATATATATATGTGTGTATGTGTATATATATATGTATATATAAATTTTTTTGAGACAGAGTTTTGCTGTTGTTGCCTAGGCTGGAGTGCAGAGGTGCAATCTCAACTCATTGCAAACTCCACCTCCTGAGTTCAAGTGATTCTCCTGCCTCAGCCTCCCAAGTAGCTGGGATTACAGGCATATGCCACCATGCTGGGCTAATTTTTTGTATTAGTAGAGACAGGGTTTCACCATGTTGGCCAGGCTGGTCTTAAACTCCTGACCTCAGGTGATCCACCTGCCCCCACATCCCTCCCAAAATGCTGGGATTATAGGCGTGAGGTGCCACGCCCGACCTCTCTCTCTATTTAGATCTACTAATATTTGCTTTATATATCTGAGTGCTTTGTTGTTGGGTGCACATATACTCGTAATTGTTATATCCTTTTGCTATTTTGATCTCTTTATTATATAATTACCTTTTTGTCTCCTTTTTACAGTTTTTGACTTAAATTGTGATTGATCTGAAATAAATATGGCTACTCTTGCTCACTTTTAATTTCCATTAATGTGGAATGTGTTTTTCCATCCCTTCACGTTTAGTCTATGTGTGTCTTTGCGGCTGAACTGAGTTTTTTGTAGGCAGCATATAGTCGGTTTTTCTTGTTTTAAATTCATTCAGCCCGTCTGTATCTTTTAATTGGGAATCTTGGGATTATTTTGCTATTGATATCACAGTCCAGACATTAAGATTTTCTCACTTAAGTTGCTTGTACACAAATTAATATGAAGAGGAAGTAGAGTTTTTCTGTTGTCCTTTTGAAGAGAGTGATGGATTATTATTTTGACTTCATGCAAGTGAGGGACTCACCATGCCTGTTGGGATTTTAGAATTTCTTTCCTGTTATTAGGAAGAGCAATGATCTGTAATGGGTTCCTGGAATCATCCAGTGATGGTCTGAATATCTTAAAAGTTTCCTTTCATGTCTCATTTTCTATTTCTCCCCTAGTAACCATGCACCCGGGGCAGGACATGGCCTTACATTTCCTTGGTTTCTTGATGATTTCTTAGGTTTAGTGTTTGACACTGTTAGGATTCTGGATAAAATCAGCCCTTCTGGGAAGTGTGTAAGTCAAACAAGTCAAACAAGGACTTTCTGGTGGCGTTATACAGGTTTCCCATGCCCCAAAGTCTAATGACCTTGTAGAGTCTTTATACCCATCTCTTATATATCAGCTTTAATATACTTGAAAATGTCCTCATTGTGCCCTTGAAAAGCAGGCTCACATTTTAAAAGTCATCCTTTTAAAATCCTTTTCTGCAGCCTGTGCCCTTTGTCTGTTTTGTTACCTTCACTGCAACATCATGAAACAGGGACAAGGGCTAGAATCTGTTTCAAACACAGAGCTTGAAACAGGGACAAGGACTAGAATCTCTGTTTCATACACAGAGCTGAACTGTGCTGAGCGACCTGCTATGCTGACATCTGTTTCTGTCATGAGAGGGAACCCAGACCTCTTGACTTTTCCTTTTGTACATTTTCAAAAAGAATATTTTTTCCTCTCTGGGGTCCATTCAATTGTGGGATTCTCTCCTAAGGCTGTTTCTTTGCATTCCATTTTGACAAGTATGATTTAGTTTCCGAGATGATGAAAGGGCAGTGAAAAGGCCTGGGAAAGAGAAAGCAGGAAGAGAAGGAATTGTCTCATGATTTTAGTCAGAAGGAAATCACTCAGACAGAAACGCTATTCCAAGTGGGTCAGATCCCAGGAAGTGGGATTGAATAAGTGACATGGTATCGCACAACTCTGTTTAACATTCTTGCTGTTGCCAGGGGTAACGAAAAGAACGAGTATATTCATTCCGAGGTCAAATATATATCTTTGCTGACTCTGACTATAATTAGCAGAATTCGTTCAGTTCAAGTTTGAGAATACCTTTACAGAAGAGGGTCTTCGTGCCCGTGTGCCTATTTCTATTTATATGTTCACACGTATTGGAGTATAAATGTGTGTGTGCTGTGTGTGAGACCTCATTATTTGAAACAAGAAATGTGCAGTAGAGCTTATTAATTACGAGAAGGTACATTTGGGGGATAAACTACTTTGTTTAGAATTGAATAATGGGGTCTTTGAGGGATGTATATATGTATGTGTGTTTGCATTTATGTGTATGAAAGTGTGTATTGCATGTATATGTGTTGTGCATGTATGTGTGACTTTGTGTGTAATGTACATGTGCATGCATGTGTATATGTGTGCATGTGTATTTGTGTTGCATGTATGTGTGTGCATCTGTTACATGTTTAGGCACGACTGCACATATGTGCAAGTAGACATGCATGGATGCTCGTGTGTATATAGTTCTACATGTATATTTGTGCATGTTATGTCTACGCATTTACATATGTATGTGTGTCAGAATGTGTATGTATATGCATGTGTGTTTGAGTGTTGTGTGTATGCTTGTGCATGTGTGTTTGAGTGTTGTATGTTTGTGCGTGTGTGTTTGAGTGTTGTGTGTATGTGTATGCATGTGTTATGTGGTGGTATTACGTGATTATGTGAATGTGTGTGCATGTGTGAATGTATGTATTGCATGTAGGTGTGCGTGTCCGTGTGTATGTGTGTGTGTGATATGTGTCTGTGCATGCATGCATGTGCACATTGGATTTGTGAATCCTCTCTGGGAGGGGCATGTTCCTGGAGACAGTGCATGGGATCCTCCGCTGTCCTCTCAGGGAGAGAGACATTGTGAAAGTTCGAGCCATTAGGTAAACATGCCTGATGTTCTATAAAATATATATTTACATATACCACTGGGGTTAAATATATGTTAAATGGGTGCAAAGCTGTTATATTGCATTAAAAGTCATGTTAGTACTTCCTGGTTAAAGGCTTTGTGAATGATTTCCTGTACATGGGACATAATACACCACAGAGAATTACAGCGGGTCAATGGTATTTGCCAGGAGGTCTGGCTTATGATTGGTATTTCTAGTTGCAGACATGCAGGTTGAGCTTTGCTGGACTTAGAGGAGGGTCATTGACTCTGCCCACTGAATGATACCAGCGTCTCTGCTGCTTCCTTTTTCTGCCGGCTTCATCCAGAGCTGGGACAGCTGCTCTCAGACGCATTGTACTTTTCTCTCCATAAAAATCTGCAGCATTTGTTAGCAGTCCAGTAGCAGACCGAGTGGCAGGTCCAGGGGCAGGTCCAGCGTCAGGTCCAGCATCAGGTCCAGCGGTAGGTCCAGCATCAGGTCCAGGAACAGGTCCAGCGGCAGGTCCAGCGGCAGGTCCAGGGGCAGGTCCAGCCAACTTTCCACATGGCCCATGTGAAAATGTACCCTCTCCCTTCCATTTTTTAAAGCAGTATCATTAGTAGAGCCTACTGCAATTTCTCCTTGAGCTCCTCACAGTGGATGGTAAGCATTTGCTTTATTAAAGCAAAGTTCTGTGCTCTTTGTGCGAAGTCTCCTCTGCCTTTCTGTGACAGGCTAGAATTGGGATCGACCCTCAGCTGTGCCAGAGCCTTGGTACATGTCTCAGTTCTGGAATCTACTCTGTGCTTGTTGCCTTCCATCCACCGACAGCCATCTGTCTTCCTGTCACTCCTTCAACACGGAGTCCAGCAGTGTGCACACAGGTGAGCCTGTGTGAATGCTGGTTTTGTAGGATCTTATCGGGACCTTAGTCATCTTTTCACTAGGAAACCAGACACTGCAAAGGACTTAAAGAAAAGCCCAAAGAAGCCGTATCAGTAGAATCATAGAGACAGAATTCTACAACCATAGGAAATGGCATTGATTATCATGAAATGTGCATTTATGTGAGGCATAGTAAAACATCACATTTCTTACCGGGTAAGAGCTTGGAAAAGAGATTATGAAAGTATAACTGACTCTACTCTTGTATCGTGGAACATGGTAAAATGATGCAAGGTATTGTATAGAATGGAACAAACAGAATAGAATTATATAGAGTAGCGCAGAATAGAACAAATAGCATATATGTTATATATGTTATATAGGGTAGCATAGAATAGAAGAAACAGTGTAACATTATATAGTGTAGTATACAATAGGACAAATAGTATTACATGGTCTGGAATAGAACAAGTAGGATAGTATTGTAGAGTATACAGTTGAACTAATGACGTAGTATTGCATAGCATAATACAATCTAGATTAGAACACACAGCATAGTATTAATATTACGTAGTGTGGTGTGGAATAGTAGAGTCGCATGGCACAGAACAGAGAGGATAGTGTTCTGTAGCACTGATGCAGGAGGTTTTCCCTTTAGCTCAGCTGGGTCCAGGTTCTTGTCTCATGACCAGGAAGAAACAGGCACGGGGACATCGAAGAGTGAGTGCAGTGGAACTTGTTAAGCTAAAAGTTAAGCTCTCAGCGAAAAGAGGGGTCCTGAGAGCAGGTTGCTGGTCGCTCCCTTCCCAGTTGACTACAAGGGCTTTTATATAGAAGCTGATGGGGCTGGGCTCGCTGTCTAAGGAGCAAATATCTGGTGGTTCCACCCCATTCCCTCGTGTGCATGGGGACCTTTAGTCTGCTGTGAGCATGTTTAGGCGAGCCCCCCCGTGCAAGTCCCCCTATCTGCACAAAACATGGGCTGGAGGCTCTCTGGGACCCTTCCCTTACTGTCTGCCTAAAGCAAGCTGGCTAACTCCTTTCTGTATAGAAGAAAATAGAATAGAATAGAACAGATAGTACAGTATTTTATAGTATGGAATGAAGCTGTAGTATTCTATCATAGAGAATGGAATAGTATAGAATAGAACAAACAGATTGTACTAGTGTAGTATAGAATAGTAGCCTCATGCAGCACGGAGCAGTGTTGTGCTCCCTATGTACAGAGTGTAACCACCATGAGAGCGTTCTTCAGTGGGGCGTCACTGGCCCTTCATATTTCTTTGGTTCTGCGGAAATGAGGAGAGGGAGTTAAGAGAGGGGGAGGAGGTTGGCTTTCTTACTTTTAAGGCGCTTATTACTTCTTGGGGATCATTTGATGGTCCCCTTTGGTAGTATTCTGTGAAGCAGTCTCTGTACTCTGTGTAGGGTGAAATGTGGGGCAGTCTGTGGACTCTGTGTAGGGTGAAATGTGGAACAGTCTGTGGACTCTGTAGGGTGAAATGTGAAGCAGTCTGTGGACTCTGTAGGGTGAAATGTGGAGAAGTCTGTGGACTCTGTAGGGTGAAATGTGGAGAAGTCTGTGGACTCTGTAGGGTGAAATGTAGAGCAGTCTGTGGACTCTGTGTAGGGTGAAACATGAAGCAGTTGAGAAAGGATGAAGTCAGAAGTAGCTCAGCAGAGATGCACTAACTCTTACCTGGGAGACTGTGGAGCAGTCTGTGGACTCTGTGTAGGGTGAAATGAGGTGTTTTGTGTAAATTGTTGTCTCATGCCTGGCACATGGCAGAGCCTCCGTGGATCTTGCCGTCATGAACCCTCTGATAACTTCTCTACAGTGCCCTCCACACTATAAATACCACACATTGTGGGAAGTCCGGGCCTTTTCAAAGGCTGGGTTTCATTTTAACAAAATTGGAATGCCCTGCATATTTGGAATGGCCAGATCATCCTGCACTTTTGACTTCACTTGTCCAGCTGGGTACACCTCCCTGCGTGCTGCCAAGGTTTACAGCGGAATTCCCTGACGCCACTACTCTCACTGCCTGCACCTGAATCTGCTGTGGGGTCATTTCCTTATTGGACTTGTCTGGGGACCTCCTGAGGGGTGGATGGGTCAGGACTGGGTTATCTGGGGAAGGTGTTCACGGCATTCCTGTTTGCAGTCTGTGTCTCTGTTGGAAGAGATGCTTTTAGCACATCCGTTAATCCAGACGTGATTAGCAAGGGGTGTCTCTCTCAGGTAAGAGTTGGTGCATCTCTGCTGAGCTACTTCTGACTTCATCCTTTTTCAAGTCTGTTACAAAGAGAACTTTGGTTTCTCAAGGTTTAAGAATTAATGTCAAAGAGCAATTTAGTGTTCTTTTTGAGTCCCTAGCCTTGCTGTGGATGATTCATGAGTCCTTGGTGGTTAGGGCCACAGCACAATCGGTGGGCCGTCTGTTCCCCACCCTGGTGGATACTTTATCACCCAAAGAAATGCATTCTGTTAACATGTCTCAATTAGAATATTTTAGTAGGAGACAGAGTTATGGCTCTTGTTTTAATTTGTAATAGATAATTACTGTAGCAGGGGCAAGGTTGAGACTTGCAGTGTAGCTCATGGAAAACATTGATTAGAAGTACCCAAAATATATCACCAGCTTTGTTGCTGCAGCTCCAAGGGACTAGGAATGCATATGTATTTTTTCTTTTGTTATTATTTATTATTTTTATTTTTGAGACAGAGTCTTGCTCTGTCACTTAGGCTGGATTGCAGTGGCATAATCTCAGCTCACTGTAACCTCTGCTTCCAGGGTTCAACAGAATCTTGTGTCTCAGCCTCCCACGTAGCTGGGATTACAGGTGCCTTCCACCATGCCCAGCTAATTTTTGTATTTTTAGTAGAGACAGGGGTCTCACCCTGTTGGCCGCCACCCCCGGCCCGCCCCCCTGGCTTCTGGGAGCCCCATCGCCGGGGGTGCCGGCACCCCCCGCGGTCGGGCTCCCGGCCGCCACCCCCCGGCCCGCCCTCCTGGCTTCTGGGAGCCCCATCGCCGGGGGTGCCGGCACCCCCCGCGTTCGGGCTCCTGGCCGCCACACCCAGCAAGTGGAGGCAGGATGAGATCACAGGATGGTGTTAAAATTAAAATTAAAAATGAAATTTTGGGCACTCATTGTCATTGATAACATCTTATCAGGAAACAGGGTTTGAGAACAGACAACCTGTCTGACCAAAATTTATTAGGTGGGAATTTCTTCATCCTAATAAGCCTGGGAGCGCTACAGGAGGCCGGGGCTTATTTCATCCCTTCGGCTTCAACCGTAAAAGGCAGAACGCTTCCAAGGGGGTTGTTTATAGGCCTACCCTCAGAGCGCATTCTCTTTCTCAGGGATGTTCCTTGCTGAGAAAAAGAATTCAGCGATATTTCTCCTATTTGCATAAGAAAAGAGAAGAAATATGGCTCTGTTCCGTCCAGCTCACCGGTGGCCAGTTCAAGGTTATCTCCCTTGTTCCCTGAACATTGCTGTTATCCTGTTCTTTTTTCAAGATGCCCAGATTTCATATTGTTCAAACACACATGCTCCACAAACAATTTGTGCAGTTAAGGCAATCATCACAGGGTTCTGAGGTGACATATATCCTCCTCAGCTTACAAAGAAGATGATGGAATTAAGAGATTAAAGTAAAGACAGACATAAGAAATTATAAAAGTATTAACTTGGGAGAACTAATAAATGTCCATGAAATCTTCATATTTTATGTTTTTCTGCCGTGGCTTCAGCCATTCCCTGCATTCAAGGTCCCTGACTTCCCGCAACATTCTCTCTCCCTTTTCCTCTATATAAATGTGCCATGGCGATGAAGGATTGTTCATTGTCTCGATTTGACGCAGGATTCTTCGACTGGTCCGGCACACTAAAAACAAGCCGATTAAACAGAGACACATAATTCCAAAATTTACTGCAGTAGAGTTCCCAATAGACTTAATCCAAGTCGTTGGGTTTAATCCATAAAGATTTTTTGCCACTTGATCTAACGCCTCAGCTCCAGGCACAATATTTAAGTGACTTTGAGAGGCTTCAAAAATTTGTTCTTTTAATTTAGAAATGTCTAAAGTGAGATTATCTTCTCTTCTTACCATGTGATAAGTAATCTGCTGGTGGGACTGACAGTAGGTACTTCTACCAACCAATTTTGAATAGCAGGCATTAAACATCCTGGTGCTCTCCCTAGGCAAATAGGAGGATAACGTTACCCAGTGGAAATATTTATCATCATTCCTTCTTCCTCCAGTTTGGCAGGGCAACGATCATCTGTGGGACCAGGTACCCACACACTATTATTAACGTATGCTTCAATAGGATTATCCATCCATGTGACTGCCCCAATTAAGGGTGGGAAAGGCACATAGGCCCAGTAGGTATAATTAGCTGCAGCTGCTCCTGCAGGCATGGGGAGACTTACCACCGTTGATACAATCATTAGAGCTGCAAGCAGCATTTTTTTCTGGGGTTTGTGTCACCTTTGTGCTAGCTAGGCTTTTTCCAGCTAACGGTGTCAGCTTCTTTAACTGTGCCCAGGTCGGCAGCTCCGCCTTCTTGGTGCGTGGTGACTTCATCTGTTCTTCTGATATCACCACTTGGTTCATCATGCGAGTCAATGGCGCTCGATTGGGTGTTTCCGTCTCCGTGGAGGTGCTTTTCTTTGCATCTCCGATGGGTTCATTGTAGAACTTTAAATGTCTAGTGGGTATCCAAACAGGAAACTGATTTTCTCCTGGTGAAACACAAGCAAAACCTCAACTGTGGATTGTTCTTTTTACCAGTAAGATGTTGTTCTGCGGAAGTAGTAGTCTGATTTCTACAAATGTTTAAAAAACTTAAAATATAGAGTGCTAGATTAAGCTGCATCTGAGGAGTGGTACACTCCTTACTGTCTCCCCCTTCTTTTTGTTTAACTGAGTTTTGAGTGTTCTATTAGGTCTTTCAACTATGGCCTGTCCTTGGGAATTACAAGGAATTCCTGTTGTATGTGTAATATTCCACTGATTTAAGAATTTTTGGAAAGCTTTAATATAATAACCTGGTCTGTTGTCAGTTTTAATTATTTTTGGAACTCCCATTACAGCAAAACAAGATAAATATTTTTTAACATGGGAAGTACTTTCTTTTGTCTGGCAGGTTGCCCATATGAAATGTGAATAAGTATCAAGTGTTACATGAACATATGATAATTTTCCGAATGAAGGTACATGTGTAACATCCATTTGCCATAATGCATTAGGACACAGACCTCTGGGATTAACTCCTGCCTCTTGAGTGGGCAGGTGTAGTACTTGACACTGGGTGCAACGTTGTACAATACCTTTTGCCTGTTTCCATGTGACATCAAATTTGTTTTTTAATCCTGCTGAAATTACATGAGTCGAAACATGAAGTTCTTGTGCTTTTATGAATGCAGAGGATACCAGTAAGTCAGCTTGTTCATTTGCTTTAGTTAAAGGTCCTGGTAAATTAGTGTGTGCTCGAATATGAATAATATAAAATGGGAAATTCCTTTTTCTTAGTTTGTTATAACAAATTGAACAACTGGTTTAACTGATCATCCATGCTATATTTAATTAGAGCTGTCTCAACATCCCTTGTAGCCTGTACTACATATGCAGAATCTGATATAATATTAACAGGTTGATTAAAATCTTGTAACACTGTAATGACTGCAACCAACTCTGCCCTTTGAGCCGATTGATATTGAGTTTTGATTACTCGCTCTTTTGGCCCTGTGTAAGCTGCTTTTCCATTGCTGGAACCATCAGTAAATACTGTCAGAGCATTTTCTAAAGGTTCATGTCTGGTAATTTTAGGTAAAATCCAAGTAGTCAATTTTAAAAACTGGAAGATTTTTGTTTTTGGGTAATGATTATCAATGATTCCCACAAAATTGGCAAGGCCAATCTGCCATGCACCAGAATTGATAAAGGCTTGTCTAACTTGTTCCTTGGTTAAAGGAACAACTATTTTGTCTGGGTCATTACCACACAATTTTATTATTTGTAATCTTGCCTGACCAATTAATGTAGCTATTTGATCCAAGTACAATGTAAAAGTCTTAATTGTACTGTGAGGAAGGAATGACCACTCTACAAGATCAGTATTTTGAATGATGATGCCTGTTGGAGAATGTGTAGTAGCAAAAATTAAAAGTTGAGTGGGGCTAAGGGATCTATTCTACTTATTTGCGCTGACTGAATTTTTTCTTCCACTAATTTAATTTCTTTTGTTGTCTCTGGGGTTAATATTCTTTTACTATTTAAGTCTGGCTCTCCTCTTAGGATAGAGAACAAATTTGACATGGCATAAGTAGGAATGCCTAGGCTTGGCCGAATCCAATTAATATCACCTAACAATTTTTGAAAGTCATTTAATGTTTTTAGTGTATCTTTTCTTATTTCTATTTTTTGTGGCTTCATTTTTCTATTTTCTCTCTGCATCCCTAAATAATGAAAAGGAGTAGAGGTTTGGATCTTATCAGAAGCTATTGTTAGTCCTTCACTGGAAACCTCTGCTTGCAGAAATGTGTAACAGTCAATTAATTTGTCTCTTGTTTCTGCAGCACATAAACTATCATCAATATAATGAATGATATAACAATCTGAAAATTTACCTCTAACTGGTTGAAGGACTTGACCTACAAAAGTTTGACAAATAGTTGGAATATTAAGCAATCCCTGAGGTAATACTTTCCACTGAAACCTGGTGGCTGATCCTTTATTATTTATGGCTGGTATAGTAAAGGCAAATTTTTCACAATCTTGCTCTGCCAGAGGAATGGTAAAAAAACAATCCTTAAGATCAATTATAATTAAAGGCCAGTCTTTCGGGATCATGGCTGGAGAGGGCAATCCGGGTTGAAGAGGCCCCATGGGTTGAATTACAGCATTTACTGCTCTTAAGTCCATTAACATATGCCATTTGCCTGATTTTTTCTGAATTACAAATACAGGAGAATTCCAGGGTGAGAATGAAGGCTCAATGTGTCCCTTTTCTAATTGTTCCTTTACTAATAAATGTAAAGCCTCCAGTTTTTGCTTAGCTGGCGGCCACTGATTTACTCATACCGGTTTTTCTGTTTTCCAAGTTAATGGAATGGGTTCAGGAGGCTCTACAGTGGCCGCCCTTAAAAATGATACCCTATTCCTTTTCTTTCTTAATTTTTCTCAGTCTCAATTGGGACTTTAATGCCATTTTCATTTTTTCCTAATCCCTTTCCTGGTATATATCCCATCTTAATCATGAGTTTTTGACTCGTGGAGCTGTATAATGGAGCGGGCATAATGATTTCTGCATCCCATTGTTGTAATAAATCTCGACCCCATAGATGAATAGGAATTGAAGTAATCATTGGCTGAACAGTACTTTCTTGATTATCTGGTCCTAAACAATGTAAAATCATGTACTTTCATACACTTCTGAAGCTGTGCCTACGCCGACAAGTCTTCTAACAGCCTTTTGTTTAGGCCAATTTTTGGCCACTAATTTAAAGCAATGCCAGAGATATCTGCTCCAGTGTCTACCAACCCTTCAAACTGTTTTCCTTGAATAATGGCCTTACACACGGGTATGCTCTCAGAGACCAGACTTACCCAATATGCAGCCTTTCCTGCCGGATCAGTGCTTCCGAACCCTCCTGTTCTTTTTATCTCACTCTTTCCAACTTTAATATAAGGTAGGAGTAATAATTGAGCAATCTTGTCTCCTGGCCTGGCACTCCAAGGAATTGAGGAACAAATAACCAATTGAATTTCGCCTTTATAGTCTGAATCAACCACAGCAGTATGAATTTGAACTCCCTTTAGATTTAAACTTGATCTTCCTAAGATTAGTCCTACAGCCCCCTCAGGCAATGGGCCATATACCCCTGTGGGGATTTTTTGTGGAGGCTCCCCTGGAAGCAAAGACTGCTTGTACGGTGCATACATCTACTGCTGCACTGCCTCTTGTGGCGGGGGATAATTGCTGTATTGTGATAACTGGCTTATCCCCTGAGACACTTGTGACAGTGGGGGTTGTTGTTCCTGAAAACCCTGAGGAACAAAGGGCTGAATTTGGAATGCCCCAGTTTGTTGCGGGGCCTGAGGCTGGCCCCTCCTCTCATTTCCTGACACTGGTTGCCCATTTTTATCAAATTTAGAACGACATTGATTACCCCAATGTTTTCCCTTTTTACATCTTGGACATAGGCCAGGTGGCTCTTTATCTGTTGTTGTAGTAGCTTCAGTAGTTACATTTTGCTTACTTGAGACTAGGCAATTCTTTTTTAGATGACCAATTTGACCACAATTATAACATTTTTCCCCAAATGTTCTAACTTGTCCTCCTAAAGCAACTCCTGTGATTGCTTGAGCCATAAGCATAGCTTTATGCATAGCTCCTCCAATTCCATTGCAGGCTTTAACGTACTCTGAGATTACATCTGATCCTGCGGGAACCCTTCCTTTTAATGGCTTAATGGCTGATTGACAATCAAGATTGGTGTTTTCATATGCCATCAACTCCACTATGACCGTACGGACATTTTCATTGGTAATTGACTTTTGAGTAGCATCTTGAAGTCTTGCTACAAAATCAGGGTAGGGCTCTTTAGAGCCTTGTCTTATTGTATTAAAGGAGGGGCAGGTGGTTCCTGTGTCTTGGATTTTCTCCCAGGCCCTAAGGCAGATAGCCCTGATTTGCTCAATGGCCTCATTTGGCATTATTACTTGTTGGTCAACAGTGCTCCAATTTTGACCTATTCCTAATAGTTGATCTGCATCTATGTTAATTGGAGGATTGGCAGTCCTATTTCTTTGGACCTGTACTTGTGCCTCATCAATCCACCAAGTCTTAAATTGTAAAAACTGAAAGGGTGAGAGTGATGATTTTGCCAGAATCTCCCAATCATAAGGAATGAGTCTATGTCCATGAGCAATGGAATCAAATAATGTTCTCATGTAAGGAGAGTTGGGTCCATACTGTTTTACTCCTTCTTTCATTTCTTTTAGCATTTTTATAGAAAAAGACTGATATCTGGCTTCAGCTATGGGAGGCTCTCCCTCTTGGACCCCTTCTCCAGGTGGTCTTGCTTCTAATATTACTGGGAATTGCCATGCCTCAATATCTCCTTGTTTTCTTGCCTCATCAATAATTTTATGTACTGCACTACCCTGTGTACTAGGCGGTGCTGTAGGATTAAGTCTCATGGTGGGCGGCTGAGGTTATGGCACCCTGCCCTGTGGCAGTGGAAATGTTCCTGGTTGTCCATACGGATTTTCTGGGGGCTGCCGATACTGCAGCTCGGCTGGCAACCAGTATTGATAGACTACTGGCGGCTGGGATTTATTTTCTACTGGCTGATATTGTGGACACTGTATTTGGATTGGCATTGCCATGCCAGAGACTCTTTTTCTATTTGATCTTCTTTTGGAGTTTGTACTTGTTTAACCTGCATTTGAGGTTGTAAAGTTACAGGCATCTGAGGTGCTGTAAGAGGAGTTGGCCATCGTGGTTTAGATTCTGATGGCTCTGCTAATTCTGGACTCTTTTCTTCTAATTTTAACGTTTCAGGATATACTACCTCCTGTAATTGATTATCATAAACATTTTGCATTGACCGAGCCATTACCAGCTCTGCCACACATTTACAGTGTGAACTTTCCTTTCCTTTCCAGGATTCTATCCCTGCCTCTTTTTCACAATCTACTGCACAGCTTTTAGGGACATCAGAAATTGGAACGCTATCTTCTTCTGTTTGCAATGGTTCTAAAGCTACTTTAATAATGACTCAATCATTCCATACTGTAAGTAGGATGATTTTACCTTCCCTACTTGCTTGTTTTAATTCTTTGCCAATTTTTTCCCAGTCTTTTAGATCTAAAGTTCCCTGTTCTGGAAACCATGGACAAAACTGTTCTATTGTTTGAAATAGCATAATTAGATTTTTGGTAGAGACTTTAACTCCCCCTCTTTTTAAGAGAATTTTAATAAAGCTGTGATAAGAGGCATATTTACTTTCAGTTTGCCCCATTGTTACCCTAGGTTCTTCCGAGTGCACAAGCTTATCGCAAGGCTGACTGTAGACATACTCGGGAGTCTCTCATCGACTTGTCCTCATACACTTGACCACGCTCTGGTGTACCTTCACCTTAGAGAAAAGCTTCCACGTTGGTCACCAGATGAAGGGGTGGCCTGCCCCTCCACACCTGTGGGTGTTTCTCGTTAGGTGGAACAAGAGACTTGAGAAAAGAAATGAGACACAGAGACAAAGTATAGAGAAAGAAAAAGTGGGCCCAGGGGACTGGCGCTCAGCTTAGAGAGGACCCACACTGGCACCGGTCTCTGAGTTCCCTTAGTATTTATTGATAATTATCTTTACCATCTTAAAGATAAGGGAGTGGCAGGACAATAGGATCATTGTAGGGAGGAAATCAGCAGTAAGACATATGAACAAAAATCTCTGTGACATGAATAAGTTTAAAGGAAAATGCTGTGCCTTGAGATGCATATGCAAACATCTCCATAAACCTTTTAGCAGCATTGTTTCAGCCTATCACATGGGGAGAAACCTTGGACAATACCTAGCTTTTCTAGGCAGAGGTCTCTGCGACTTTGGCCATGTACGTGTCCCTGGGCAGTTGAAATTAAGAGAATAGTGATGACTTTTAACCAGCAAGCTGTCTTCAGGCACTTATTTAACAAAGACACATCCTGCACAGCCCAAAATCCATTAAACCTTGAGTCGCCGCAGCACGTGTCTCTTGCACGGACAAAGTTGGGGGTAGGGTCACAGATTAACAGCATCTCAAATACAGAACAAAATGGAGTCTCTTATGTCTACTTCTTTCTATATAGACACAGTAACAAGCTGATCTCTCTTTCTTTTCCCCACAGAAGTGTTAGTTTTTTATTTGTTCAATCATTTGGAAATGTAAAATCCATTCTTGATTCGCAGGCCACGAGAGCAGGCAGGGACAGGCTGCCCCTTGCCGACCTCTGGAATGAGCTTAGAGAAGGAAATGACAGGCTGGGCCAGCGCAGCCTCCTCACAGCGAATTCGCTGCAGGAGGGTCCTTCTTAGCAACCACTTCTCATCCTTCATCTTGGCTTCAAATGCAGTTCAGGTGGAGAAAGAGAGAACAGAACTGGCCTCAGCAATAAGAAGGAAGGAGACGCAGGGTCAAGCAGCCCTGTGGACCGATCACACTCAACATTCACACCAAGCGGAGCACAGGCAGGACCAGCCCAGGGGGGCCGAAGTGGAGGCTCTCTGGGGTGGGGGAACTCTGGGTGGGCAAGATTCACAACCTAAAACTCATATAGAAGTTCTACACAGCAGTAGTTACAGAAAACACACACTAAGAAAAGGCCAAAATAAAAATAGGACAGCCACCTTTGACCGCACCTTATCCCTCAGGAACCCACCTTCAAGCCCTGGCAGATGAAGACTCACTTCCTGATGCACTTCCCGGTGAATTATGTGGGCGAATGCATCCGAACTGTCCCCTACACGGACCCAGATCTTGCCAGGTAGGAGGGTGGAGGTCGGGATCTCTCAGGCCTGAGCCTTACAGAAGCAGCTTGTCAAGCCTGTTCGAGTTCACAGGGCATGTTTTAGCACAGGAAGAGTCTGCACTGACTCTGAGTGTTGGACCTGGGGCTTTGTGAGTCTACGAGCAGCCCTCTTTAAACAGCAGAGTCTTTATGAACAAAGGCCCTAACCACAAACTCCTTTCAAAATGCCCCATGTACTCCCCTCATCTCTAGGTGGAAATTGAATGAATTTAGGTTGAGACCTCTGATAAACATGGTAGATTAATCCTTCGTGAGGACAGATGCATGGAACGACAGCAAAGGTAGATCAAGATACAAAGCCACAAGGGAGAGTGGGAGGTGACCCAGGCAGCCATGGGGGCTGCAGGAGAACCTCATGAGCCAGACTGTGGGTGGGTGGGTGGGGGGTGCCTGACCCGGGGCCACAGAGGGACAGGGCAGTGGGGAGAAACCAGGTGGTCCTGCAGAGCCCTGCAGATGGCAGGGCTGGAGGCTGCCTCACAGTCCCTCTGAGGAGTTTGCCTCCCCTGTCTCCCCACCAAGTCAGAAGCTCAGGGAAGGAGACCCGGGGTTGAGCGGCCGAAGCCACGGCCGAGAGTGAGGGTCAGGCCTGTTCCCAAAGTGGCGTGGGGCGAGGGAGTTTGCAGCCTACGAACTGGCCCTCCAGCCCTTTCTTCCAAAGTGTGGCTGCCCCTCGGCTGTGTTCATCCCATCTGTGGAAACTGGCCAGACCAGGAGGACAGACTCACAGACATACACTTTTGGGGACCTGTCAGTTGGGTGTGGATGACACAGATCTGTGCAAAAATGTTATATCCCGGAAATTCACTTCCTGTATCCTTGTCCCAGGCAGCTACCCCCATGAGGGACTAAACCAAGGAGGAGACCCCCAGGGTCTGGCTCCAACCTCACTGGTCCCAACTGATGGTGCCCCAGCCACCCGAGTGGTAGAGAGGGGAAGGCAGGCTTAGGCCTGGGCAGTCTATCCTGATAGGAGAAGGTGCCGGGCCTCCAGGGTGTACGTGTGTCACAGTGGGACCACAGATGGGGAGGTGTGTAGCCAGGTGGGAGGAAATGTGGGGCTGCAGTGGGGGCCCAGAAAGAGCTCTTCTGTAGAAAAGAGGTGTGTGGTCAGCTGTTTTGTTCATTAATTTCCATATTTGTAGGAGATAAACAGATCTGTCTGCTGTGCCAGCAGAAGAGTGGTCTGTTTCCACCATCCAATAGGAAAATGCAGACAGAAAACGCTAAAAATGTGGAGGTTTCCCCTGGGCCAGGGGGAGTCTAGATCTTTTTTTCCTTGTTTTTTGTATTTTATAATCTTTCAACAGTGAGCATGTGTTTTTAATATACAAGTAATAGAAATTTCTCAAGGAGGAGGATGCATGGATGGATTGAAGGCCATCCCTGCTGGTTCTTGTAGAGGCTCCGTCCCCCAGGGTCTGGCTCCAACCTCGCTGGTCCCAACTGATGACGTCCCAGCCACCCGAGTGGCACTGGGTTTCTCCTGGAGGGCCCACACGAGATGGTCATGACTTCTCCCAGCACAGCCCCTGGGAACATGCCCACTCCTTCCTTGATTTCCCACCTGGCCTATTTGACTCCCTTCATCTGCTTTGGGAAATGGCCCATCTGTGGAAGTGGTGACCCGGGGCTGATCTCGCCACGGGCGCCTTTAAGGAGCCTGTGTCTTTGCTGCAGACGCTACCATCATTGTCTGCCCTGCCTTCTGTCGGAGGAGGATGTGTTCTGGAATCATCTAGAATGTGATGTCACCATTCGCAGTGGAAGGCAGATGAAATCAGCCCCGTTCCTGGAAATGTGATGTATCGGAGAGTGTGTGTTTACTTAAGGGATTTCTATAAAACTCAAAGAGTTTGACTTCAGTTTCCTTTTTTTTTTTTTTGGTATCCTGATGTGAGACATTTAAATATTCATTTGCACATTTGCCTTTACAATAGAAATAACATCTTTCTACTTCACCAGATTTAAAAAATGCCACATATGCATTGGAACAAGTTAAGCAGTGTGGTGCTGGAAGTGTTAGATTCCCTCCCCACCACCACTGCTTTCAACCATGTAATCCAAGACAACTGCTTGAAAATTGTGCTTCCTTGTGCTTTTTAGTTTTTGTTAATTAAAAAGAAAATCTCATGCCTGTAAGCCCAGCACTTTGAAGGCAGGAGGATCACTTGAAGCCAGGTGTTTAAGACCAGCCTGGGCAACGGAACTAGACCCTGCCTCTACAGAAATTGTAAAAATAGGCGTGGTGGCACGCATCTGTAGGCCCAGCTACTCAGGAGACTGGTGGGAGGATCCCTTGAGCACAGGAGTTCAAGGCTGCAGTGAGCTGTGATTGCCCTTATGCACTCCAGCCTGGCGACAGAGCAAGATCCTGTCTCTTAAAAAACAAGACCAAAAAAATGGGACCATAATTTATGTGGCATTATTGTACAACTTGATTTTATTTTCATTTTCATTGAATCCAATAATTACTTCATTGTCTATGTTTTTTTATCAGCCATGGTGTTTTAAACTTGCATTTTTTAATCATTAATTTCAGTCTTAAAATCCTTGCATGTTTGATGACTGCTAAATTCCTACATACAGAAATTCGAGAAAAAGGTGGCGCTTACAGTGGAGGCGCAAAACTCAGCCACAGTGGGGTTTTCACCCTTTACTCTTACAGGTGAGCTTTGCTCTAGTTCACACATTGGGACACACACTGTGTTTTAGTCTCCTACTCATGATTATCAGTGTCATTTTCTTCTACTGCAGTGAACTTTAGACAAAAGTTGTTCTATGTGCTGCTTTTCACTTCTCGAGCACTTAGCCACACCCAGCAATGTCCTTTCTGGTGCAAGGATTGGGGCCAGCAGCGTAAACGGGAAGCATTCTGTCTTTAGTAAACCCTGGCTTAAGCCAGCATATTTTGGCAAAACACGGTAGTGCCTCCATCCATGGTTTTGCCTTCCACGGTTTATTACCCAGTCACCCTTGGTCTGAAAATATTAAATGGAGAATTCCAGATATAAACACTTCCAAAGTTTTAAATTGTACACCATTCTTCTAAGCAGTGGGATGAAAGCTGACACTGTCTACGGTACCTGCCTGTTGGTCACTCAGTAGCCATCTAGGTCATCAGATACGCTGTGGGTGTCCAAGAGCTTCTGTTCACAGAACGCTTGTTTTACTTAGCATAACTTTTATTACAGTATAATTGTTGTATTTTGTTAATATCTTGCTGCACCTAATCTATAGACTTTTTCATAGGCATAGGAGAAAAACACAGTATCCATAGTGGCTGTCTGAGGTTGCAACCCTGCTCTGGGGGACCTGGGACACAGGCCCCAGGTGAGGGGCGCGATATAGCCTGAGAACATTCTTAGCTCATTTCATTTGGAGGTGCCTGATGTGGATGCAACTGTTAGCTTTCATAAACATAACACCGTTATTCTAAAATAATAAATTCTTGATTGTGTATGGCTTTGCTGCCCAAGAGAACCTGTATTCTGACACTTTTTAAGAAGGAGTTGGCCAGGCATGGCGGCAAGTGCCTGTGGTCCTAGCTACAGGAGGCTAAGGCGGGAGGATCCCTTGAGCCTAGGGAGGTTGAAGCTGCAGTCAGCAGATTGTGCCACCACACGCCAGCCTGGGCGAATGAGAGCCTGGCTCGTGGATGCAGAGATAGATTAGGTAGGTAGGTAGGTAAGCAGGCACGTAGGTAGAGAAGTCGGTAGCCGTTGCCACCCTGCTGAGTTCTCCCATTTGCTGTGCTGGAAGCCACTCTTCTAGACAAGGATGGGGAAGCAGCTCACAACCCCTCTGCAGCTGAGTCAGGGTGGAGGGAGGGCTGGGCTCTTTCCATTTACACAAAGGGAAGTCTGGATCAGCCCCCTCAGACTGATTCCTGTACTGCCCTGGGTGTGTCCTTAAGGGAGATTAAAGGAAAACCTTTGTTTGCTTGATTTTTCCATGTGAGTCTTCTGTAATTTCCTCGTAATCTTGACCTGCCCCCACCCTCCACATCTTTCCTCTCCTGATGTCACAGAGAGGTGGATTTAAATCATCTGGGGAGGACTTTATGCAGACAGACCCTGTCTAAGAGGGAGAACGTGTTGAAAGTCTTATGTGATCGGATTTAAACTTCCACTGAGAGTAATTGAGCAATTTGTCAGGGGGCTGTTTGGACTAGATCAGATGTAAAATAGAGCTGTTAACCCATAGAAGATGTTGAACTGTTAAGTCACAGGTTTGTCATAAACTTGTCCTTTGGTAAAATGCTTGCCTATTTATTTCTCTGGGTTTCCTAGGGACCCAAAAACAATAGAGACACTCCAATCTTTTGGGAAGGTTTACTGGGCAAAATCTGGAAAATTCACGCAGCAAGACATTGACGAAGGCAAACTTTGTCTTCTCAACCGTAGATGCTCCTGTCGCTCCTTCATACAAAGGTATTGTGAATGTAACAGTGAGAATCTCAGTCCACAGCCTCGCAGATGACATTGCTGTTTTCCGAGTTCCCTCATGCACAGGCAGGAGCACCAGCTTCTGGCGCCTCTGTCCTTGCCTGTGATACGATTTCCACGTCTGACACCCTAAATATTGGCCTTGGAAACACGCTTCCCGACATCTGGGCGAGAAGAGTGCATCCTGTCATTTCAGTTTTACTGACCTGAGGCCCAGTGGGGCCAACCCACGGCAGTGACTGGGCTCATTCGTGTGGAAGGATGACGTGACCACGGCCCAGGCCTGGCCACATTACACTGTAGAGCCACTTTTGCTCACAGCATTATCAGCCTCACGCGGTCCTGAATGCATCCACGCTGCAGAAGCAGGCCTTGGTAAGAGTCAGCGTGGCTCGTGGGAGCTAGAGGTCAGGGTGTGATCTCTGGGCTGTTAGACATGACCCTGTGGTTGAAACACGTATGTGAAGTAACAGTGAGATGCACCTGTCCCCTCTGGGACACGAGGGCATAGCCCACTGTGCGAGCTCCTGGGTGGCAGCCCCCCTGTGCCTGTGGTTTGTCTTCTAGGAATGGACCACTTCTTGTACGGCCTCTCGGATGAGATGAAGCAGGCCCACAGGGAGCAGCTCTTCACCATCAGCCACAAGAAGCTCCTGGCCATGAGCGATAGGTGAGTGGGGAGTGGGGAGTGGGGAGCGGGGAGTGGGGAGCGGGGAGTGGGGGAGACAGCGTCCGGGATTGGAGACCTTAACGGCACTGAAGTAGAAGCCAGTCCTCACTGACCTCGCCTGCCTTCCTCTCAGGTACCTCGGCACTGGGAAGAGCACGCATGGCCTGGCCATACTCAGACCCGAGAATCCCAAAATCGCCAAGGACCCATCCTGGATCATCAGGTGAGCGGCCCTGGTGCCCCCAACTGTGCAGGAGCCCCTGAGACAATAGGCCTCTAGAGCTGAATATGAAAAGTCAGAAATGCTGCTGCTTTTCCAAGAATATTATATCATTCTTAAAGTGTTGCCAACTGACTGGCAAGTCAATCTTAAGAGCGACCAGGAAGATGTCCATTGAAATAGTCATACACGAAATGCCAAAGATGCACCACGTAGAATTTTCACTTTCTACTGACTGAAAGGCTTGTTTTACCTCATTAGTTCTAGAATATTTAAGAATCTAAAAATAAAGGGCAACTCTGATTTAACCTCTGCTTGAGTCATTATCTTAAGTAGCATTTAGGGCTTTTACTAAAAAACAGAAGTAAAATGAAAAGGTACACAAAGGTGTCCCGTGTCTGCCTGTGCTGATTCATGAAACTCGATTACACCGAGGCCCTGTGGGAGCGTCCTCCTAACAGACGGAAGTTCAACGGGGCGGCCGGATGGAAGCAGTCCTGAGAAGCAGGTGGGCTGGGGTGAGTAAGCGCTCGCTTCGTCTTCACAGAGCCAGAAAGGAGAGCCACCACGCCAGCTCTTCTTGGCCGTTGGACTCTGATTTCCCAAACAGCTTGTTTTTGGGGTCTCCTCTCCCTCCACACAGCTCTCCACCGCCGTTTCTGAGGCACAGCTGTGGTCTCCTGCAACCTAGAGCTAAGAGGCAGAAACGCTGTCCCTACAGGAGGTGGGCCCACGAGGGCAGCAGGGCCGTCACGCCAGCACCCATGTCTACTCTGGCAAGAGTCATCAGAGAATTCCAAATTAGGTCCCAGCAAGGACCGTGGCTTGGACTGGACGAGAAACTGGCTATCAGATTTTTCAAACCCCCACCTTGGTGGTTTTAACATGCAGCTAGGATTGCAATCAAGAGGCCGAGTAGGTAAGATTCATGTGTTCTCTTTTACTTTCTAAGGAGAGCAGGAGCCTGGGGTCAAGGCCCAGGGTCCTGGCCTGCTGCTGTGGTTGGAAACTGACACATGGCAATAAACATGGCATTCCCCTTGGCCTGTGTAAACTACTGGCTTTGTTCTCCTTTTATGACTTGTGCATAGTTCAGTGATCCCTACTAAAAATATTTTTATAATCTTTGCCCACAAAAGTGCTGAGAAAACCATTAGTAGCCACCCATAGATTGAGGTTTTAATCTCCTACTTAAAAAACTAAAACGGAGGACTGTTGGAGTTGGAGGCAAACGTTTAATACACACATCTGAAAGCATGAGACACAGTCCAGACAGCACGCACTGGAGCTGGTGGGGCACACGGTCGGTGACAGGTGCTTGCTTGTTAGGTATTAATGTCAATAAATACTTTCAGAAAGTGCTGATAAATAACTTAAGTGTTACAAAAACAGATGGTCCACGGTGAGTCCAGGTTGCAGGTACATGCAGGCAGGACTGGGTCAGACGCTCCAGGGCTGGGCTGCACGTGCTCTAGCTGGCCTGAGTCCGACACATCATAGTTGTCCATGTACTTGGCCAGGATCTTCATGAGGGGCCGCAGCTTGAGCCACCACTATTCTTTGGGAATCCTGTGCCTGTGGAGGGATGGGGGGACAGCAGTGAGGCTGGGAGATGCCACGGCCAGCACAGTGAGCCGTCTTGCCAGAAACACGGGGTTTGTAGGGTCGGCTGAATCAACTAGATAATAAAGCCAATTTCAGGGTCAAATGAAACCATTGCTTTTATATTTCTAAAAATTCTTCCCAAAGACCTAGTGGTGGTTTCTTATTGTTGTTCTTTTGAGACAGAGTCTCGCTCTGTCCCCAGGCTGGAGAGCAGAGGTGCAGTCTCAGCTCACTGCAACCTCTGCCTCCCAGGTTCAGGCGATTTCTCCTGTCTCAGCCTCCTGAG
This sequence comes from Chlorocebus sabaeus, assembly GCF_047675955.1. NCBI lineage: Eukaryota > Metazoa > Chordata > Mammalia > Primates > Cercopithecidae > Chlorocebus > Chlorocebus sabaeus. Next base: position 64,646 of record NW_027327522.1, read on the forward strand.
TAGCTGGGACTACAGGTGTACACCACCACACCTGGCTAATTTTTGTATTTTTAGTAGAGATGGGGTTTCACCATGTGGGCCAGGCTGGTCTTGATCTCTTGACCTTGTGATCCACCCACCTAGGCCTCCCAAAGTGCTGGGATTATAGGTGTGAGCCGCCATGCCTGGCCAAGACCTAGTATTTTTTAACTGAGCTTCAGAAAATCTAGTTCCTCAAACCCCTGAATGAGTTGCCGAAAGCAACAGCAATGGCCATTCTCCTGTCCTGTACTCACGTTGGCTGGGTTTGCTAAGGCAATAAGACCCCAACTTACTCAAAATCCGTTTGCTTCTTCAGCTCTGCCACAGGTTGAAAAATAAGGTTTCTTTTGCTTATTCCCAGCACACAAACGGAATCATCGGTGGTAAATTTTTTTCCTATAAAAGATTTTAAAAAAGATTAACAACACCCTGTCACATGGGCAGGTGGGAGAGCAGAATCATGGGGCGAGATGAGAAGTGAGATTCCTGGCAACCATCCTGAACCTGGCCTGGAAGCCTGGGGGAGGCTGAGAATGGCCAAGAACGGCCGAGAACAGCTGAGAACAACTGCACAGTGTGGCCAGCGCCTGGCCTGGGCAGCTCTGCTCTTGTGGGATCGCCCTGATGGCTTCCTGGAAAGCAGCTTTTGTTTTTCCTCTCAGTGGAGAGAATTTTTCACTAAATAGTGGAATAGAGAAATTACCTTAAGAAATTGATGCCCACGAATACACACACAGAGGAGTGAGAAACATCCATAGCTAAATTAGCAAAAGAAAATCGATGTAGAAAGAATCAGTCAGTTCTTCAAAAAGACAAACCAATTGAAACTGTTCACATCACTGTTTTTTGTAGACTGTCATTCTTCTACGTTGCACATTGGCAGTGATAATGGTTTGCCCTAAAAAAGCACACACCTGGTATGACTGAAGAAAGCTGAGGGGGGTGGGGGCAAGAAAGATGCTGGCACAAACAGCCACTCAGGAATGAGTGGGGACCAGCCACATTGGAACAATTAACAATTGTATTATACAAAATGTCATGTTTTTTAAAACTTTTCAGTTTATCTAAAGATTTGTTAGAATATGTAACTTACAAAACTGATTTAAGGAAAAACATGCATAGTTCTACAAACATGAACAATTCATTCAGCAGCCAAATCTTCCTCAAAACTGGAAGTTCTGACAGATGGAGTTGCAAGGAGGTTGTCCTAACATACATCCAAAAAATAGAAGGCCCCACTTAAACTGTGAGGGAAACTGCGGGCTGATGCTCAAGATCTCCAGAGCAAAAAGCCTGCACAAAAGAACTTCAGGTTGAATCTAGCAGTGATAAAAGAGAACATGTTACCCACGCCCAAGCTGACCTTATCCCAGGAATCCAAGGTTGGTTAAATAGCAACGCTCAGAGACCAGCAGGAGTTAGAACATCACACGCAGCTCAGTACTGGACTGAAGAAGGAACCAGTATACCCTACTTCTCCCCGATAGGACAGCATTTTCACCAAGGCAGACGGCCTCCCTCCGCGGACCCCTTACCTCTGCCCCAGGCCTCCTTGAGTTTCGCAGTGATCCACTCCATAGCTCTGGCAGAGATTTTGGTTCCAAAGTTTCTATCAAATGGAGAGGGTGCCCCACCCTGTTGGTGGTTAGAGTCATATGAAATATCAGTTATACAGTAACACTTTGTTGTTAAATAGAAATGACGATTTCTATTTCACAGAATTCACGTTTTTATTTCTAGGTCTTTATGGATAGCTGGAACAGAAAAAAACACAATCTCTGTTTCCTGTAGCCTGAACTCAGCCTGTTAAGCAAAAGTGTCAAGTGTTCCCCCTGCCCAGTAAGAGGAGGATTTTAATAAATGGAATGAGTCAACTAACAATCTCCAATATTTTAAAATCTTCAATCAGGATTTCATAAACTCATCTGGGGTGGGGATGGGTCGCAGCTTTAAGAATCTGATAAACGTTGTGGATTCTTTAACAAAATCACACATACGCCTCCTATTTCATCATCATTTCAGGGGATTCATCAGCTCTCTGGAATAAATTCACGGGCTCTGGTTTAAAAGTATAAAGAATAGGAGGTTGTGAGGAAGGAGTGTGTGTGAGTTAGGAATGCTGGACCGCTGTGTCCCAGGCTCAGCTCATGACATGTGTGTGCCTGCATGCAGCTCATTCCAGGTCATTCTGATTTGGGGTGAGTGTCAAGTATATTACATGTCTGATAATCCATTTTAAATCTTAGGAAGCTCCAGTTTTTAACTCGATGAAGTGTTTAATTTGAATAAGCATTTCCAAGTAGTGGGGTTGTCACTGTTTTCATGAAAGCTGACAGTTCCCTTAAAATCCCCATTACTCAAACCTCACCAACAAAAGAATCCTAAAGCTGGTGATGTTTGGCATGACTTAAAAGTTTAGATGATTTGGCTGGGCATGGTGGGGATCACGCCTGTAATCCCACCACTTTGGGAGGCTGAGGTGGGCGAATCACCTGAGGTCAGGAGTTTGAGACCAGCCTGGCCAACGCAGTGAAACTCCATCTCTACTGAAAATACAAAAATTAGTTGTGCATGGTGGTGGACACCTGTACTCCCATCTACTCAGAAGGCTGAGGCAGGACAATCTCTTGAACCTGGAAGAGGTGGAGGTTGCAGTGAGCCAAGATTGCGCCACTGCACTCCAGCCTGGGTAACAGAGCAAGACTCTGTCTCAAAAAAAAAAAAAAAAGTCTCCCAGCTAACTGGGTGTATGCATACACTGCAGATCGTTTTGTTGTATAGTGACAACACACGCGACACATAATGTGACACAACAAACTGACACAGGATGTCGATTTCACCTAAGCCCAGCTAACAGGGAGTGATGAAATCTCGTGCTGTGTTGCTCTTTCCCACCCAGAACGCAAATCATCCCTGTGCCCTAAGTCTCCATGCTGTCTGTGCCTCCTGTCCCTGAGTCACTCAGTAGCCGCCTTGGTTATCAGATGGTTATCAGTACCCACCCCCTCATGTATACAGGGGGCGGGTACTATCCCCAGGTTCAGGCACCCACTGGAGACTTGGGACACATTCCCTGAGGCTAAGAGGGATGACTATTTCCTTCTTCCTTCATAAACATCAGGTGCTAATTAGAGAAATGATTTTAAGATATCTAAAAGAGTAAGACTATAAAGCAAAAATTTTAGTTGTCTAAATGCGGGGAAGTCTGTAGAGCAACACACCACGACTCTGTTCTGCAACTGCTCAGCGTATAGTGCACTCCAGGGGCAAAGAAATTACCACTCATCCAGCCCAAAGTCACAGAGCAGAATCTAAGAACCGCAGTGTTACGGTGACCATAAGATCAGCCCTGGTCTCTCACTCACCTGAGCACAAGGCCCCTCTGGATAGTAGTCTTCATTTTCTGCGTCAGGCGCTCCACATTGGACTGGAAAAGAGCATTTTGTTAATCAGACAATAAACTTCTGCTAAGCACCTACTGTGTGCCAGGTCCTGCAGGGCAGGAAGTGCCAACCACACGTGGTGGTGAGCGTGGCCAAGGAGGCTGCAAGCTCTCACAGCTTGGGTCTCGGGGAGCCTCCCCAGGCGGCGAGAGCACGTCTGCAGCAATGAATGCTGAGCACAGGGCACTGATGTGAGCAGCCCTCACAGCGGCCACTAGAAACGCCTTCCGGAATCAACAGGGTCCCTCTGAAGATGATAATTCCGTGACTGGCCTAGTGCTCATTCATGGCTCTATTGCTCCTTATTTTCATGACGATGTTCTCTCGGCGCTCTCAGAGGAAAAGAGCGACCTGTGGCCTTTCAATGGAATCTCCTATGACGGCCTGATGAACCGTGTCTGATCAGAGAATTTTGTAAACTCTCATCGACACACAGATTTCTTAAGGAACAGATTGTCTTAGAAAAGGGTAACATCCTATATCAGATCATCTTGGGAGGATTACAAGAGGGAGGTAATTCTCTAATGACTCATCCTAAGAAAATGGAGATTTTTACATCTAATCAATCTGTCACTGGGCACGGTGGCAGAATTTCACAAAGTAGGAGCCTGGGCACAGTCGCTCACGCCTGTAATCCCAGCTCTTTAGGAGGCCAAGGCGGGTAGATTGCCTGAGGTCAAGAGTTTGAGACCAGTCTGGCCAACATGGTGAAACCCCGTCTCTACTAAAAATACAAAAATTAGCCGGGCATGGTGGCAGGTGCTGTAGTCCCACCTACTTGGGAGGCTGAGGCAGGAGAATCACTTGAAGCCAGGAGGCTGAAGTTGCAGTGAGCTGAGATTGTGCCACTGCACTCCAGCCTGGGTGACAGAGCAAGCGTCCATCTCAACAACAACAACAAAAAATCATAATTTCTCTTCTGAAGCTCTTGCCAGGTTGAATGCTGGTGAGGCAGGATCTTTGGACAGATTTCTGAAATACGGTCATGAGTCACATAACAGGGGGATATGTTCTGAGAAATGCATTGCTAGGTGACTTGAGCCTTGTGCAAACATCCTACAGTGAACTCTCACAAACCCAGGAGGCAGGGCCTGCCACATATCTGTTGTTCCTGACTACAAACCTAAATGTCTGAGACTGTTGAATACTGCAGGCAATTGTGTATCTAAACATGTCTAGATGTAGAAAAGCACAGTTAAAAATATATATATATATGTATATAACATATGTTTTTTAATATATATAATCTTTCTATAAAAGATAAATAACAGTGCACCTGTTTGGGGCAGCTCCAATATCATCTTATGGGACCCACCGCTGACAGAAACATCATGATGAAGTGAATGACTCCACAAGTATTTAATATGACATAGTGAAGAAATTCGTGATTCACATGTCACATAATTAGTGACAACGCCAAGGCCCTTTTTACTTGATCTACTTGGCCCAGAAACAAGTAACATCCTAACCTTTTAAAAGACAATGGTGCCGGGTACAGTGGCTCACGCCTGTAATCCCAGCACTTTGGAAGGCCAAGATGGGCAGATCACGAGGTCAGGAGTTCGAGACCAGCCTGACCAACAAGGTGAAACCCCATCTCTATTAAAAATACAAAAATTATCTGGGCATGGTGGCACGTGCCTGTAATCCCAACTACTCGGGAGTCTGAGGCAGGAGGATTGTTGGAACCTGGGAATCGGAGGTTGTAGCGAGCCGGGATCATGCCACTGCATTCCAACCTGGGTTGCAGAGCAATATATAACATTATATATTTATTTATATAACTAACTAAAGACAATTGTTCAAGTTGCATTTTATCTGCCAAGGCCTGTCATCCTGCATGGAGTTTAGTAACTGAACACTGCAGGGTCCAGGCCTGGATTCTGCTGTGCCATCCAAGCAGGGGCAGACCCCGGGCTCGGTGACACTCTTCCCTAAAAGAGCCACAGATGCCAAAAAACCACGGCCGTGTGTGTGTCAGTTTAGAGGCAGACGCAGCATCAGAGGCCTCAAGATTTAAAAGAAGCTGCAGCAAGCTTCAGAGCCAGTTGTAGACGTGGGTGGTGATTGTTAGCGGAGGCGCTCAAATCGTTTGTGACAGAACAGACTACATCAAAAAAACAAGCTCGTGTTTCACACAAGAGACTAGAAGGTGTCCTCAACCAGGCACGTCCGCCTTCACCTGACACATGGGAGAGGCATCTGGGCAATGCGAAGGGCATCAAGCATGGCGTGTTCTGTAGTACCTGTCTCCATGCCCCCTCGAAAAGCAAACCACCCTAGATACGATGTTTCACTCCACAGCACCGAGTGGATCCAAAGGGGACGGTCCCCCTAGGCCAGCCCCCGTCACATACCTGCAGATCCCTGCTGTCGAAGGGCTCTTCGAAAATGTATGCGGCATCGGCTCCGGCCGTGAGCCCCCCATGTTGGCCAGGTAGCCACGGTAGCCGCCCATGGACTTGATGAACACGCGCCGCTTGGTTCCGCTGGCAGACTGCTTGATGTGGTCGCAGGTCTGGTCACAGAGATCAGTCACTCCAGCCCAGGGCCAGGGTGCACCCACCATCCCAGAGCTCCCCGACGAGTAAGTGCAGCAAGGGCCCCCACCGCGCCTGAGCATGCGGTCCCAGCATCGCAGAGGTGAAGGGTGTACAGCAGCTGGGATGTGCCCTTGGAGTGGGTGTGAACATGCCCCCAACCCCCCCACCCCACCGTGGCAGCCACCTGGAGATGACCTCAATGACCTGTGGTGGGGGCCTGGCCATCTGCCGCTCCCTTCTCCCAGGACCCATAAGAGGAGACTGAAAAGACGACCCCACAAGCCAGCTCACTCCACGCTGCTCTCTGTCCCTGCTGAAGCAGCTTTCACCAGACACGGACACCGTTAGGTGTGAGCTGAGAAGTTAGGGGGCTCTCACCTACCAGCTTAGTCCATGGGAACAGCTGTGATCTTCTATTTTCTTCCATTAAAGCTCCCTGTGATTTTAGATCTGTGGCCATCTTCCATTCATCAGTGAATGTTACGTTTATAGAAACTCTACTCAAAGGCAGACGGTGGTTCTTAGACCCAGGTGCCTGGGGAGTCTTTCGGATGCATAGGCATCAGGTCCCCAAGTGAAATGTCTGCCATCCACCCTCCACGAGGACCCAAGCTCAGTGGGGAGAAAAGCAGCAGAGAAATGCATCGGCCACCTTCCCACCCACACACGAGTCCGGGCTGCAGCGCCCTCTCCTGGGACTCTGCAAAACCTCTGCCTGGGCCTCAGCTCCCATCCCGGCACCCTCCAATCTGTTCACACAGACTGGAGACCCATCTATAAAAAACATAAATCTGATCCAGTCATTCAAAACCCTTTGGCTCACTTCAAGTACACGTCAAGACTTTCTCGGGAATCCCTGGCCCCGCCTGCTTCTGATACCAGGTCCCGCTCTAGATCCAGCAACCTCAGGTCCTCCTGGGGCCTCTGGATATGCTGGCTGCTGTGTGCATTCAGGTACAGTGGTGGGCGGGAGAGCAGCCCCCAAAAGAATCCCGGTCCTAATGCCTGGAACCTGAGAACGTTCCCTCATGCGGTGATAAAGGAATCCTGAGGACTATCCAGGTGCGCCCTAAGTGCCACCACTTGCATCAGCAGATGAGGGGTGTAGAGGCCCTGGAGCAGGATGCTGCACACCTACATGGGAGGAGGCGGCACCAGGGAACAAGGCGGGCAAGGCCCGCAGCTCTGGGCACCTGAATGGGCCACGAGGGACTCTCCTGGAGCAAACACTGGCCTCAGTCCATGGCTCCTGCCTTCCAGAACTGTGTGACAGTGAGTATTATTTTCCAGCCCCAGGTGTGTGGTCAGGGTCACAGCAGCCACGGAACACACACAGGCACCTTCCTCAGCTCTGACCAGGAGGGAAATGTCATTTTCTCACGAAAATGCCGCCTGGTTTCTAATGGCAAAGTTCGTCTGTCAGGGGTTCTCGGGGCACCCCATGTCCTCTCTTCATAGAAATCACCCTGGAGTCTCTCCCTGCAGTTAGCTCGTGGTTATTTGACTTGCAGTCCTCACTAGGCTACAAATTCCATGAGGGCAGGAACTGTGGGCTGGACTTCCACCACTGCACCATCAGCAGGACCCGGCCAAGCACCCACAGCAGGCGCTCAAGAAATGCTTGTCTCTGAATGACATAAGCACAGTATTCTCCAGCCAGCCAGCCATCCTGGTCAAGGGCTGATCCTGCAGGATTCCCTAACCGGCCTCCATGGGACTCAGCCAAGAGTAAAAGCATGAAGTGGGGGTGTGGACTTGAGACTGGGGGCCACATGAGAGTCTGTGCACCAAAGTTTAACACCCACTGGGAAATTTTCACTTGAGATCTTCGGATGAAATTTTAAAACACACTTTGTTGAATAAACACAGGCTTCATTAAACCATTCCAACCTATACTTCGTTTCTTTGGCAGATTCTTTTCCTCCCAAAATAATTGGTTGATGTGTTCAAAAGTGAACACGGGCTCTAGTTAGCAGGCCACTTTGCATTGTGTAGAAGCCGAGATGGGGAGAGAAACAGGCAATGGGAAGAATTCCCATCTTTGTGCTTAGGAAGGACAGAGGACAGAAGCCCGTCAAGGGTCCAAAGAGCCCACAACTGCCTTCTTGAAGGGCCAGTGCAGAATTCTGAGGGTGTCACTGTTCCACCTGTACTGGGTTCTCTCTCTAATTGCGATCTAAGACTTAGGATGCCGTAAGGCTTTAAGACTTGCCCTTTGTCTTAGAGAATCCCGGGCATGGGAAGGAAAATGTGGGTGGGGCATCAGGACCCCCAGAGCCACAAAGCCTTATGGGTTATTTTTCCAACTGAATCTCCCCCGCAGCCCACCCTGAGGTGGGGAATTACTGTCACTCATTCAAAGAATGACATCAACCACTTAATGACAAAAGAATTCTGCAGGTAAGCAGCTCTCCCAAGAGGCTGATTTGTGCCCGAGCGTGTCTGAGTTCTAGTCCCACCAGGCTGCTGCTGTGGGTGCGTGGAACAGCGCAGCGCTGACACCTGAGCCACGCCCCCGATCGTGTGCTCCTCTGAGTGTAAACACAGTGACAGCTGGGACGGAAGAGTCCGCCTTTACTGGAGCTCAGATACAGCTTTCCTGAACTCTCTCATTACCTAGATGGTGTCTTAAACCTGAATTAGCTTCTAAAAATAGCAAGTCCCTCCGGCGGTGCCTCAGGCAATTAGTCAAAGTAGTACTGACAAGAAGAAGGCTGATCCCAAGCATGGCCCTGCCTGCCTGCAGTGTTTCAAGCCTGGACATCTAGAAACTGCTAAAGGAGAGCAAAGCCAGCGATGGCCGGACCCTAACGACATTCAGTGAACAGGAGTCAAGCGCGGGGCCCAAGGAAGTCCATGGAACGAGCCGTTGCCAACCTCTGCAAAGCCAGTAGAGCACCAGGGAACACGACAGGGAGAAGCCCAGGAGAGAGATGTCCCTCAGCTCGAGTGGGAGGCACAGGAGGCTGCAGCTGACCTCACGGCCCCTCCGCTCCCTTCCCTGCACTGGAACTCAGTTCTGAAGGAAGAACCCGGAACAGAACTGCTGTTTTCCGAGGTTCTGTGCCAAGCTGAACTAAGGAGTCTCCAACAGGGCTGGGAGTTTTCATGCAAACTCTGGAGCTGGTTTGGACGTGAACATCTAAGGTAAAGGCCAGCGGCTGCTCTCCAGGAGGCACCAGGCGGCCAAGTCACTGATGTAACCCCATGTGCCAAGGGGGCCACTGTCCCATTTGCAGATGAGGACCCTCTCTGGGTCAGCTTATCAGGGACCGGAGGGGGCCACCATGAGGGTGTCAGCACCACGCCCATGACTGGCAGAATCCACTCCTTCCAAAGCACATATTGGTGAAACTGCCTGCCCAGGAGGGCATGATCTCGGCTCTCTTCAGAACCTCTCGTCTCACCAGGAAGGCTGTGGTTCCAGGCAGTGGCCCCCAGTGGGCACGCCTCTGTCCCAGAGCTCGTACGTACCAGGCACTCAAACCCCTTCCTGCAGGCTCCCACAGCTGACCCTGCGGCCTCGCTACTCAACGCAGGCGGGAGAGGCAGTCTCCAGAGAAATGGTGCTCACCACTCCCCTAGTCTAGCAGGGATAGAAACACGACCCCAAGGACTGGATATATCCTCTCACTTTTAATCAATAAAGACAGGTTCTTCCTAAGGCAGAGAAGCTAAAAAATTTACCCTGTTCTGGCCAGTGTGACTGACATAAAGCCAAGCTAGAAAAGGGTGAGGGGGAAATCTGGCTCATTCTTAACACAGAAGAAACACACTGCTAAAATAAATGAAAGAAAGCAATGGGAGGAAATGATGTTTCTTGCATTTGAAACATCAACTTGCTTTGTTCAAGAGGTTTAAGACACACGTAAGCCATGCTCCACACACACGGCCGGCCGTTTCTGAAGTCAGTGTTTCTGGAACAAAAGCCTTGGCCTGCCCAGTGAACATTCACACTGAGCACACTGTCGCGAGGCTGCTTGGCCAGCCAGCAGGGGGCAGGAGAGAGCCGCAGGTGCCATGTGGGGTCCCTGCAAACTGGCCTCACTCCCTCAGTCAAGGGCCTTGCCTCTTGCCAATCCAGGGGCTTCCTCCAAGGGGAAGCGGCCTCTTCAGCTGCCACCGCACTGACTTCAGAAGGCTTAGCCAATGGGACAATAGATTCAACAGAGTTCCATGTTGTTAAGGGAAACTTCTGTTACCAGGCAACCTTAGTATCATATTCAATGTAAAATAACCAACAAGATCGTTTCCAAACAAACATGCTAGTAGTGCCTTATCCTTCAATGCTGCTTAAACACGGAGAAGAATGAGGAAAAAAGAGCATGGCACTTACTTCTTAAAAAATAACACCTCTTCCAGGTTCCTTTTACCCATATCATAAAGACTTACAACTGGATTCCCTACAGGAAGGTGGAGTGGGGGTGGATCCCCACGCTGACCCAGCCTCCCCCCAGGTCAGTCACCCGCCCCTCACCGCGGGGTTCACAGCTCTCCAGACACTGTCACCTCAACAAAGAAAGGTGGCATCTCTGAGCTCTCTTCACAGGGAGCACCCAAACGGGAGCTAGAGAGACAGACACACCCACAACTGCTGTAAAATCCAGAAATGCAATACATATTTAAGGACTTCATTATTAGTTATTTAAAACTTGAAGAACAAAGTGAGCCTGCTTTTAACCTCTCTGCCACAATAACATCGTGTACGTCTGTCTTCTACCGTTTGTTCCTTCTCCAGCAGCTGCCGCCTGGCTGGCCGCCTGCAGAAGAGCCGCCTCCGGTACTCCTGCGAGGCCCTCGGTAAAAGCGTGAGCACCACGATCACATCTCAGGACGCTGCACACTTTAGGGTCGCCCACAGACCGCCATTGCCAATGCCTGGAAGGCACTGAACGGGCCCTCCTGCTCTTTGTAAATGTCACCTCTTGTAAGCTATGTTGTGTTGAAAATTTTTAACTGCAGTCCACACATACTTCTTTGTTTCTGTCTTGTTTTTATCCTAGAGGCATATTATTATGGAAAATTAAGTTTGCAAGTGTGAAGGGTTTTCTGAAAATCGACTTCTAATCCTGGAAGGACCAAAAAAAAAAAAAAAAACTGCCAGATGTGGTGCTCACGCCTGTAATGTCAGCAGTTTGGGAGGCCGAGGCAGGCAGATCGCTTGAGCCCAGGAGTTTGAGACCAGCCTGGAAAACATGGCAAAACCCTGTCTCTACTAAAATTACAAAAAAAAAAAAAGGATTAGCTGGGCGTGGTGACATGTGTCTATTCCCAGCTACTCAGGAAGCTGAGATGGGAGGATCACCTGAGCCCAGGAGGTAAAGGCTGTAGTCAGCCAAGGTTTGCGTCACTGCACTCCAGTTTGGGCGACAGAGTGAGACCACTTCTCAAAAAAAAGCAAAAACTGTATAAATCAGTACAGAAGGGAACTGGCTGGGCACGGTGGTGCACGCCTGTAATCTCAGCATTTTGGGAGGTCGAGGTGGGCAGATCACAGCTGAGGTCAGGAGTTCGAGACCAACCTGGCCAATATGGCAAAACCCCATCTCTAATAAAAACACAAAAATTAGCCGGGCATGGTAGTGGGTGCCTGTAATCTTAGCTACTCAGGAGGCTGAGACAGGAGAATCACTTCAACCCTGGAAGCAGAAGTTGCAGTGGGCCGAGATTGCACCACTGCATGCCAGCCTGGGCAACAAGAGCAAGAGTCTACTTCCAAAAATAAAAATAAAATAAAAATAAAATAAAAATACAAAAAAGAGAGCTAATGCTTTTCATTTAAGGGAAGGGAGAAGAACATTCAGTATTTACACATCTCACGCACACATCTGCAGTGGTGCCCTGAAGTATTCAAAGATACACATTCCTACAAACATAGCTCAAAACCACTCACCAAGTTACATGCTAAAAGCACATGCATTGGAAGAATGCTACATTATATTTTTTAATCATCTGTATCCAATATTTTAGCATACTGTCAATTTTCTCTTCAGGTGCTGTATGCCTAAATTATTACATCTTTAGTCATTCATTTTAGAATTTATGACTTGCTTTAGACAAAAGAAATATATTTGAACATAAGCTACTAACTTAATGACTTAGGGGAAAAATTACTAAATTAACTTAGAAGTTAAACTTTGCAAACTGAATTTGTTGGACCTCATGTAAGCTAGATCATCAGTTTTTTAAATTGTTGTGTGTTTCCCTTGAGGATGGAAGTCTCTTTTCTCTCATGCACTGTGCACACCACTGCAGCCCGCGTCTCTCGTCCACTGCACCACAGTGCGACCTGCAATTCACACTGTACCACGCCTTCCACACTTTACCTGAAAGTCACTAAGTATAACCAAGGAGGAAATGAAAAGCAGATAAATGACCTCCACCCCCAAATCTAGCATACAAATGTTAAACATTCATCCAAGTAAAACCAAAAACTCCTGTTAGCTCACGATTGTAACTGGTAGAGTTATGTGCATGGCAATTGAAAGTCTCAAGAAAAAGTTTATACAAAAAGACATCTGCAAACATCGACAGTGCAGAGAGGACTTCACTCTGCATCCAGCCTGTCCTGGAAGCCACGGCCAAATGCCAGGTTGTATAGATCCGAAAAGCAGAAAAAAAAACACAAGTGTTGAAATGTGTAGAGTCTTAGCAATGTACAACTTCGATGTAGGATGTGCAGAAACCTTGAATTTCCAATCAGAAAACAGGAACATGAGCAAGTTCCCCAGCAGCGCCCGCCTTCTGCCTACGCCACGTTTAACAGGAATGCTGGCCACCTCCGGGGGGAGAGGCTTCCTGGTCACATTGGCTCTGGCAGCCGCACAGCTGGCCCTGCCACAAACACCTGTCTAATACTGAAGAACCACCCGCTCCCTGGGCTTTGCTCACTCTAGCCGAGAGAGCGTATTTACAGAGTATATTATCAACTGAGTCCTCGTTCAATGCATCAAGCTTGTTGAAGGCAGGGCAACCCCATTCCTGGCCCAATTAAGTGAACTGAGCAGAGCAAATGGCCCCAGTTGGATGGCACTCAGTCACGACAGCAGCGGCCACTATTCACAGGGCACTGGCTTCGTGCCTGGAACAGTTCCAAGCATCTTCTTTCTGTCCGAGGAATGTGCACTGCAACCCTGTGGGGCCATTTGCAACGTCCACCAGAGTTCTGAGGCAGCCAAGTCCAGGCTGTCTGTGGGCCTCCCCGTGTGGCCGTTCACATCCCCTGCAGACCAGACCTCACTGCAGGGACCGCAGGGACCGCAGGGACCGTGGGTTCCAGGGCTGCCTTGAGGCACATGCCCCCTTCGCCACCTCTTCCTGGCCCCTGACACCAACCCTTACCACTGCTGCCAACACTTTATTTTCTCATGGCTCCTGAGGGGCCTGTTCTTTCTGCCCTTCCCTGCTCTTGGCTTGGAGGACGCCCACATCAACGCCAACGCTCACCTATCCCTACTCCCGCGTCCGGCTTGGAGGACGCCCACATCAACGCCAACGCTCACCTATCCCTACTCCCGCGTCCGGCTTGGAGGACGCCCACATCAACGCCAACGCTCACCTATCCCTACTCCCGCGTCCGGCTTGGAGGACGCCCACATCAACGCCAACACTCATGTAATCACCACCCCTTCCATGGGACTTCATGCCTAGGAGTCTCAGTATCAGAAAGTCAGATTCCTGTGCTTGTTGGAGAATTTCTTCCCATCATGGAAGTGAAGGAGATACAATTCTAGGTGCCTGCAATAACCTCATTTCCACAGCTAAGCAACTTCAGTAGTAGCACAAAACAAAAAAGTTTTTTTTTTTAACTTATTTTATACAAGCTAAATATAATTTAATTTTTACATCCACGTTCTCATCAGCTCCCACCTGGTGAGCAGGCGAATAGTAATTTTCAAAGAAACAAATTGTTCCATAATTTCAACACTTAGCATTATCACTATTAAGCAAGAATTATCCCAAAAATACACGATCGTGTTCTCACATTCAAAAACTGATTGTCACACAGTGAACTAGCACTTACTGCAAAGGAATGTTTCTTTTCAGGTTTCTGTTCTGGGGAAAAAAAAAGATTTCTGGCAAAGAGATAAACATTAATTATGTAACTATCCAAAATGCGTCCGAGAAAAATAATGTCATCCAATTAGTTCTTTGAAGTGTTACAAATGCAGCTCAGTTTTAATAGTAATTCATCCATAATTATCAAAAGAATCTTTAAAAATCTTAATACTGAAAGAATAACCATAAATGGATACAAAACACAAAGCAGAAGAGTTAACATTTGGGGTAGGTTTTGGCCCATATTTTTAACATATGCATAGTTACTTCCTTAGCTGAAGTATATCCCTCTCCTCCTAGGCTCTTCAAGCCTGATTTTCAAACATAGACGGGCTTTTGGTTCATGAAGGCAGCTTTAGAAGATGTCAGGATCGGGCCGGGCGCAGTGGCTCAAGCCTGCAATCCCAGAATTTTAGGAGGCCAAGGTGGGCCGATCACTTGAGGTAAGGAGTTCGAGACCAGCCTGGCCAATATGGCAAAATCCTGCCTATATTAAACATTTTTGTAATTAACCAAGCGTGGTGGCACACACCTATAATCCCAGCTACTCAGGAGGCTGAGGCAGAGAGAACTGCTTGAACCCAGGAAGCGGAGGTTGCAGTGAGCCAAGATGGCACCACTGCACTGCAGCCTGGGCGACAAAGTGAGACTGTCTCAAACAAGATCTTAGTCCTCAGAAAAGGCTGTGAGCATCCCTGGCCCCAGCCAACCCAAGCAATCACATGGTAATGGTTATCATCTGATTTTGACACAAAGTTCTATTATCCTCTCTAAACACAATGGTAAACAGTTGCCATCAGCCCACAGAAACTCCCAGGACCCAGTAACACTGGACTAGCAAGATTAATGGGACACATACGCAGGGTTCAGCTGCAGAAAGTGATGGCACCAAGAATGGTGTGTGCTCAAACCAGTCCCCACCCAGCCAAGCCCCTTCTCCTTTTCCCCACTGGATTCATCAAATCAAATCTCGCTGTCCTTGGCAAACATACCATTAATTTATTTGCTGCCCAGAAGAAAAGCACACTTCCAGTTAACATGACACCCCCGCTATGATAGAACAGCCTTAATTCAGATATGACGTGGAGGAACAGAGGGAGGAGGGGTCGAGGGCCGTTCTGGAATCCACAGCTGTTTTCTGGGGAAGGCCTCTGTCCCACCCGAGCCTGACACTCGTGCCACACTGTCCCCGTGCTGTCTGAAAGCTCCATGAAGACAGGGTCACTCTGACCCCTTCACACCCACAATGCCAAAGAGGAATGTTCAGGAAAAGTCTCCTGCTAGTGCTGAAGACAAGAATAATTCCTCGTGGTGCCCGAATGTCAGGAGAAAACAAGGCACCATGTGGACGCCTTCCAGGTGAATTTTGGAATGACTCTACCGAATGCCACTCATCCTTTTTCAGAACAAAACCAATACCAGAAAACATGTGTCGCCAGCAGAGAGATGGTCCCTTTGACGGCTCACAAACACACCTACGTTACACTGAATTTGTCTCAAAAGCCACCCTCTCTGTGCTAATGTAAAAAGTCTCCTTTATTAACCAGTACCCTTTCCCATCTGGTGCTTTTTAACAAGCAAGACAGTCCTGTAACACTCAGGCAGTCTAAAACGTCAAATGGAAGCCTAGAATCCTCTTCCATGCATCTTCACTGCAAAGTATTTTGACTTGAGCCAAATCGTGCTATTCCTACACCTCGATAGGCAACTCAGAGCTTCCTATTAAGGAGATGCAGCATGATTTCTGCTAGGCACAGAAACTGGTGGGGTGGGCATGGGGTTGAGGGAACATTATATAGAAAGCACACCCCGATAATCATCTGCATGAGAGCCACACTGGCCAGCAAGCCCCGGTCGGCTCAGTCCCTGCACAGTCACAGGTGTGAGGCCTACACAGGGCAGACACCTGGCACTGCTGAACCCCCAAGGTCGTGGCCTCTACCCCTTCTCTGCTGCCCATCAGTTCCAAGCTTCTGGCAACAACGCCCGCTGCCCCCACTGCCTGATCGACTCTTCGTGAAGAGCAAATGTTGCCAGGATAGCTTATGAGTACATGTGCCAGGAAAGCAGCTCCGACTGACATTGAAACCCCGTTCTCGCACCCCTGGCAGCTCCCTTGTCCCCGATGTGGACATGCTTACAGGCTCTGTCTCGCAGAGAGCCGAATGCAGACTCAATGTTGAGTCAGAAATACACAAAGAGAGTGATGGTTAGGAACTGCCTGCCTGTCCCCCAAAACACAGGTTGAAATCCTCACCCTCAATGCGATGCTGTCAGGTGGTCTTTGGGAGGTGATGAGTTCCCAAGGCTGGAGCCCCATGAATGGGGTTTGTGCCTCAGAAAGGAGCCCAGCAAATCCGTCACCCTCCCACTGTGTCTGGGTCAGAGAGAAGGTGTGCATGAACCAGGAAGTGGCCCGCACCAGAACCCACCTGTGTGGCACCCTGATCCCGCCTTCCAGCCTCTAGAACTGTGAGAAATTCCTGTTGTTCATAAGCCACTCAGTCAATGGTGTTTCGTTACAGCAGCCTGAGCTGCCTGAGATGACAATGCTTCACCGTTCTACGGAGACGGCTACTCCCCTCTCCCAGAAAGAGGGGTTTAATTAAAATCCCTGTCTCTCCTCGCCGCCACCACAGATCTCATTCCCCCACCCAGTAAGCCAGCAGTCGCTAGGATTAAAGGAAAAGGAGGATCGTTTTAGACCAGCCCCTCCATGTCGGTCTGAAGCCTTTGACTTTGCCCACTTGCACGCTGGCCGTGTCACCAGGTTCCCCATGCCAGCTCTGCAACTGCACCGGGTCCCAGGCTCTGCACAGACTTCTCCAGTTGCCCATCCAGCACACCCATTTCCCCTTCTCCTTTGCAGATTGTCCTTCAATATCCAACCACCCTCTCTGCAACCCAAGGCCTTTTGATCCAGCCGTGCACTGGAGTCCTTGGCTCAGGTAACCCAGGCCCAAGCCGTTGGCACCTACGATCTACTGGTTGTGGGGTCTGCACAGCCACTAGCTGCCCCAGCCACACCAGGGCCTGGGAGGGGAGGCAGAGGAAGCTCTGAAGTTGCCAATAGTCACGCGGGGACAGGGGTCCTTGGGATGAGGAGGATGTCATGGAAAGAAATTCAGAGAAAGAGCCCGAGGGCTGGACGGGTCATGCCCGAAGCCTGCACTGCTGAATTTTCCAGGTTTCTGAACTCAATCGCTGACCCACATAGCACACGTTTCCTGAGTGCTGACCCTGTGTGGCATTGGATACGGCAATAAAGCAGGACCCCCACCTCCCCCCGTCCCCCACATACATGGGGCCTCCGTCCTGGCAGGAAGTCAGGCCTGGGCACCCAGCTGGCACAGCGAGCCTGGGAATGGGGCCATTTCAGATGGACAATGGGTGCAGCCTTGCCACAGCCCAGCAGTCACCTGCACTGCCACAACCAGGCTGAGTCTGGATCAACCGCACAGAAACCTGACCCTCTCAAGGGCACGCCTGCGCTCATTAGGGAGAGACACTGTGTCCTGCTTATCTCCAACACTATCTCTGCATGTCTAGTTACAAACGGATGACACAGTCTCGGAAGCACATATCCCAGGCCTCCCCCTGCTCCTCTCCTTGGTGCCATTGACGGGAAGGGGCCGGCATGGCCGTGAGGTCACATACCCACAGCCACCCTGCCGCTGAGAGGTGGGCCTTTGATGGTTACTTCTGCCAAAGAACCCGCTCCATCTTGGAGCACGCCATGGCGGGCGGGAAGCTCCATCCGGAGAAACAGCGATGCTTCTCCCCAGGGCCAACGGAGGGCACACCCCACCCTGCATTCAGCAGCTTACTTACATTCTGGAAAACATCTGAATGAATGGGGAACACTAAAATGAAAAGAAAATTTAGAAGGCTGTGTGAAGTCTCAGCGAGTCCAAAGGTTTCTGAACCAAGACTGCTGGGGTCGACGAGCTTACAGGGAAAGTTTCCACACGGGCCTTCAACAGGCAACACTCAGCAGAGAGCGCCACGCTCTGGGCAGAACCTCAGACACCACAAAGTCACATCAGAGCCAACAGCAACTGAAATACAGCTCTAACCCTAACCCTTCCACAAGTTTAAATTCAGCTGAGGAAACCACATGAGACTCCTAAAAATAGGAAACAGTATCTGAGTTCTAAAAAAAAAAAAAAAAAAAAAAAAAAAAAAAAAAAAAAAAAAAAAAAGGCCTAGACAAACACGCACACCCCTGTAATGCAGAGTCAAACTTTCAAAACCACACATTCACATGCAGTGAAACTGTTGGCAACTATAGTAAGGCCAGAAGATCCCTTTTCCATTTAGCTCTTTTTAAACAAGGCATATGAGGGGCAATCAGCTTTTCCAATAGTAAGAGATGGCATTTTCCAGACTAATCCAACTTCACCTAGAATTTAAAACCACGGAATTCACATGTGCTAAAGGAATAAGGATATAAAATCGTGCTTTTCGGATATGCTACAATGTAAGTTTTAAAAGGCATATCATCAAATGCACTTAAATTTCAAACTCCTGCAGTTGCCCAAAACCCAAGCGTAAAAATGCGTGCTTATGGTCACGAAACGGAGTCAAGCACAGCAAGGAAACTAAAGCAGGAGTTACCCTCCCAGGCTGGCGCCCTGCTCAGAGGTATGTAACAGTCTAATAACTGAGTCCAAGGGTGGAAGGAAACCACTGACCAGCACTTCACATGCTGGGAAGCAGGCAGGGCCGTGTGGGCACCCAGCTTTGATTTGCTGTTTCAGATCCGCATCACCCGCTCTCCTGCTGGAGGCAGCACCTTGGACTCCTGCAAAGGCCGGCGTTCAGATGCTGTCGGACCCTGATGGAGAGGGGCGGATTCCAAACCCACCAATAAAAAAAAGAATAAAAATGAAACCTCTAAAACCAATGCCTTATTTTAGGGCTTTCTAAGATCTTCAGTCCAAAAAAAGTAGTAGCTTACATTTTAGAGTGTCTGAAGAAACATTTTTTTAGCCCATTTTTAAACTAATTATAGTTACTATTTATTAAAAGCCTGGCCAGCAATCTGACCAACACGCTTTTTCACATGACCCTCGCAGGGTAACAGTGCCAGGCTTCCTCAGAAGCAGTGTTGCTATTACTGGCTCACCTGGTGCATGTGCCACTGACCCACCAGAGGCTCCACCAAACCCTGAAGCATTACAGTTGCCTTTCTGCTCACGTAGCACGTCACAAACAAACAGCACCGACACGCCGCACACTGATAGTTTGACAGTTCACTTAGACTTTGACGCTTACACATTCAGATAGCAAAACATGCCGGTGCTGAGGAGACAGGTGTCAGCACCTTCTCCTGCCCTCTCCTGAGGCGAGGGCCCATAGACCCTGGCACACAGAAGCCCAGGCTTTCTTCATAGCAACCCCTGGCCGAGATTTCTTGAGTCTCTGGCATGGAGGCTGTGTTTTCAAAGACAACGGCAGCACCTCAGAGGGTCCCAGTGGGGTGCAGCTGTGGCCATGGGCACCACACAGAGCAGCGTCTGTGGCTGCTGTGATGCCAGAGACATTTCATCCACAGCACGTACTGCCTCCTAACCAAGGCTTGGACAACAGAAATCCCATTCCATAAACCATCAATGGCTGAGGAAGCCATCTCAGAACTGACGTTCCAGTGGCTCAAATCTTTTGAGATGCACTGACTTATTCAGAAAGGGATAACAATTCTTTGTAATTGGAAAGAAGCTAAATGTTAAGACTCACTTGGTTGCACAGAGCCCAAATCAGCATCATCTGAGAATCTGGAATTCCATGTATCCAGGGCCCCATCTCAGAGCCGCCAAATCAAACCCAACTCTCGTGGAAGGAGGACAGGCACCATTTGGGGGGGTGGTTGTTTTGTTCTGTTTTTTGAGACAGCCTATCACTCTGTTGCCCAGATTGGAGTACAGTGGCACGATTTGAGCTCACTGCAACCTCCACCTCCCAGATTCAAGCAGTTCTCCTGCCTCAGCCTCCTGAATAGCTAGGATTACAGGTGCACACCACCATACCCAGCTAATTTTTATGTTTTTAGTAGAGATGGGGTTTCACCATGTTGGTTAGGCTGGTCTCGAACTCCTGGGTCTTGTGATCTACCCTACTCGGCCTCCCAAAGACAGGCACCTGTTTTAACAGTCACTCCTGCTCCCAGCCACAACACGACTGAAAGTCGGCAGATAATTAACTGAGCTGTTGATTCTCTGAATCAGAAAAGACTTCCTAAATCTGAATACTTCTGCCAAACATACATTCTCTCCTCTGCTTACAAGCCGTGAGCATGATATAGAGAAGTTTTGTTTTGTTTTTCTGTGACAGTCTTGCTGTCATCCAGGCTGGAATGCAGTGGTATGATCTCTCCTCACTGCAACCTCCACCTCTCAGGTTCAAGGGATTCCTCCTGCCTCAGCCTTCAGAGTAGCTGGGACTACAGGTGGGCACCAGTTCACCCCGCTAATTTTTAGTTGAGACAGGGTCTTACCACATTGGCCAACTGGTCCCCAACTCCTGACCTCAGGTGATCCGTCCACCCCGGCCTCCCAAAGCGCTGGGGTTACAGGCATGAGCCACCATGCCTGGCTGAGAAGTTTTGACAGAGACTGAGGGGAGGCTCCTGTCTCATCCTGTGACTTCCACGTCCCACCCAGCTTCCCACACCAACTACGATACTCGAAGCTTCACAGTAAGGGGGCAGCTGCATCCCTGCAGTTCTCTGCACTAACGCCACAGCTGCTTGAGCTGCCACAGCCCTGGAGCTGCCACTCAGCCTTATGGTGTTGGCACAAGCACAGCAGAAACTACCGAGCCCCTAAGAGGGAGGAGTGGGGGCCCAGGGGGGTGAACCAGGAGGGAGGAGTGGGGGCCCAGGGGAGTGAACCAGGGGTGAGGAGGGAGGAGTGCGGTCCAGGGGAGTGAACCGGAGGGAGGAGGGAGCAGTGCGGTCCAGGGAGTGAACCAGGAGGGAGGAATGTGGTCCGGGGGATGAAAAAGGAGGGAGGAGTGCAGTCCAGGGGAGGAGGGAGGAGGGAGGAGTGAGGCCCAGGAGAGTGAACCAGTGAGGGAGGACTGTGGTCCAGGGGAGTGAACAAGGGGGCTCTAGGGGTAGCAAGTTCACACACCTCAAATACCTCCCAGATCCATCCCCGCGCAGGGAGGGAACGGAAGCCACGCAGCACCTGCAGCGCTTTTTCCTCGCAAATGAGGAGTGAGGATACCGACTCATGCATGAAATCAGAGCTAAAGTTCTACTGTGGTGGGGAGATGCTGTTCAACAAGTTTCATAGACACAAATGGGAGCAAAAAGAAACCAATCATACAAGATCAGTGGATGGAAAGGGATCAGAAATTTAAGCCTGTAACAAGCTTTCAGAAAGAAACTTCACTTGATCTGCAAGATGGTTGTGGCTCTGCCTGATCATTTCTGAAAGTGTCTAACCCGCGATGTGCCATCTCAGAGCCGTTCAAGAGGAGTAATAAAATCAAAACACCAAGGCACGCTCCATATTTTAGATGGCCTGCAACAGTACGGAAATGAACAGCGGTGCCAGAGCTTTCAAGTTTGTTTGAAGTAAATTCCAGCATGAGGGCACCATCTTCCTAGCTGTAGCAATGAGGTGGGCTCCTCTCACCGCATGGGAGAACAGTTTTCAGGTAAGGTGCTGCCAAGGGTCTGCAAACCGTGATCCCCGAACCAGCCTTGGCCAGAGAACCAGAAGTGATTTTGACACTTTGAAGTTTTAACAAAAGAAAAATATGCAGAGACTTCTGTGGCCCACAAAGCATAACACGTTGCCTACCCTGCCCTTTACAGGAGCTTCTAAGCTGTGTTGTCAGTTACAAAGTGTTTCTATAAAATAATGTCACTGAAGCTCAAGCATGCCAGGAAAAGTCACACTTGTGAACAACCCTCAATGGAGATGCACCATCCTGTGTTTCAGATTTTAGTTTTGTAAAAGCCAAAATAAGGGAGGTAATTCAGCTAAGTATTATAGTAACACAATTTGAGATACATAATGATGTATGACAACAGAATAATTGGCATTCCTGTGAGACAATAAACTAGCTCAAAGTCAAACACAAAGTAACAAACCAAAGCGTATTTTGGCCTCTCAAAGTGATCAGTGAAATTGGGAATAACATTCAGTTAAAATGATACTTCAAAAAAAAAAAAAAAGCAAAAATGAAATAAATACCACTACACCATCACTCCTTAAATTTATTTAACTACTGCTGCAAAATAAAGTGGAAAGACTTCTTACTGCAGGGTAATAACCGGCCATTGTCACGATGACATAGACCACTGTGCCAGCTCAGGCCCTCCTGCCCACAAAGGCAGGGGGATGAGGAGAAACGATAGCCAGAAAGAAAGGGACAGGGCAACCTTGGCCTACTCAGCAATTTTAACCTCCTGCCTTTCTTCTGGACTTAAAATTTTAGAGCCATCTGGGTTTATCTTCCTATGTCCATAAATCAGCAAGTTCTCGAAGCCAGAAAGCTACAATGCTTCTGGCAGCCAACTCCTCTCGGCCTTCCCCAATGTTTTAGGGTCCCATCAGCTCAACCCTGGATAGTATCAATGGCCTCAGAGCTCCAGCCAACCTTGCACTCCACAGACAGATGTATGCCAAGAGCTACTCGAGGCTGCCACTGCCATGACCAAAGGTTTTCAGAGGCAGTCACAAGCACTGCACAAATCTATGTGGCTTCACCAGGCACAAAGCAGCTCCAGCATTCCATCCAGCCTGCCACTGCACCATAGCTGTGAGTCTACGATGTGTCAGGAAGGGAAGGAAGTCACCATGTAGATCATCTTATTTAAGCTTCAGTGTCACAAGGTAGATTTTGTTGTGCCCATTTTATGGATCAGGAAACAGTTTTAAAGAGGCCAAGCACAGGGCCCTTCTGACACAGAAGCAAGCCCCGCAGAGGCCTGGGCATGACCCCCGCCCCACGCTCCCTGGCTCCTGAAGTCTACTCCTCCCCCATGGGAGCCTGATCCTGGGTCTGCCTGAATTGCTGCCATTCCTATGATGCAACCCACATCTGTCCACCTCCTCCTTTATCTGTTTCCCACAGCCCCAGAGACATGTACTCTTCCATCCAGCCAGTCAGACGTCACACTTCAGCACCCGCACCTGACACCACTTCAGCCAAAAGCTTTTCTTAAACTTCCCCCAACACCTGCTGGTCACACAGGTCTGCACCTATCACCTTTCTCACACGAATTCTCACGTATTCCTGTGTAGCACCATCCAAATGATCATAGTCTGTTGAGAGGGGTAAGCTCTGTAGATAAGTCCACATCCTACTTTGCTCTCAAGCACACAGTGTTGCATGAGACAACCGATTAACAGCAAATTCATTTCAACACATTTCCATTTGAAGAAATGTAGAGCATAGAACTCTGGTCATAATTAAAAACGTGTTTCATTCGTCATTAAAATTCCATGTACTGCTGCAACAGCAACACCCCCTCCTTGCCAGGCTCTGCTCAACGGACATCATTCTCACAGCGCACGGACTCCCATCAGAGCCCTGGCAGCAAGAGCCCCACAGGCTTCCCAGTGCCTTGGGCTGCGGCTTCCACGCTGGGCTGACACTGGCCTAACAACATGACAGCCACACGACAGGAGTAGTCCCCCAACAAATACAGAATCAGAAGCTGGCCGACTGCTCTGTAGAATGGAGACATGTTAATAATCCTTGACATCTGCATTGAAAGGCTGCTCAGCTAAACTGGGAAAAAGCCACAAAATAGAAAGAACCCATGGGGAGGAGCACTTCTCTCTCCAACCTGACAGCAAACGGTGGCTGTGCAGACGACCTCTTTGGGATAACCGTCGACTGTATCTCAGGTCAGCAACAGCTCTGCTAAGGGCCAAAAAATCAGCTCCCCCCGGCCCTCACTTCCTAAGGGTTAGCCCTCCCAGGCCGCCTTTCCTGGAAGATCAGCTTTGACACACCCACGAGGGTCAGGAACTGGCTCTGGGGCTCATTTCCCAGGCTCCTGCCCACCGCCCTCTCTCTTCCTCCTCCCTCCATCTCCCCTTTCACTTCCCTTCTCGCCTTTCCTCCCCCTCCCTCATTTCCTTTCAGCCATCACCTTTCTTCACTGCACCTCCCCATCCAATTCAGCTGACACATTCTCAGGTCAGTAGAGGGTTTTTTTTCCACTCTGTTTTTATTGTAATCTTTCTTAATGAACAGAAACCTGTTTTGGACCATGTGGATGCCACCTCATGATCAACTGCTGCCCCGCGGCTCCATGCCCACTCAGTGTCCTCACGGCGCAGGTGCCCAGCAGTATGGCTGTGACCAGGGGTAGCAACATGGGACATGGGAGAGGTATCCCAGCCAAGAGGCCCTGCAAAGCCTCCCCAGCAAACCGGAGCAAGGCCCAGGGTGGTAGGGAGAGCGCCGTGCTCATGATTTAGGCAGTTCAGCTTCCACAAACTGTTCATCAACTGCAAATTACTTTGTTTCCATGGTTACAAAAGAACCATAAGCATTCTGAAATATGTTCTTTGTTTCATGTTTGCAAAATCTAAGCAACATTATAATAAAAATCACTGAATTCTGCCCGAGGCTCTAGGGTGTTTTCCTCTCTGAAAGAAGCCCCTTCTGGGACTCTAGGGGTGTTTTCCTCTCTGAAAGGAGCCCCATCTGGGACTTGGGATTGAGTGACAGCCTTCAATCACGGTTATCCTGGTGGTAACAGGGAAATCCTCAGCCTGCCAGGATCTGGGGCCCTCAACAGCCTCACGGCTCTACATGCCAGTGTTCTAAGGATCACACATGTGCAGATAGCGAAGCTTGCTACACACATGCCAGGTGCTAACAAGCCCCAAACGTCTCACTCATACTTGCTAACCACATCTCTTCTCTCAGCCTCCACGGCGTTTCACACTCTGCCTTTACATAGAGATGAACCATGCATCCTGAGCGCCACAAAATGTACTTAGAGGTTTTCTTTTAAAGTTATTTTTCAAGATTTCTAAGTTGCAATACTTAAAAGCTTCTGGAAAAAGAAAGGAGAGAGGTATCTGGAAGATTTATACTAAATGATTTTAATGTCTTTTTGATAAAGTTAAATAAGGTCAGCCTTGAAGTAATGGGTTCCACTACTATGAGGCTGTGAATGAAATCCATCACACCACGAGACAATTGAATAAACAGCAAGGCTGCACACATAGGACGCAGGGAGTGAGCCAGCCTGACTAGTTGTCAGGTTCTGGGTCAGTTCTACCCAGTTCTTCCCTGGTCCCAGTGGAGATGAAAACCTGCCCTTTAGAAGCCTTCAATCCCCCAAATTTCAAAATCTAAACCTCTCCAACTGAGGCCTGAGTCCAAAAATCCACTGACATCATAGCATGCATTACGCCAGCTGTCCCAGATGCTATTTGGCATCAACGATGGATATCCTGGAAGACAATTTTTCAGAGAGGTGGTTTTGAAATAAAACTGTTCGACCTCAGGTCAGGCATTGGATTCTCATGAAGAGCACTTCCAGGATCCCTCACAGGCAGTTTACAATAGGGTCTCAGGGCCTAAGAGAACACGCCGCTAATGAGAGGATCCCAGAGACTAGGAGAACACACGCGGCTTATGACGGGTCCCAGCGGCAAGAAGAACACGAGACTAAAGAGAGGGTCCCAAGAGCCTAGGAGAACACTCGGCTTACGAGAAGGTCCCAGCGCCTAGGATAATCTAAATGCTGCCGCTGATCCAAGAGGAGGCAGAGCTCAGGCGGTCATGCTCACTTCGCCCGCCACTCACCTCCGGCTATGACCCCGGTCCCTAACAGACCATGGACCAGCACCAGTCTGCAGTCCAGGACTAAGCCCTACTGGCCAGCACACACACCACCAGCCCAGGTGGAGACACTACTCGTGACTCTGGCTGGGCAGGAAGGAAGCCTGAGGGCCATTTCCTGACCAGGATGCCACACCCCCGACCCAAATACAGAGGTTCCCCATAAAAACCCACTGTACACTCACCAGAAAACAAAGCCACACCTGGGCAACACAACGAGACCCCCCCATCCCTGCAACAAAGAAAAGAAAATTAGCCAGGCATGCTGGTGCGCGCCCCAGGTCCCAGCTGCTCGGGTGACTGAGGGGGGAGGATCGCCTGAGCCAGGGATCACGCCACCGCATGCCAGCCTGGGTGACAGAGCAAGACCCTGTCTCGGAAAATATAAATAAACTAAAAACCAACAGAAACTGGGTGCATGTAGGGTGGAAGAAACGCCGCAGGAGACTAGCGAACGGCACCACAGGGTTTCTATCAGGAAGAACAGCACGTCTCCCAACCAAGTGCTCACGCCCTCATGAGACCCTGTGCTTGGGAAGCACCAGCGAGGCCACGTGGCTGGCCTCTTCCTGCTTTAAATCAAGTGGAACCAGACGCTGTGATGACACACAGGGACTATGACAAACCCTGGAGGTTCTAACTGAGAAAACAATGACATGTGTGAGTTCCTATGACAACGTCTCAAAACAATGGAAGGAGGGTACCGTTTGCAGATAAGACAACTTCTGAAGTCTATTCAAGTGTTACCTCTTGGGAAAATAGGGAAGACTCATTTTCTCCATAGACAGCGCACACACAGCACTTTGCCACACATAATACAAGGCGGTTTATGGCAGTGGCCGCATATTTTCACGTGTATCACCTTTTGGGCATCTTCTAGGTTTGCTAGAGCCGGCGGCTACTTTTATTCCCCACAAAACACACAGAAATGCATGAGCATTATCTCCTCTCATGGAGCATCTACACTAATAGGAAGAAGAATGTCGTGCTCCAAGTGTACCTGCAAACACGGTTTTCTTCTGAAAACCCAAGTGCATGCAAAGCAAACACGGCATATCACTAAAGCGCACAGGAGAGCAGAGCACCTCTGAGTAGAAAGCATGTAAAGGATAGCTAGTTGGGAACATTATTTTAAAACGTTTCTATGGATATGAGTTATCCCAGG
This sequence comes from Chlorocebus sabaeus, assembly GCF_047675955.1. Taxonomy (NCBI): domain Eukaryota; kingdom Metazoa; phylum Chordata; class Mammalia; order Primates; family Cercopithecidae; genus Chlorocebus; species Chlorocebus sabaeus. Next base: position 91,702 of record NW_027327522.1, read on the forward strand.
GAGCCCGTTTGGTACCTGCATTCAAAGGCAATTCATTATTCGACATCCAACCTTTAACAGAAGGTTCACAGTAAGATCCCCGGAAACGGCATTCCCCTGGTGACTTTTCAATGCTCAGATTTCAGTATCGATACAGCTTGGTAAGCAGTCAGGAGAGGGGCGGCTCAGAGGCTGAAAGCACACAGGTCAGGGCCCTCCTGTGTCCGACAGCCTCACCTGGGCCTCGCTTTCTGCACTGCCCAGGGCTGCTCATGAGATTGTGCCGAAACGGAGCTGTGCACGCCAAACAGCTCTCAGCAGGGGCTCAACAGCCAGAAGCCGTTCCACCACACCGTCATCCCCCTTCTAACCAGAGAACACCCGATACAGAAACAGGAGAAACAGGTATTAAGTGAGTTGGCAAAGCCAAAATCCACCCGGATCTACCACTCCAAAACAAACATACACCACACTGCCCAATATTGATGGGAGCCAAAAACATGGAAGTCCTGAGAGCCCACACTGACCACAGCCAGACACCACTTCTGCAAGAACCAAGCACGCGCCTAGAGATCGCCCGTGATGACCCAGGAGAGCAGCTTGGAGCAGAGACAAACGTGAAGGAGAGGCACAGGGGCCAGGGTGCTGGGTGTGCCCGTCTGTGTGACCTCACTGAGATTGCTGACCTCTGGCCCTTGGTGTCCGTCCTGTGGAGGAGGTAGCCCCCAAATCCCTGCCTCCCTTCAGCGCTGACGGAGGCTGCCCTGAAGCCTCCCCAGGGCTGAGACCGCTTCGAAATCCTGTCAACTGCACACCCACATAAGCACACAAATAAACAAAGTGTCAAGTACGCAGACAGGAAAAGAAAAGTATGCCAATCCTCCCCTATCCAACAGGCATTGAAAAAGGAACAGGAAAATTGTGGTAGTCTTGAAACCACCACCAGCTATCACGTCCTGTTGAGATGTTTTAGCCAATCAGGAACATCTCTTTACCAAGCACCTGTGTGTTTAGGAAGTCCGTTGACAGATTCCAAACAACCTCGGAGCCTGCGACCTGACCCCCATTCTACGCGCATCACCTCTCCGGCGGAACAAGCCCTGGACACCATGCAGATGGCGAGGAACAGGAGCAAGGGTAGCTTTCCCTGACCACCACCAAACAAGCTCGACCCCGAGGAGCCCGGAGAACAGCGACGTTTGCTTAGACGCTTTCCCACTGACCTTGTCAGAGCGAACGTTCCCATCCCACGCCACCCAGTGTTTGACTCTCCCTGGGATGCCAGCAGCCGCCAACCCTCACAACTCACAAGCTGGAAACAGAGGCCAAGCTGACAGGAGGGAGGCCTCTCTCCATCCCCTACTGAATTCGCTCAGGACACGGAGGTTCCCAAACACACACGGCCCCGGGTATTCCACACCTGGAGAACATTCTAACAACAGACGCTGCAAAGACGTTCCCCCTAAAGAGAAACTCTGTTTCTAACTTCCCTTAGGGAAAAATAGGAGGCCCAGAACTTTCCAGAAAATCAAGCCTGGGAGGAAGCCCCTCACCTCTGGCACTTCCTAAACCTGCCTTCCCGCAGGTGCTCAGGGATGTCCCCGCGCCAGCCCCGACCACCCAGGACGGCAGCAGGGCTCAGGCAGCCAGCACCTGGGCAGCAGGCGAAGCAACCCCAGGGTGAAAACGTCATCCCAGGCACCACTTCCCGGAGCCCCTCAGCAAGAAAAACAGAGGCGGGACCAGAACCGAGGGCTGACTCGAGGCTGGGGAGCCACAGACCCGCACAGCTCAATCATCGGACACGCTCTGCTGTGGACAGAGGAGCCCAGCCCAGGGAGAGGCCAGCACAGAGATCCTCGTGCCGGCTCCACGGGCCAGCGTCCCCCAGGGCTGCAAGTTTGCGATCACAGCTTCAGAATCGGGTTCCAGAATCTTCCGGAATCAAAGACACACCCAACTGTAAAGCTGCCAGGACAGCAGGGCCCAGGAGCAGGCTCAGGGGAGGAGCAGGTAGAAACCCCACACACAGCACACACGTGTGCATGCTTACTCCACACATGCCACCCCTTCACCCGATACTATACACGCAAACGCCTCTATGCACTCCATACATACCCTCAAATACACTCACCAAATGTGATGCGTGTACACACTCCACACACCCTCCAACATACACGACACACGCATGAACACGCTCACTCCACACACACCTGCTAAATACACTCACCACACACGCACAAACGTGACACACGTGCACACTCATTCCAGACCTCACGCCCCTCACCAAGTACACAGGTGCACACATCCCCAAGTCCAGCACCTGCAGACTCCACAAGCTTTGGTTTCCCCCACTGTTTCTCTCATCACATGAGATCCACACACACACGTGTCATTTACTGACATCTAACACCCGGGGAGGCCCTTAGACAGAACTGCAGTCACAAGTCGGCTTCATTCAGGCATTCATCACCAGCCCCCGGAAGCCACCTCTCCTGTCCCCACGGGGAGTGGGGGCCGAGACCGCAGGCGTCGCTGGGCTTACAGATCCCCAGGCTGGCAACCCAGCGAAATCAGGAGGGCTCGGCCACGGCCCTGGAGGGAGACGGGTACTGGCTCAGGTATGTGGCACACGGGTCCTCATTTCCATGCGGCGTCACCTACGACAGCGTCGGGTGAAAGCCAGTGGGGCTTGGCATTCCTGGGATAGACGGTCCTGGAATTACAAGGGAAGCTTTTTCACTTCTCCCCTCTGAACACATGAGGTCCATGGTCCCCGCTCACATCTAACCCTGGGAATCGGAATCGGTGACTCCTTGTCCACCTGAGGACCACCCAAGAGGATCCACACACCTGCTGCAACAGCAGCACTGCACCTGGTCCGCAGGGTAGCAAAGCAAATCCCACCTTTTGACGAAAACTGGATTACCCCGACACTGGCAGCCTGCAGTGTGTATATATCGTCAGGCCCCCACATCTGCGGCGCCACCTGCAAGAGGAACACAAACCCTTAGTCCCGGGTTCTCACGATGGCCTGTGAGGTGGATGCTGGCACCTTCTCTCCTCCCAGTGGAGAGGAGAGAAGGCCAGGGCCAGAGCTGGCGTGTCAGGAGGGTCAGGGTTCAAAAACCCCATCATCCACCTCACACAGCAGCCCTGACCGTTCAAGTGACTTCTATCATCAGCCTGAAAATGGACCACAGTTACCAGTAATTCTGAGTGCTGTTCCTTCTGACGTCAGACATTTCGCTAGAAAGATTTTGCCAAATCTGCTTTCAAAATCCTATGCTATGAAATGTCTAACGAAAATCTGAGCTGTGAAATAAAGCACACATTTCAATGAATCCCAAAATGACTATCCCGAAGGAAGTTGTAACTTGAAGTGAAAAATACCCTCTAAAAGACATCAGCCAGAATTACCTGCCATCATTACTGATCCCATATGATTAATGAATTCTACAGCATCCTCTCAGATATAAACTTAAAACCATGAGCTGAATGCACATGTTAGCACAACCAAAGTTCTGCTTTCATAAGCAGCACAGGCGTCTCTGGAGAGGATTTTAATTGGGACTACAATGCGCACGGTGGTGGTAAGAGGTTTCATGCCGGCTGTTCTCCAAGGTGCAACACAGAAACACCACTAACCTCGAAGACACCTTTGTAACGAGATGATGAGAGACGATGTGGACAGAATACTGGAAATATTTGAAAAGGAGAAACAATGCAAGGAAAGAATCTTATCAGTTACCCTTTAACACCCTTAGAAAAACCCGATTTCTCTTTTGGGATGATTAAAGAAGAAAACGACATTTCTGGATTTTTCTTTTTCTTGTCTTTTTTTACATTTTCCTTTCTGAGACAGGGTCTTGGCTCTGTCACCAAGACTGGAGTACAGTGGAGCAATCACAGCTCACCGTAGCCTTAAGTGTTCTTCCCACCTCGGACTCCAGAGTAGCAGGGACCACAGGCACGCACCACCATACTCAGCTAATTTTTCTGTTGTGAGAGAGATGGGGTGTCTTGCTCTGTTGTCCAGGCTGCTCTTGAACTCCTTGGCCTCACAAAGTGCTGCGATTACATTACAGGCATAAGCCAGCGTGCCCAACCAACCTTTTTCTTAATTCTATAACAATTACGCCGCATTCAGAGGAAGGATAACTATTAGTGAGAAGAGACTTGGCGAAGCAATATGTTGATACGAAAACAAAATGGTAACAATTCCTCCTTGTGACATTTGAGTTTGAAACTGTTAACATACCAAGCAAAAATGATAGCTCAAATCAGGTTTTACAAAGAAGTCCAATAGATGATGATTCCAATTGTATGTTTGTTTCTAGATCTGAGAAAGTCAGTCATAGCCAACTTCTACAGTTTTGTTGCCATAGACCCAAGATTAAATCACAATGTGCGTGCGAACGTGCCCCAGGGTGCGGCAGGGAACCCCACGCCCACCAAGCACGCATATGCAGAAATATTTTGCCCAAATCTATTTTCCAACATAGAATTAAAGAGGTCCCAGATATACTTCTCTCTCTCCCCACCAAGTATGTGAGGTCAAGTTTATCCTAGTATTCGATAAAAAGGCTCATGTGAAAAAGGGAACAGCAACGCTCAGGCGACCCACGCAGGCCCCGGCAGACGCTCTATAGCAGAAGGGACGCGGCACAGGCAGGGCTGTGGGTGCACCTGCACCCTCGCTAACCTCATGGTGCAAGCACCCGAGGCTCTACAGATTCCACTCCCAGAGTTAGTGGGAAACTCCATCCTAGCACCGGGATGCTCTGCGTTGCTAGATGTACCTGCTTTAAGATATGCATGAACTGTCCTTACTCTACACACGAGACTCACTAGGAGATACTTTCAGATTTATCGGAAAAGAGACATTCCAGCAAATGCATTTCTGTAAGATTCTCTACCTCTTTTCACTGGGGGGGGGGTGGGGGAGGGGGGAGGGGGAAAAGGTAACTTGCCTCCAAGGGTTGGAGACAAAGCCGTTACTGCAAGACAAGAGTGCTGCGCACCCCGGGAACCGCTGCGCCACGAGGCACGAGGCACGAGGCACGAGGCACGGCCGTGCACCCCGGACGCAGGAGTAGCACACGAGGCTAGCACAGGTTGACGCCAGCCCTCTCCAGAAGCAGGCCTGTCCCTTCCTCCTCCCCCTCAGCCCCCAGCTCCCTCCAGGCCTCAGTGGCTGCTGACAGGGCAGAGGCCACAACTAGAGGAGGCTCTCAACTCCACCAGGGACAGGAGCCCCGGACGCTGGGGACTCCGCTGCTGCCCTCCGCGCCCACCTCCCTCTGCTCCGCCCTATCTCAGGAGCCAGGCGTGGCCACTTTGACCCTCTCCTTCCCTTCTGTGACTCCTACAAAAACCAGTCCAGCGAGTCCAGGCTGCCTCGCACGCCACGGATGCCCGGCACAGGCCACATGTCCTCATCCAAGCTCCTGGGGCAAGAAGGCTCTTGCAGTATTTCGCTTTCTGGTTGAGCATCCCCAGCCTGAAATCCAAAGTGCTCCGAAGAGCATTTCCTGCGAGTGTCATATGAGGGAGAGCTCGGAATGTTTCAGGTTTCAGAGCATTTTGGAGTAGGGACGCTCAGCCTGAATTTGAACGTCTTTTCAAGGAGGCCACACACTGAAGCCCCCGATGTCCGCCCCACACAATCCCAGCACACCCTCTGAAGTCCCCAGCAACAAGATTTTCTTTCTTCAAAAAAAATAAAAAATAAATAAATAAATAAAAAACCCCAAGTCACATAAACTCACACGCAACCACTGAAGGGGGTTGTGGACACCTGCACAGACTGGATGAAATGGAACTGTCACATCTTTACCAGGGTAATTTCAAGTCATTCCTCAAAACACACACCTGTTTTACTGAGCTGCATTTTAAGGTGAACACACACAAATCATTTCGGGGAAACAAATGTCACTTTGGGCCGTGTGTGGTTTCTTGACTCCTGGGAATAACTCAGCGTTCACACCCTCACTTCTGGATAAGGGAGAAGATGCAAAGAAATCTGTTAAAACAAAGACATGGAAACAAGTTTAAGAAGGGTTTGAAAGGTTCCTCCTGTCCCCCTGGAGGGGAGAGGAGGACGCCTGGAAGGCTTACGGGGGACAGGAGCACAGCCTCCTCGGTGTGCCATGGACGTCGCCTCGCTGAGGGGAGAGGACGATGCCTGGAAGGCTCACGGGGGTGGGAGCACAGCCTCCTCAGTGCTTTCTACACTCAGCAGCTTCAGAGATTCCCGTAGAAGCAGAACGCGTGAGAACCGAGTCCGGAACACACCCCAAGGAAAGGGGATGAGGGGTCAACAAAAGCATTCGCTCATTACCAAGGAGCACGGGCATGACGCCGCTTCAAAGAACGTGTGAAAAAGTCACTCACGGGTGTTTCAGAAAATAAGGGTAGCGTGAGATTGCTCGATCAGTTCAAACAGGCTGCCATCCCCCAGGCCATGAAGCCCCTGAGATGAGCCTCTCACAGTGAACAGAAGTCACTCGCACCTCTGCCAGAGAAAGTCCTACAAGCCGACACGTGACCTCACGAAACCTGGCCTACAGCCCGTCGACCACAGTGAGTCTGACACGGTACATCCCTCCAGATGGTTAAGGACCCCAGCCTTCTCGGCACCAGGGATGGGTATCGCGGAAGACAATTTTTCTGAGGGGTGGTTTTGAAATGCAACTGTTCCACCTCAGGTCAGGCATTGGATCCTCATAAGGAGCACCTCCGAGATCCCTTCACATGCCGTTTACAATAGGGTCCCAGCGCCTAGGAGAATCTAAATGCTGCCGCTGATCCAAGAGGAGGCAGAGCTCAGGCGGTCATGCTCACTTCGCCCGCCACTCACCTCCGGCTATGACCCCGGTCCCTAACAGACCATGGACCAGCACCAGTCTGCAGTCCAGGACTAAGCCCTACTGGCCAGCACACACACACCAGCCCAGGTGGAGACACTACTCGTGACCCTGGCTGGGCAGGAAGGAAGCCTGAGGGCCATTTCCTGACCAGGATGCCACACCCCCGACCCAAATACAGAGGTTTCCCATAAAAACCCACTGTACACTCACCAGAAAACAGAGCCACACCTGGGCAACACAACAGGACCCCCCCATCCCTGCAACAAAGAAAAGAAAAATTAGCCAGGCATGCTGGTGCGCGCCCCAGGTCCCAGCTGCTCGGCTGACTGAGGGGGGAGGATCGCCTGAGCCAGGGATCACGCCACCGCATGCCAGCCTGGGTGACAGAGCAAGACCCTGTCTCGGAAAATATAAATAAACTAAAAACCAACAGAAACTGGGTGCATGTAGGGTGGAAGAAACGCCGCAGGAGACTAGCGAACGGCACCACAGGGTTTCTATCAGGAAGAACAGCACGTCTCCCAACCAAGTGCTCCCGCCCTCATGAGACCCTGTGCTTGGGAAGCACCAGCGAGGCCACGTGGCTGGCCTCTTCCTGCTTTAAATCAAGTGGAACCAGACGCTGTGATGACACACAGGGACTATGACAAACCCTGGAGGTTCTAACTGAGAAAACAATGACATGTGTGAGTTCCTATGACAACGTCTCAAAACAATGGAAGGAGGGTACCGTTTGCAGATAAGACAACTTCTGAAGTCTATTCAAGTGTTACCTCTTGGGAAAATAGGGAAGACTCATTTTCTCCATAGACAGCGCACACACAGCACTTTGCCACACATAATACAAGGCGGTTTATGGCAGTGGCCGCATATTTTCACGTGTATCACCTTTTGGGCATCTTCTAGGTTTGCTAGAGCCGGCGGCTACTTTTATTCCCCACAAAACACACAGAAATGCATGAGCATTATCTCCTCTCATGGAGCATCTACACTAATAGGAAGAAGAATGTCGTGCTCCAAGTGTACCTGCAAACACGGTTTTCTTCTGAAAACCCAAGTGCATGCAAAGCAAACACGGCATATCACTAAAGCGCACAGGAGAGCAGAGCACCTCTGAGTAGAAAGCATGTAAAGGATAGCTAGTTGGGAACATTATTTTAAAACGTTTCTATGGATATGAGTTATCCCAGGGAGCCCGTTTGGTACCTGCATTCAAAGGCAATTCATTATTCGACATCCAACCTTTAACAGAAGGTTCACAGTAAGATCCCCGGAAACGGCATTCCCCTGGTGACTTTTCAATGCTCAGATTTCAGTATCGATACAGCTTGGTAAGCAGTCAGGAGAGGGGCGGCTCAGAGGCTGAAAGCACACAGGTCAGGGCCCTCCTGTGTCCGACAGCCTCACCTGGGCCTCGCTTTCTGCACTGCCCAGGGCTGCTCATGAGATTGTGCCGAAACGGATCTGTGCACGCCAAACAGCTCTCAGCAGGGGCTCAACAGCCAGAAGCCGTTCCACCACACCGTCATCCCCCTTCTAACCAGAGAACACCCGATACAGAAACAGGAGAAACAGGTATTAAGTGAGTTGGCAAAGCCAAAATCCACCCGGATCTACCACTCCAAAACAAACATACACCACACTGCCCAATATTGATGGGAGCCAAAAACATGGAAGTCCTGAGAGCCCACACTGACCACAGCCAGACACCACTTCTGCAAGAACCAAGCACGCGCCTAGAGATCGCCCGTGATGACCCAGGAGAGCAGCTTGGAGCAGAGACAAACGTGAAGGAGAGGCACAGGGGCCAGGGTGCTGGGTGTGCCCGTCTGTGTGACCTCACTGAGATTGCTGACCTCTGGCCCTTGGTGTCCGTCCTGTGGAGGAGGTAGCCCCCAAATCCCTGCCTCCCTTCAGCGCTGACGGAGGCTGCCCTGAAGCCTCCCCAGGGCTGAGACCGCTTCGAAATCCTGTCAACTGCACACCCACATAAGCACACAAATAAACAAAGTGTCAAGTACGCAGACAGGAAAAGAAAAGTATGCCAATCCTCCCCTATCCAACAGGCATTGAAAAAGGAACAGGAAAATTGTGGTAGTCTTGAAACCACCACCAGCTATCACGTCCTGTTGAGATGTTTTAGCCAATCAGGAACATCTCTTTACCAAGCACCTGTGTGTTTAGGAAGTCCGTTGACAGATTCCAAACAACCTCGGAGCCTGCGACCTGACCCCCATTCTACGCGCATCACCTCTCCGGCGGAACAAGCCCTGGACACCATTCAGATGGTGAGGAACAGGAGCAAGGGTAGCTTTCCCTGACCACCACCAAACAAGCTCGACCCCGAGGAGCCCGGAGAACAGCGACGTTTGCTTAGACGCTTTCCCACTGACCTTGTCAGAGCGAACGTTCCCATCCCACGCCACCCAGTGTTTGACTCTCCCTGGGATGCCAGCAGCCGCCAACCCTCACAACTCACAAGCTGGAAACAGAGGCCAAGCTGACAGGAGGGAGGCCTCTCTCCATCCCCTACTGAATTCGCTCAGGACACGGAGGTTCCCAAACACACACGGCCCCGGGTATTCCACACCTGGAGAACATTCTAACAACAGACGCTGCAAAGACGTTCCCCCTAAAGAGAAACTCTGTTTCTAACTTCCCTTAGGGAAAAATAGGAGGCCCAGAACTTTCCAGAAAATCAAGCCTGGGAGGAAGCCCCTCACCTCTGGCACTTCCTAAACCTGCCTTCCCGCAGGTGCTCAGGGATGTCCCCGCGCCAGCCCCGACCACCCAGGACGGCAGCAGGGCTCAGGCAGCCAGCACCTGGGCAGCAGGCGAAGCAACCCCAGGGTGAAAACGTCATCCCAGGCACCACTTCCCGGAGCCCCTCAGCAAGAAAAACAGAGGCGGGACCAGAACCGAGGGCTGACTCGAGGCTGGGGAGCCACAGACCCGCACAGCTCAATCATCGGACACGCTCTGCTGTGGACAGAGGAGCCCAGCCCAGGGAGAGGCCAGCACAGAGATCCTCGTGCCGGCTCCACGGGCCAGCGTCCCCCAGGGCTGCAAGTTTGCGATCACAGCTTCAGAATCGGGTTCCAGAATCTTCCGGAATCAAAGACACACCCAACTGTAAAGCTGCCAGGACAGCAGGGCCCAGGAGCAGGCTCAGGGGAGGAGCAGGTAGAAACCCCACACACAGCACACACGTGTGCATGCTTACTCCACACATGCCACCCCTTCACCCGATACTATACACGCAAACGCCTCTATGCACTCCATACACACCCTCAAATACACTCACCAAATGTGATGCGTGTACACACTCCACACACCCTCCAACATACACGACACACGCATGAACACGCTCACTCCACACACACCTGCTAAATACACTCACCACACACGCACAAACGTGACACACGTGCACACTCATTCCAGACCTCACGCCCCTCACCAAGTACACAGGTGCACACATCCCCAAGTCCAGCACCTGCAGACTCCACAAGCTTTGGTTTCCCCCACTGTTTCTCTCATCACATGAGATCCACACACACACGTGTCATTTACTGACATCTAACACCCGGGGAGGCCCTTAGACAGAACTGCAGTCACAAGTCGGCTTCATTCAGGCATTCATCACCAGCCCCCGGAAGCCACCTCTCCTGTCCCCACGGGGAGTGGGGGCCGAGACCGCAGGCGTCGCTGGGCTTACAGATCCCCAGGCTGGCAACCCAGCGAAATCAGGAGGGCTCGGCCACGGCCCTGGAGGGAGACGGGTACTGGCTCAGGTATGCGGCACACGGGTCCTCATTTCCATGCGGCGTCACCTACGACAGCGTCGGGTGAAAGCCAGTGGGGCTTGGCATTCCTGGGATAGACGGTCCTGGAATTACAAGGGAAGCTTTTTCACTTCTCCCCTCTGAACACATGAGGTCCATGGTCCCCGCTCACATCTAACCCTGGGAATCGGAATCGGTGACTCCTTGTCCACCTGAGGACCACCCAAGAGGATCCACACACCTGCTGCAACAGCAGCACTGCACCTGGTCCGCAGGGTAGCAAAGCAAATCCCACCTTTTGACGAAAACTGGATTACCCCGACACTGGCAGCCTGCAGTGTGTATATATCGTCAGGCCCCCACATCTGCGGCGCCACCTGCAAGAGGAACACAAACCCTTAGTCCCGGGTTCTCACGATGGCCTGTGAGGTGGATGCTGGCACCTTCTCTCCTCCCAGTGGAGAGGAGAGAAGGCCAGGGCCAGAGCTGGCGTGTCAGGAGGGTCAGGGTTCAAAAACCCCATCATCCACCTCACACAGCAGCCCTGACCGTTCAAGTGACTTCTATCATCAGCCTGAAAATGGACCACAGTTACCAGTAATTCTGAGTGCTGTTCCTTCTGACGTCAGACATTTCGCTAGAAAGATTTTGCCAAATCTGCTTTCAAAATCCTATGCTATGAAATGTCTAACGAAAATCTGAGCTGTGAAATAAAGCACACATTTCAATGAATCCCAAAATGACTATCCCGAAGGAAGTTGTAACTTGAAGTGAAAAATACCCTCTAAAAGACATCAGCCAGAATTACCTGCCATCATTACTGATCCCATATGATTAATGAATTCTACAGCATCCTCTCAGATATAAACTTAAAACCATGAGCTGAATGCACATGTTAGCACAACCAAAGTTCTGCTTTCATAAGCAGCACAGGCGTCTCTGGAGAGGATTTTAATTGGGACTACAATGCGCACGGTGGTGGTAAGAGGTTTCATGCCGGCTGTTCTCCAAGGTGCAACACAGAAACACCACTAACCTCGAAGACACCTTTGTAACGAGATGATGAGAGACGATGTGGACAGAATACTGGAAATATTTGAAAAGGAGAAACAATGCAAGGAAAGAATCTTATCAGTTACCCTTTAACACCCTTAGAAAAACCCGATTTCTCTTTTGGGATGATTAAAGAAGAAAACGACATTTCTGGATTTTTCTTTTTCTTGTCTTTTTTTACATTTTCCTTTCTGAGACAGGGTCTTGGCTCTGTCACCAAGACTGGAGTACAGTGGAGCAATCACAGCTCACCGTAGCCTTAAGTGTTCTTCCCACCTCGGACTCCAGAGTAGCAGGGACCACAGGCACGCACCACCATACTCAGCTAATTTTTCTGTTGTGAGAGAGATGGGGTGTCTTGCTCTGTTGTCCAGGCTGCTCTTGAACTCCTTGGCCTCACAAAGTGCTGCGATTACATTACAGGCATAAGCCAGCGTGCCCAACCAACCTTTTTCTTAATTCTATAACAATTACGCCGCATTCAGAGGAAGGATAACTATTAGTGAGAAGAGACTTGGCGAAGCAATATGTTGATACGAAAACAAAATGGTAACAATTCCTCCTTGTGACATTTGAGTTTGAAACTGTTAACATACCAAGCAAAAATGATAGCTCAAATCAGGTTTTACAAAGAAGTCCAATAGATGATGATTCCAATTGTATGTTTGTTTCTAGATCTGAGAAAGTCAGTCATAGCCAACTTCTACAGTTTTGTTGCCATAGACCCAAGATTAAATCACAATGTGCGTGCGAACGTGCCCCAGGGTGCGGCAGGGAACCCCACGCCCACCAAGCACGCATATGCAGAAATATTTTGCCCAAATCTATTTTCCAACATAGAATTAAAGAGGTCCCAGATATACTTCTCTCTCTCCCCACCAAGTATGTGAGGTCAAGTTTATCCTAGTATTCGATAAAAAGGCTCATGTGAAAAAGGGAACAGCAACGCTCAGGCGACCCACGCAGGCCCCGGCAGACGCTCTATAGCAGAAGGGACGCGGCACAGGCAGGGCTGTGGGTGCACCTGCACCCTCGCTAACCTCATGGTGCAAGCACCCGAGGCTCTACAGATTCCACTCCCAGAGTTAGTGGGAAACTCCATCCTAGCACCGGGATGCTCTGCGTTGCTAGATGTACCTGCTTTAAGATATGCATGAACTGTCCTTACTCTACACACGAGACTCACTAGGAGATACTTTCAGATTTATCGGAAAAGAGACATTCCAGCAAATGCATTTCTGTAAGATTCTCTACCTCTTTTCACTGGGGGGGGGGTGGGGGAGGGGGGAGGGGGAAAAGGTAACTTGCCTCCAAGGGTTGGAGACAAAGCCGTTACTGCAAGACAAGAGTGCTGCGCACCCCGGGAACCGCTGCGCCACGAGGCACGAGGCACGAGGCACGAGGCACGGCCGTGCACCCCGGACGCAGGAGTAGCACACGAGGCTAGCACAGGTTGACGCCAGCCCTCTCCAGAAGCAGGCCTGTCCCTTCCTCCTCCCCCTCAGCCCCCAGCTCCCTCCAGGCCTCAGTGGCTGCTGACAGGGCAGAGGCCACAACTAGAGGAGGCTCTCAACTCCACCAGGGACAGGAGCCCCGGACGCTGGGGACTTCGCTGCTGCCCTCCGCGCCCACCTCCCTCTGCTCCGCCCTATCTCAGGAGCCAGGCGTGGCCACTTTGACCCTCTCCTTCCCTTCTGTGACTCCTACAAAAACCAGTCCAGCGAGTCCAGGCTGCCTCGCACGCCACGGATGCCCGGCACAGGCCACATGTCCTCATCCAAGCTCCTGGGGCAAGAAGGCTCTTGCAGTATTTCGCTTTCTGGTTGAGCATCCCCAGCCTGAAATCCAAAGTGCTCCGAAGAGCATTTCCTGCGAGTGTCATATGAGGGAGAGCTCGGAATGTTTCAGGTTTCAGAGCATTTTGGAGTAGGGACGCTCAGCCTGAATTTGAACGTCTTTTCAAGGAGGCCACACACTGAAGCCCCCGATGTCCGCCCCACACAATCCCAGCACACCCTCTGAGGTCCCCAGCAACAAGATTTTCTTTCTTCAAAAAAAATAAAAAATAAATAAATAAATAAAAAACCCCAAGTCACATAAACTCACACGCAACCACTGAAGGGGGTTGTGGACACCTGCACAGACTGGATGAAATGGAACTGTCACATCTTTACCAGGGTAATTTCAAGTCATTCCTCAAAACACACACCTGTTTTACTGAGCTGCATTTTAAGGTGAACACACACAAATCATTTCGGGGAAACAAATGTCACTTTGGGCCGTGTGTGGTTTCTTGACTCCTGGGAATAACTCAGCGTTCACACCCTCACTTCTGGATAAGGGAGAAGATGCAAAGAAATCTGTTAAAACAAAGACATGGAAACAAGTTTAAGAAGGGTTTGAAAGGTTCCTCCTGTCCCCCTGGAGGGGAGAGGAGGACGCCTGGAAGGCTTACGGGGGACAGGAGCACAGCCTCCTCGGTGTGCCATGGACGTCGCCTCGCTGAGGGGAGAGGACGATGCCTGGAAGGCTCACGGGGGTGGGAGCACAGCCTCCTCAGTGCTTTCTACACTCAGCAGCTTCAGAGATTCCCGTAGAAGCAGAACGCGTGAGAACCGAGTCCGGAACACACCCCAAGGAAAGGGGATGAGGGGTCAACAAAAGCATTCGCTCATTACCAAGGAGCACGGGCATGACGCCGCTTCAAAGAACGTGTGAAAAAGTCACTCACGGGTGTTTCAGAAAATAAGGGTAGCGTGAGATTGCTCGATCAGTTCAAACAGGCTGCCATCCCCCAGGCCATGAAGCCCCTGAGATGAGCCTCTCACAGTGAACAGAAGTCACTCGCACCTCTGCCAGAGAAAGTCCTACAAGCCGACACGTGACCTCACGAAACCTGGCCTACAGCCCGTCGACCACAGTGAGTCTGACACGGTACATCCCTCCAGATGGTTAAGGACCCCAGCCTTCTCGGCACCAGGGATGGGTATCGCGGAAGACAATTTTTCTGAGGGGTGGTTTTGAAATGCAACTGTTCCACCTCAGGTCAGGCATTGGATCCTCATAAGGAGCACCTCCGAGATCCCTTCACATGCCGTTTACAATAGGGTCCCAGCGCCTAGGAGAATCTAAATGCTGCCGCTGATCCAAGAGGAGGCAGAGCTCAGGCGGTCATGCTCACTTCGCCCGCCACTCACCTCCGGCTATGACCCCGGTCCCTAACAGACCATGGACCAGCACCAGTCTGCAGTCCAGGACTAAGCCCTACTGGCCAGCACACACACACCAGCCCAGGTGGAGACACTACTCGTGACCCTGGCTGGGCAGGAAGGAAGCCTGAGGGCCATTTCCTGACCAGGATGCCACACCCCCGACCCAAATACAGAGGTTTCCCATAAAAACCCACTGTACACTCACCAGAAAACAGAGCCACACCTGGGCAACACAACAGGACCCCCCCATCCCTGCAACAAAGAAAAGAAAAATTAGCCAGGCATGCTGGTGCGCGCCCCAGGTCCCAGCTGCTCGGGTGACTGAGGGGGGAGGATCGCCTGAGCCAGGGATCACGCCACCGCATGCCAGCCTGGGTGACAGAGCAAGACCCTGTCTCGGAAAATATAAACTAAAAACCAACAGAAACTGGGTGCATGTAGGGTGGAAGAAACGCCGCAGGAGACTAGCGAACGGCACCACAGGGTTTCTATCAGGAAGAACAGCACGTCTCCCAACCAAGTGCTCCCGCCCTCATGAGACCCTGTGCTTGGGAAGCACCAGCGAGGCCACGTGGCTGGCCTCTTCCTGCTTTAAATCAAGTGGAACCAGACGCTGTGATGACACACAGGGACTATGACAAACCCTGGAGGTTCTAACTGAGAAAACAATGACATGTGTGAGTTCCTATGACAACGTCTCAAAACAATGGAAGGAGGGTACCGTTTGCAGATAAGACAACTTCTGAAGTCTATTCAAGTGTTACCTCTTGGGAAAATAGGGAAGACTCATTTTCTCCATAGACAGCGCACACACAGCACTTTGCCACACATAATACAAGGCGGTTTATGGCAGTGGCCGCATATTTTCACGTGTATCACCTTTTGGGCATCTTCTAGGTTTGCTAGAGCCGGCGGCTACTTTTATTCCCCACAAAACACACAGAAATGCATGAGCATTATCTCCTCTCATGGAGCATCTACACTAATAGGAAGAAGAATGTCGTGCTCCAAGTGTACCTGCAAACACGGTTTTCTTCTGAAAACCCAAGTGCATGCAAAGCAAACACGGCATATCACTAAAGCGCACAGGAGAGCAGAGCACCTCTGAGTAGAAAGCATGTAAAGGATAGCTAGTTGGGAACATTATTTTAAAACGTTTCTATGGATATGAGTTATCCCAGGGAGCCCGTTTGGTACCTGCATTCAAAGGCAATTCATTATTCGACATCCAACCTTTAACAGAAGGTTCACAGTAAGATCCCCGGAAACGGCATTCCCCTGGTGACTTTTCAATGCTCAGATTTCAGTATCGATACAGCTTGGTAAGCAGTCAGGAGAGGGGCGGCTCAGAGGCTGAAAGCACACAGGTCAGGGCCCTCCTGTGTCCGACAGCCTCACCTGGGCCTCGCTTTCTGCACTGCCCAGGGCTGCTCATGAGATTGTGCCGAAACGGATCTGTGCACGCCAAACAGCTCTCAGCAGGGGCTCAACAGCCAGAAGCCGTTCCACCACACCGTCATCCCCCTTCTAACCAGAGAACACCCGATACAGAAACAGGAGAAACAGGTATTAAGTGAGTTGGCAAAGCCAAAATCCACCCGGATCTACCACTCCAAAACAAACATACACCACACTGCCCAATATTGATGGGAGCCAAAAACATGGAAGTCCTGAGAGCCCACACTGACCACAGCCAGACACCACTTCTGCAAGAACCAAGCACGCGCCTAGAGATCGCCCGTGATGACCCAGGAGAGCAGCTTGGAGCAGAGACAAACGTGAAGGAGAGGCACAGGGGCCAGGGTGCTGGGTGTGCCCGTCTGTGTGACCTCACTGAGATTGCTGACCTCTGGCCCTTGGTGTCCGTCCTGTGGAGGAGGTAGCCCCCAAATCCCTGCCTCCCTTCAGCGCTGACGGAGGCTGCCCTGAAGCCTCCCCAGGGCTGAGACCGCTTCGAAATCCTGTCAACTGCACACCCACATAAGCACACAAATAAACAAAGTGTCAAGTACGCAGACAGGAAAAGAAAAGTATGCCAATCCTCCCCTATCCAACAGGCATTGAAAAAGGAACAGGAAAATTGTGGTAGTCTTGAAACCACCACCAGCTATCACGTCCTGTTGAGATGTTTTAGCCAATCAGGAACATCTCTTTACCAAGCACCTGTGTGTTTAGGAAGTCCGTTGACAGATTCCAAACAACCTCGGAGCCTGCGACCTGACCCCCATTCTACGCGCATCACCTCTCCGGCGGAACAAGCCCTGGACACCATTCAGATGGTGAGGAACAGGAGCAAGGGTAGCTTTCCCTGACCACCACCAAACAAGCTCAACCCCGAGGAGCCCGGAGAACAGCGACGTTTGCTTAGACGCTTTCCCACTGACCTTGTCAGAGCGAACGTTCCCATCCCACGCCACCCAGTGTTTGACTCTCCCTGGGATGCCAGCAGCCGCCAACCCTCACAACTCACAAGCTGGAAACAGAGGCCAAGCTGACAGGAGGGAGGCCTCTCTCCATCCCCTACTGAATTCGCTCAGGACACGGAGGTTCCCAAACACACACGGCCCCGGGTATTCCACACCTGGAGAACATTCTAACAACAGACGCTGCAAAGACGTTCCCCCTAAAGAGAAACTCTGTTTCTAACTTCCCTTAGGGAAAAATAGGAGGCCCAGAACTTTCCAGAAAATCAAGCCTGGGAGGAAGCCCCTCACCTCTGGCACTTCCTAAACCTGCCTTCCCGCAGGTGCTCAGGGATGTCCCCGCGCCAGCCCCGACCACCCAGGACGGCAGCAGGGCTCAGGCAGCCAGCACCTGGGCAGCAGGCGAAGCAACCCCAGGGTGAAAACGTCATCCCAGGCACCACTTCCCGGAGCCCCTCAGCAAGAAAAACAGAGGCGGGACCAGAACCGAGGGCTGACTCGAGGCTGGGGAGCCACAGACCCGCACAGCTCAATCATCGGACACGCTCTGCTGTGGACAGAGGAGCCCAGCCCAGGGAGAGGCCAGCACAGAGATCCTCGTGCCGGCTCCACGGGCCAGCGTCCCCCAGGGCTGCAAGTTTGCGATCACAGCTTCAGAATCGGGTTCCAGAATCTTCCGGAATCAAAGACACACCCAACTGTAAAGCTGCCAGGACAGCAGGGCCCAGGAGCAGGCTCAGGGGAGGAGCAGGTAGAAACCCCACACACAGCACACACGTGTGCATGCTTACTCCACACATGCCACCCCTTCACCCGATACTATACACGCAAACGCCTCTATGCACTCCATACACACCCTCAAATACACTCACCAAATGTGATGCGTGTACACACTCCACACACCCTCCAACATACACGACACACGCATGAACACGCTCACTCCACACACACCTGCTAAATACACTCACCACACACGCACAAACGTGACACACGTGCACACTCATTCCAGACCTCACGCCCCTCACCAAGTACACAGGTGCACACATCCCCAAGTCCAGCACCTGCAGACTCCACAAGCTTTGGTTTCCCCCACTGTTTCTCTCATCACATGAGATCCACACACACACGTGTCATTTACTGACATCTAACACCCGGGGAGGCCCTTAGACAGAACTGCAGTCACAAGTCGGCTTCATTCAGGCATTCATCACCAGCCCCCGGAAGCCACCTCTCCTGTCCCCACGGGGAGTGGGGGCCGAGACCGCAGGCGTCGCTGGGCTTACAGATCCCCAGGCTGGCAACCCAGCGAAATCAGGAGGGCTCGGCCACGGCCCTGGAGGGAGACGGGTACTGGCTCAGGTATGCGGCACACGGGTCCTCATTTCCATGCGGCGTCACCTACGACAGCGTCGGGTGAAAGCCAGTGGGGCTTGGCATTCCTGGGATAGACGGTCCTGGAATTACAAGGGAAGCTTTTTCACTTCTCCCCTCTGAACACATGAGGTCCATGGTCCCCGCTCACATCTAACCCTGGGAATCGGAATCGGTGACTCCTTGTCCACCTGAGGACCACCCAAGAGGATCCACACACCTGCTGCAACAGCAGCACTGCACCTGGTCCGCAGGGTAGCAAAGCAAATCCCACCTTTTGACGAAAACTGGATTACCCCGACACTGGCAGCCTGCAGTGTGTATATATCGTCAGGCCCCCACATCTGCGGCGCCACCTGCAAGAGGAACACAAACCCTTAGTCCCGGGTTCTCACGATGGCCTGTGAGGTGGATGCTGGCACCTTCTCTCCTCCCAGTGGAGAGGAGAGAAGGCCAGGGCCAGAGCTGGCGTGTCAGGAGGGTCAGGGTTCAAAAACCCCATCATCCACCTCACACAGCAGCCCTGACCGTTCAAGTGACTTCTATCATCAGCCTGAAAATGGACCACAGTTACCAGTAATTCTGAGTGCTGTTCCTTCTGACGTCAGACATTTCGCTAGAAAGATTTTGCCAAATCTGCTTTCAAAATCCTATGCTATGAAATGTCTAACGAAAATCTGAGCTGTGAAATAAAGCACACATTTCAATGAATCCCAAAATGACTATCCCGAAGGAAGTTGTAACTTGAAGTGAAAAATACCCTCTAAAAGACATCAGCCAGAATTACCTGCCATCATTACTGATCCCATATGATTAATGAATTCTACAGCATCCTCTCAGATATAAACTTAAAACCATGAGCTGAATGCACATGTTAGCACAACCAAAGTTCTGCTTTCATAAGCAGCACAGGCGTCTCTGGAGAGGATTTTAATTGGGACTACAATGCGCACGGTGGTGGTAAGAGGTTTCATGCCGGCTGTTCTCCAAGGTGCAACACAGAAACACCACTAACCTCGAAGACACCTTTGTAACGAGATGATGAGAGACGATGTGGACAGAATACTGGAAATATTTGAAAAGGAGAAACAATGCAAGGAAAGAATCTTATCAGTTACCCTTTAACACCCTTAGAAAAACCCGATTTCTCTTTTGGGATGATTAAAGAAGAAAACGACATTTCTGGATTTTTCTTTTTCTTGTCTTTTTTTACATTTTCCTTTCTGAGACAGGGTCTTGGCTCTGTCACCAAGACTGGAGTACAGTGGAGCAATCACAGCTCACCGTAGCCTTAAGTGTTCTTCCCACCTCGGACTCCAGAGTAGCAGGGACCACAGGCACGCACCACCATACTCAGCTAATTTTTCTGTTGTGAGAGAGATGGGGTGTCTTGCTCTGTTGTCCAGGCTGCTCTTGAACTCCTTGGCCTCACAAAGTGCTGCGATTACATTACAGGCATAAGCCAGCGTGCCCAACCAACCTTTTTCTTAATTCTATAACAATTACGCCGCATTCAGAGGAAGGATAACTATTAGTGAGAAGAGACTTGGCGAAGCAATATGTTGATACGAAAACAAAATGGTAACAATTCCTCCTTGTGACATTTGAGTTTGAAACTGTTAACATACCAAGCAAAAATGATAGCTCAAATCAGGTTTTACAAAGAAGTCCAATAGATGATGATTCCAATTGTATGTTTGTTTCTAGATCTGAGAAAGTCAGTCATAGCCAACTTCTACAGTTTTGTTGCCATAGACCCAAGATTAAATCACAATGTGCGTGCGAACGTGCCCCAGGGTGCGGCAGGGAACCCCACGCCCACCAAGCACGCATATGCAGAAATATTTTGCCCAAATCTATTTTCCAACATAGAATTAAAGAGGTCCCAGATATACTTCTCTCTCTCCCCACCAAGTATGTGAGGTCAAGTTTATCCTAGTATTCGATAAAAAGGCTCATGTGAAAAAGGGAACAGCAACGCTCAGGCGACCCACGCAGGCCCCGGCAGACGCTCTATAGCAGAAGGGACGCGGCACAGGCAGGGCTGTGGGTGCACCTGCACCCTCGCTAACCTCATGGTGCAAGCACCCGAGGCTCTACAGATTCCACTCCCAGAGTTAGTGGGAAACTCCATCCTAGCACCGGGATGCTCTGCGTTGCTAGATGTACCTGCTTTAAGATATGCATGAACTGTCCTTACTCTACACACGAGACTCACTAGGAGATACTTTCAGATTTATCGGAAAAGAGACATTCCAGCAAATGCATTTCTGTAAGATTCTCTACCTCTTTTCACTGGGGGGGGTGGGGGAGGGGGAGGGGGAAAAGGTAACTTGCCTCCAAGGGTTGGAGACAAAGCCGTTACTGCAAGACAAGAGTGCTGCGCACCCCGGGAACCGCTGCGCCACGAGGCACGAGGCACGAGGCACGGCCGTGCACCCCGGACGCAGGAGTAGCACACGAGGCTAGCACAGGTTGACGCCAGCCCTCTCCAGAAGCAGGCCTGTCCCTTCCTCCTCCCCCTCAGCCCCCAGCTCCCTCCAGGCCTCAGTGGCTGCTGACAGGGCAGAGGCCACAACTAGAGGAGGCTCTCAACTCCACCAGGGACAGGAGCCCCGGACGCTGGGGACTCCGCTGCTGCCCTCCGCGCCCACCTCCCTCTGCTCCGCCCTATCTCAGGAGCCAGGCGTGGCCACTTTGACCCTCTCCTTCCCTTCTGTGACTCCTACAAAAACCAGTCCAGCGAGTCCAGGCTGCCTCGCACGCCACGGATGCCCGGCACAGGCCACATGTCCTCATCCAAGCTCCTGGGGCAAGAAGGCTCTTGCAGTATTTCGCTTTCTGGTTGAGCATCCCCAGCCTGAAATCCAAAGTGCTCCGAAGAGCATTTCCTGCGAGTGTCATATGAGGGAGAGCTCGGAATGTTTCAGGTTTCAGAGCATTTTGGAGTAGGGACGCTCAGCCTGAATTTGAACGTCTTTTCAAGGAGGCCACACACTGAAGCCCCCGATGTCCGCCCCACACAATCCCAGCACACCCTCTGAAGTCCCCAGCAACAAGATTTTCTTTCTTCAAAAAAAATAAAAAATAAATAAATAAATAAAAAACCCCAAGTCACATAAACTCACACGCAACCACTGAAGGGGGTTGTGGACACCTGCACAGACTGGATGAAATGGAACTGTCACATCTTTACCAGGGTAATTTCAAGTCATTCCTCAAAACACACACCTGTTTTACTGAGCTGCATTTTAAGGTGAACACACACAAATCATTTCGGGGAAACAAATGTCACTTTGGGCCGTGTGTGGTTTCTTGACTCCTGGGAATAACTCAGCGTTCACACCCTCACTTCTGGATAAGGGAGAAGATGCAAAGAAATCTGTTAAAACAAAGACATGGAAACAAGTTTAAGAAGGGTTTGAAAGGTTCCTCCTGTCCCCCTGGAGGGGAGAGGAGGACGCCTGGAAGGCTTACGGGGGACAGGAGCACAGCCTCCTCGGTGTGCCATGGACGTCGCCTCGCTGAGGGGAGAGGACGATGCCTGGAAGGCTCACGGGGGTGGGAGCACAGCCTCCTCAGTGCTTTCTACACTCAGCAGCTTCAGAGATTCCCGTAGAAGCAGAACGCGTGAGAACCGAGTCCGGAACACACCCCAAGGAAAGGGGATGAGGGGTCAACAAAAGCATTCGCTCATTACCAAGGAGCACGGGCATGACGCCGCTTCAAAGAACGTGTGAAAAAGTCACTCACGGGTGTTTCAGAAAATAAGGGTAGCGTGAGATTGCTCGATCAGTTCAAACAGGCTGCCATCCCCCAGGCCATGAAGCCCCTGAGATGAGCCTCTCACAGTGAACAGAAGTCACTCGCACCTCTGCCAGAGAAAGTCCTACAAGCCGACACGTGACCTCACGAAACCTGGCCTACAGCCCGTCGACCACAGTGAGTCTGACACGGTACATCCCTCCAGATGGTTAAGGACCCCAGCCTTCTCGGCACCAGGGATGGGTATCGCGGAAGACAATTTTTCTGAGGGGTGGTTTTGAAATGCAACTGTTCCACCTCAGGTCAGGCATTGGATCCTCATAAGGAGCACCTCCGAGATCCCTTCACATGCCGTTTACAATAGGGTCCCAGCGCCTAGGAGAATCTAAATGCTGCCGCTGATCCAAGAGGAGGCAGAGCTCAGGCGGTCATGCTCACTTCGCCCGCCACTCACCTCCGGCTATGACCCCGGTCCCTAACAGACCATGGACCAGCACCAGTCTGCAGTCCAGGACTAAGCCCTACTGGCCAGCACACACACACCAGCCCAGGTGGAGACACTACTCGTGACCCTGGCTGGGCAGGAAGGAAGCCTGAGGGCCATTTCCTGACCAGGATGCCACACCCCCGACCCAAATACAGAGGTTTCCCATAAAAACCCACTGTACACTCACCAGAAAACAGAGCCACACCTGGGCAACACAACAGGACCCCCCCATCCCTGCAACAAAGAAAAGAAAAATTAGCCAGGCATGCTGGTGCGCGCCCCAGGTCCCAGCTGCTCGGGTGACTGAGGGGGGAGGATCGCCTGAGCCAGGGATCACGCCACCGCATGCCAGCCTGGGTGACAGAGCAAGACCCTGTCTCGGAAAATATAAACTAAAAACCAACAGAAACTGGGTGCATGTAGGGTGGAAGAAACGCCGCAGGAGACTAGCGAACGGCACCACAGGGTTTCTATCAGGAAGAACAGCACGTCTCCCAACCAAGTGCTCCCGCCCTCATGAGACCCTGTGCTTGGGAAGCACCAGCGAGGCCACGTGGCTGGCCTCTTCCTGCTTTAAATCAAGTGGAACCAGACGCTGTGATGACACACAGGGACTATGACAAACCCTGGAGGTTCTAACTGAGAAAACAATGACATGTGTGAGTTCCTATGACAACGTCTCAAAACAATGGAAGGAGGGTACCGTTTGCAGATAAGACAACTTCTGAAGTCTATTCAAGTGTTACCTCTTGGGAAAATAGGGAAGACTCATTTTCTCCATAGACAGCGCACACACAGCACTTTGCCACACATAATACAAGGCGGTTTATGGCAGTGGCCGCATATTTTCACGTGTATCACCTTTTGGGCATCTTCTAGGTTTGCTAGAGCCGGCGGCTACTTTTATTCCCCACAAAACACACAGAAATGCATGAGCATTATCTCCTCTCATGGAGCATCTACACTAATAGGAAGAAGAATGTCGTGCTCCAAGTGTACCTGCAAACACGGTTTTCTTCTGAAAACCCAAGTGCATGCAAAGCAAACACGGCATATCACTAAAGCGCACAGGAGAGCAGAGCACCTCTGAGTAGAAAGCATGTAAAGGATAGCTAGTTGGGAACATTATTTTAAAACGTTTCTATGGATATGAGTTATCCCAGGGAGCCCGTTTGGTACCTGCATTCAAAGGCAATTCATTATTCGACATCCAACCTTTAACAGAAGGTTCACAGTAAGATCCCCGGAAACGGCATTCCCCTGGTGACTTTTCAATGCTCAGATTTCAGTATCGATACAGCTTGGTAAGCAGTCAGGAGAGGGGCGGCTCAGAGGCTGAAAGCACACAGGTCAGGGCCCTCCTGTGTCCGACAGCCTCACCTGGGCCTCGCTTTCTGCACTGCCCAGGGCTGCTCATGAGATTGTGCCGAAACGGATCTGTGCACGCCAAACAGCTCTCAGCAGGGGCTCAACAGCCAGAAGCCGTTCCACCACACCGTCATCCCCCTTCTAACCAGAGAACACCCGATACAGAAACAGGAGAAACAGGTATTAAATGAGTTGGCAAAGCCAAAATCCACCCGGATCTACCACTCCAAAACAAACATACACCACACTGCCCAATATTGATGGGAGCCAAAAACATGGAAGTCCTGAGAGCCCACACTGACCACAGCCAGACACCACTTCTGCAAGAACCAAGCACGCGCCTAGAGATCGCCCGTGATGACCCAGGAGAGCAGCTTGGAGCAGAGACAAACGTGAAGGAGAGGCACAGGGGCCAGGGTGCTGGGTGTGCCCGTCTGTGTGACCTCACTGAGATTGCTGACCTCTGGCCCTTGGTGTCCGTCCTGTGGAGGAGGTAGCCCCCAAATCCCTGCCTCCCTTCAGCGCTGACGGAGGCTGCCCTGAAGCCTCCCCAGGGCTGAGACCGCTTCGAAATCCTGTCAACTGCACACCCACATAAGCACACAAATAAACAAAGTGTCAAGTACGCAGACAGGAAAAGAAAAGTATGCCAATCCTCCCCTATCCAACAGGCATTGAAAAAGGAACAGGAAAATTGTGGTAGTCTTGAAACCACCACCAGCTATCACGTCCTGTTGAGATGTTTTAGCCAATCAGGAACATCTCTTTACCAAGCACCTGTGTGTTTAGGAAGTCCGTTGACAGATTCCAAACAACCTCGGAGCCTGCGACCTGACCCCCATTCTACGCGCATCACCTCTCCGGCGGAACAAGCCCTGGACACCATTCAGATGGTGAGGAACAGGAGCAAGGGTAGCTTTCCCTGACCACCACCAAACAAGCTCGACCCCGAGGAGCCCGGAGAACAGCGACGTTTGCTTAGACGCTTTCCCACTGACCTTGTCAGAGCGAACGTTCCCATCCCACGCCACCCAGTGTTTGACTCTCCCTGGGATGCCAGCAGCCGCCAACCCTCACAACTCACAAGCTGGAAACAGAGGCCAAGCTGACAGGAGGGAGGCCTCTCTCCATCCCCTACTGAATTCGCTCAGGACACGGAGGTTCCCAAACACACACGGCCCCGGGTATTCCACACCTGGAGAACATTCTAACAACAGACGCTGCAAAGACGTTCCCCCTAAAGAGAAACTCTGTTTCTAACTTCCCTTAGGGAAAAATAGGAGGCCCAGAACTTTCCAGAAAATCAAGCCTGGGAGGAAGCCCCTCACCTCTGGCACTTCCTAAACCTGCCTTCCCGCAGGTGCTCAGGGATGTCCCCGCGCCAGCCCCGACCACCCAGGATGGCAGCAGGGCTCAGGCAGCCAGCACCTGGGCAGCAGGCGAAGCAACCCCAGGGTGAAAACGTCATCCCAGGCACCACTTCCCGGAGCCCCTCAGCAAGAAAAACAGAGGCGGGACCAGAACCGAGGGCTGACTCGAGGCTGGGGAGCCACAGACCCGCACAGCTCAATCATCGGACACGCTCTGCTGTGGACAGAGGAGCCCAGCCCAGGGAGAGGCCAGCACAGAGATCCTCGTGCCGGCTCCACGGGCCAGCGTCCCCCAGGGCTGCAAGTTTGCGATCACAGCTTCAGAATCGGGTTCCAGAATCTTCCGGAATCAAAGACACACCCAACTGTAAAGCTGCCAGGACAGCAGGGCCCAGGAGCAGGCTCAGGGGAGGAGCAGGTAGAAACCCCACACACAGCACACACGTGTGCATGCTTACTCCACACATGCCACCCCTTCACCCGATACTATACACGCAAACGCCTCTATGCACTCCATACACACCCTCAAATACACTCACCAAATGTGATGCGTGTACACACTCCACACACCCTCCAACATACACGACACACGCATGAACACGCTCACTCCACACACACCTGCTAAATACACTCACCACACACGCACAAACGTGACACACGTGCACACTCATTCCAGACCTCACGCCCCTCACCAAGTACACAGGTGCACACATCCCCAAGTCCAGCACCTGCAGACTCCACAAGCTTTGGTTTCCCCCACTGTTTCTCTCATCACATGAGATCCACACACACACGTGTCATTTACTGACATCTAACACCCGGGGAGGCCCTTAGACAGAACTGCAGTCACAAGTCGGCTTCATTCAGGCATTCATCACCAGCCCCCGGAAGCCACCTCTCCTGTCCCCACGGGGAGTGGGGGCCGAGACCGCAGGCGTCGCTGGGCTTACAGATCCCCAGGCTGGCAACCCAGCGAAATCAGGAGGGCTCGGCCACGGCCCTGGAGGGAGACGGGTACTGGCTCAGGTATGCGGCACACGGGTCCTCATTTCCATGCGGCGTCACCTACGACAGCGTCGGGTGAAAGCCAGTGGGGCTTGGCATTCCTGGGATAGACGGTCCTGGAATTACAAGGGAAGCTTTTTCACTTCTCCCCTCTGAACACATGAGGTCCATGGTCCCCGCTCACATCTAACCCTGGGAATCGGAATCGGTGACTCCTTGTCCACCTGAGGACCACCCAAGAGGATCCACACACCTGCTGCAACAGCAGCACTGCACCTGGTCCGCAGGGTAGCAAAGCAAATCCCACCTTTTGACGAAAACTGGATTACCCCGACACTGGCAGCCTGCAGTGTGTATATATCGTCAGGCCCCCACATCTGCGGCGCCACCTGCAAGAGGAACACAAACCCTTAGTCCCGGGTTCTCACGATGGCCTGTGAGGTGGATGCTGGCACCTTCTCTCCTCCCAGTGGAGAGGAGAGAAGGCCAGGGCCAGAGCTGGCGTGTCAGGAGGGTCAGGGTTCAAAAACCCCATCATCCACCTCACACAGCAGCCCTGACCGTTCAAGTGACTTCTATCATCAGCCTGAAAATGGACCACAGTTACCAGTAATTCTGAGTGCTGTTCCTTCTGACGTCAGACATTTCGCTAGAAAGATTTTGCCAAATCTGCTTTCAAAATCCTATGCTATGAAATGTCTAACGAAAATCTGAGCTGTGAAATAAAGCACACATTTCAATGAATCCCAAAATGACTATCCCGAAGGAAGTTGTAACTTGAAGTGAAAAATACCCTCTAAAAGACATCAGCCAGAATTACCTGCCATCATTACTGATCCCATATGATTAATGAATTCTACAGCATCCTCTCAGATATAAACTTAAAACCATGAGCTGAATGCACATGTTAGCACAACCAAAGTTCTGCTTTCATAAGCAGCACAGGCGTCTCTGGAGAGGATTTTAATTGGGACTACAATGCGCACGGTGGTGGTAAGAGGTTTCATGCCGGCTGTTCTCCAAGGTGCAACACAGAAACACCACTAACCTCGAAGACACCTTTGTAACGAGATGATGAGAGACGATGTGGACAGAATACTGGAAATATTTGAAAAGGAGAAACAATGCAAGGAAAGAATCTTATCAGTTACCCTTTAACACCCTTAGAAAAACCCGATTTCTCTTTTGGGATGATTAAAGAAGAAAACGACATTTCTGGATTTTTCTTTTTCTTGTCTTTTTTTACATTTTCCTTTCTGAGACAGGGTCTTGGCTCTGTCACCAAGACTGGAGTACAGTGGAGCAATCACAGCTCACCGTAGCCTTAAGTGTTCTTCCCACCTCGGACTCCAGAGTAGCAGGGACCACAGGCACGCACCACCATACTCAGCTAATTTTTCTGTTGTGAGAGAGATGGGGTGTCTTGCTCTGTTGTCCAGGCTGCTCTTGAACTCCTTGGCCTCACAAAGTGCTGCGATTACATTACAGGCATAAGCCAGCGTGCCCAACCAACCTTTTTCTTAATTCTATAACAATTACGCCGCATTCAGAGGAAGGATAACTATTAGTGAGAAGAGACTTGGCGAAGCAATATGTTGATACGAAAACAAAATGGTAACAATTCCTCCTTGTGACATTTGAGTTTGAAACTGTTAACATACCAAGCAAAAATGATAGCTCAAATCAGGTTTTACAAAGAAGTCCAATAGATGATGATTCCAATTGTATGTTTGTTTCTAGATCTGAGAAAGTCAGTCATAGCCAACTTCTACAGTTTTGTTGCCATAGACCCAAGATTAAATCACAATGTGCGTGCGAACGTGCCCCAGGGTGCGGCAGGGAACCCCACGCCCACCAAGCACGCATATGCAGAAATATTTTGCCCAAATCTATTTTCCAACATAGAATTAAAGAGGTCCCAGATATACTTCTCTCTCTCCCCACCAAGTATGTGAGGTCAAGTTTATCCTAGTATTCGATAAAAAGGCTCATGTGAAAAAGGGAACAGCAACGCTCAGGCGACCCACGCAGGCCCCGGCAGACGCTCTATAGCAGAAGGGACGCGGCACAGGCAGGGCTGTGGGTGCACCTGCACCCTCGCTAACCTCATGGTGCAAGCACCCGAGGCTCTACAGATTCCACTCCCAGAGTTAGTGGGAAACTCCATCCTAGCACCGGGATGCTCTGCGTTGCTAGATGTACCTGCTTTAAGATATGCATGAACTGTCCTTACTCTACACACGAGACTCACTAGGAGATACTTTCAGATTTATCGGAAAAGAGACATTCCAGCAAATGCATTTCTGTAAGATTCTCTACCTCTTTTCACTGGGGGGGGTGGGGGAGGGGGAGGGGGAAAAGGTAACTTGCCTCCAAGGGTTGGAGACAAAGCCGTTACTGCAAGACAAGAGTGCTGCGCACCCCGGGAACCGCTGCGCCACGAGGCACGAGGCACGAGGCACGAGGCACGGCCGTGCACCCCGGACGCAGGAGTAGCACACGAGGCTAGCACAGGTTGACGCCAGCCCTCTCCAGAAGCAGGCCTGTCCCTTCCTCCTCCCCCTCAGCCCCCAGCTCCCTCCAGGCCTCAGTGGCTGCTGACAGGGCAGAGGCCACAACTAGAGGAGGCTCTCAACTCCACCAGGGACAGGAGCCCCGGACGCTGGGGACTCCGCTGCTGCCCTCCGCGCCCACCTCCCTCTGCTCCGCCCTATCTCAGGAGCCAGGCGTGGCCACTTTGACCCTCTCCTTCCCTTCTGTGACTCCTACAAAAACCAGTCCAGCGAGTCCAGGCTGCCTCGCACGCCACGGATGCCCGGCACAGGCCACATGTCCTCATCCAAGCTCCTGGGGCAAGAAGGCTCTTGCAGTATTTCGCTTTCTGGTTGAGCATCCCCAGCCTGAAATCCAAAGTGCTCCGAAGAGCATTTCCTGCGAGTGTCATATGAGGGAGAGCTCGGAATGTTTCAGGTTTCAGAGCATTTTGGAGTAGGGACGCTCAGCCTGAATTTGAACGTCTTTTCAAGGAGGCCACACACTGAAGCCCCCGATGTCCGCCCCACACAATCCCAGCACACCCTCTGAAGTCCCCAGCAACAAGATTTTCTTTCTTCAAAAAAAATAAAAAAAAAATAAATAAATAAAAAACCCCAAGTCACATAAACTCACACGCAACCACTGAAGGGGGTTGTGGACACCTGCACAGACTGGATGAAATGGAACTGTCACATCTTTACCAGGGTAATTTCAAGTCATTCCTCAAAACACACACCTGTTTTACTGAGCTGCATTTTAAGGTGAACACACACAAATCATTTCGGGGAAACAAATGTCACTTTGGGCCGTGTGTGGTTTCTTGACTCCTGGGAATAACTCAGCGTTCACACCCTCACTTCTGGATAAGGGAGAAGATGCAAAGAAATCTGTTAAAACAAAGACATGGAAACAAGTTTAAGAAGGGTTTGAAAGGTTCCTCCTGTCCCCCCTGGAGGGGAGAGGAGGACGCCTGGAAGGCTTACGGGGGACAGGAGCACAGCCTCCTCGGTGTGCCATGGACGTCGCCTCGCTGAGGGGAGAGGACGATGCCTGGAAGGCTCACGGGGGTGGGAGCACAGCCTCCTCAGTGCTTTCTACACTCAGCAGCTTCAGAGATTCCCGTAGAAGCAGAACGCGTGAGAACCGAGTCCGGAACACACCCCAAGGAAAGGGGATGAGGGGTCAACAAAAGCATTCGCTCATTACCAAGGAGCACGGGCATGACGCCGCTTCAAAGAACGTGTGAAAAAGTCACTCACGGGTGTTTCAGAAAATAAGGGTAGCGTGAGATTGCTCGATCAGTTCAAACAGGCTGCCATCCCCCAGGCCATGAAGCCCCTGAGATGAGCCTCTCACAGTGAACAGAAGTCACTCGCACCTCTGCCAGAGAAAGTCCTACAAGCCGACACGTGACCTCACGAAACCTGGCCTACAGCCCGTCGACCACAGTGAGTCTGACACGGTACATCCCTCCAGATGGTTAAGGACCCCAGCCTTCTCGGCACCAGGGATGGGTATCGCGGAAGACAATTTTTCTGAGGGGTGGTTTTGAAATGCAACTGTTCCACCTCAGGTCAGGCATTGGATCCTCATAAGGAGCACCTCCGAGATCCCTTCACATGCCGTTTACAATAGGGTCCCAGCGCCTAGGAGAATCTAAATGCTGCCGCTGATCCAAGAGGAGGCAGAGCTCAGGCGGTCATGCTCACTTCGCCCGCCACTCACCTCCGGCTATGACCCCGGTCCCTAACAGACCATGGACCAGCACCAGTCTGCAGTCCAGGACTAAGCCCTACTGGCCAGCACACACACACCAGCCCAGGTGGAGACACTACTCGTGACCCTGGCTGGGCAGGAAGGAAGCCTGAGGGCCATTTCCTGACCAGGATGCCACACCCCCGACCCAAATACAGAGGTTTCCCATAAAAACCCACTGTACACTCACCAGAAAACAGAGCCACACCTGGGCAACACAACAGGACCCCCCCCATCCCTGCAACAAAGAAAAGAAAAATTAGCCAGGCATG
Organism: Chlorocebus sabaeus; assembly: GCF_047675955.1. Classification (NCBI taxonomy): domain Eukaryota; kingdom Metazoa; phylum Chordata; class Mammalia; order Primates; family Cercopithecidae; genus Chlorocebus; species Chlorocebus sabaeus. Next base: position 122,951 of record NW_027327522.1, read on the forward strand.
CTGGTGCGCGCCCCAGGTCCCAGCTGCTCGGGTGACTGAGGGGGGAGGATCGCCTGAGCCAGGGATCACGCCACCGCATGCCAGCCTGGGTGACAGAGCAAGACCCTGTCTCGGAAAATATAAACTAAAAACCAACAGAAACTGGGTGCATGTAGGGTGGAAGAAACGCCGCAGGAGACTAGCGAACGGCACCACAGGGTTTCTATCAGGAAGAACAGCACGTCTCCCAACCAAGTGCTCCCGCCCTCATGAGACCCTGTGCTTGGGAAGCACCAGCGAGGCCACGGGGCTGGCCTCTTCCTGCTTTAAATCAAGTGGAACCAGACGCTGTGATGACACACAGGGACTATGACAAACCCTGGAGGTTCTAACTGAGAAAACAATGACATGTGTGAGTTCCTATGACAACGTCTCAAAACAATGGAAAGAGGGTACCGTTTGCAGATAAGACAACTTCTGAAGTCTATTCAAGTGTTACCTCTTGGGAAAATAGGGAAGACTCATTTTCTCCATAGACAGCGCACACACAGCACTTTGCCACACATAATACAAGGCGGTTTATGGCAGTGGCCGCATATTTTCACGTGTATCACCTTTTGGGCATCTTCTAGGTTTGCTAGAGCCGGCGGCTACTTTTATTCCCCACAAAACACACAGAAATGCATGAGCATTATCTCCTCTCATGGAGCATCTACACTAATAGGAAGAAGAATGTCGTGCTCCAAGTGTACCTGCAAACACGGTTTTCTTCTGAAAACCCAAGTGCATGCAAAGCAAACACGGCATATCACTAAAGCGCACAGGAGAGCAGAGCACCTCTGAGTAGAAAGCATGTAAAGGATAGCTAGTTGGGAACATTATTTTAAAACGTTTCTATGGATATGAGTTATCCCAGGGAGCCCGTTTGGTACCTGCATTCAAAGGCAATTCATTATTCGACATCCAACCTTTAACAGAAGGTTCACAGTAAGATCCCCGGAAACGGCATTCCCCTGGTGACTTTTCAATGCTCAGATTTCAGTATCGATACAGCTTGGTAAGCAGTCAGGAGAGGGGCGGCTCAGAGGCTGAAAGCACACAGGTCAGGGCCCTCCTGTGTCCGACAGCCTCACCTGGGCCTCGCTTTCTGCACTGCCCAGGGCTGCTCATGAGATTGTGCCGAAACGGATCTGTGCACGCCAAACAGCTCTCAGCAGGGGCTCAACAGCCAGAAGCCGTTCCACCACACCGTCATCCCCCTTCTAACCAGAGAACACCCGATACAGAAACAGGAGAAACAGGTATTAAATGAGTTGGCAAAGCCAAAATCCACCCGGATCTACCACTCCAAAACAAACATACACCACACTGCCCAATATTGATGGGAGCCAAAAACATGGAAGTCCTGAGAGCCCACACTGACCACAGCCAGACACCACTTCTGCAAGAACCAAGCACGCGCCTAGAGATCGCCCGTGATGACCCAGGAGAGCAGCTTGGAGCAGAGACAAACGTGAAGGAGAGGCACAGGGGCCAGGGTGCTGGGTGTGCCCGTCTGTGTGACCTCACTGAGATTGCTGACCTCTGGCCCTTGGTGTCCGTCCTGTGGAGGAGGTAGCCCCCAAATCCCTGCCTCCCTTCAGCGCTGACGGAGGCTGCCCTGAAGCCTCCCCAGGGCTGAGACCGCTTCGAAATCCTGTCAACTGCACACCCACATAAGCACACAAATAAACAAAGTGTCAAGTACGCAGACAGGAAAAGAAAAGTATGCCAATCCTCCCCTATCCAACAGGCATTGAAAAAGGAACAGGAAAATTGTGGTAGTCTTGAAACCACCACCAGCTATCACGTCCTGTTGAGATGTTTTAGCCAATCAGGAACATCTCTTTACCAAGCACCTGTGTGTTTAGGAAGTCCGTTGACAGATTCCAAACAACCTCGGAGCCTGCGACCTGACCCCCATTCTACGCGCATCACCTCTCCGGCGGAACAAGCCCTGGACACCATTCAGATGGTGAGGAACAGGAGCAAGGGTAGCTTTCCCTGACCACCACCAAACAAGCTCGACCCCGAGGAGCCCGGAGAACAGCGACGTTTGCTTAGACGCTTTCCCACTGACCTTGTCAGAGCGAACGTTCCCATCCCACGCCACCCAGTGTTTGACTCTCCCTGGGATGCCAGCAGCCGCCAACCCTCACAACTCACAAGCTGGAAACAGAGGCCAAGCTGACAGGAGGGAGGCCTCTCTCCATCCCCTACTGAATTCGCTCAGGACACGGAGGTTCCCAAACACACACGGCCCCGGGTATTCCACACCTGGAGAACATTCTAACAACAGACGCTGCAAAGACGTTCCCCCTAAAGAGAAACTCTGTTTCTAACTTCCCTTAGGGAAAAATAGGAGGCCCAGAACTTTCCAGAAAATCAAGCCTGGGAGGAAGCCCCTCACCTCTGGCACTTCCTAAACCTGCCTTCCCGCAGGTGCTCAGGGATGTCCCCGCGCCAGCCCCGACCACCCAGGACGGCAGCAGGGCTCAGGCAGCCAGCACCTGGGCAGCAGGCGAAGCAACCCCAGGGTGAAAACGTCATCCCAGGCACCACTTCCCGGAGCCCCTCAGCAAGAAAAACAGAGGCGGGACCAGAACCGAGGGCTGACTCGAGGCTGGGGAGCCACAGACCCGCACAGCTCAATCATCGGACACGCTCTGCTGTGGACAGAGGAGCCCAGCCCAGGGAGAGGCCAGCACAGAGATCCTCGTGCCGGCTCCACGGGCCAGCGTCCCCCAGGGCTGCAAGTTTGCGATCACAGCTTCAGAATCGGGTTCCAGAATCTTCCGGAATCAAAGACACACCCAACTGTAAAGCTGCCAGGACAGCAGGGCCCAGGAGCAGGCTCAGGGGAGGAGCAGGTAGAAACCCCACACACAGCACACACGTGTGCATGCTTACTCCACACATGCCACCCCTTCACCCGATACTATACACGCAAACGCCTCTATGCACTCCATACACACCCTCAAATACACTCACCAAATGTGATGCGTGTACACACTCCACACACCCTCCAACATACACGACACACGCATGAACACGCTCACTCCACACACACCTGCTAAATACACTCACCACACACGCACAAACGTGACACACGTGCACACTCATTCCAGACCTCACGCCCCTCACCAAGTACACAGGTGCACACATCCCCAAGTCCAGCACCTGCAGACTCCACAAGCTTTGGTTTCCCCCACTGTTTCTCTCATCACATGAGATCCACACACACACGTGTCATTTACTGACATCTAACACCCGGGGAGGCCCTTAGACAGAACTGCAGTCACAAGTCGGCTTCATTCAGGCATTCATCACCAGCCCCCGGAAGCCACCTCTCCTGTCCCCACGGGGAGTGGGGGCCGAGACCGCAGGCGTCGCTGGGCTTACAGATCCCCAGGCTGGCAACCCAGCGAAATCAGGAGGGCTCGGCCACGGCCCTGGAGGGAGACGGGTACTGGCTCAGGTATGCGGCACACGGGTCCTCATTTCCATGCGGCGTCACCTACGACAGCGTCGGGTGAAAGCCAGTGGGGCTTGGCATTCCTGGGATAGACGGTCCTGGAATTACAAGGGAAGCTTTTTCACTTCTCCCCTCTGAACACATGAGGTCCATGGTCCCCGCTCACATCTAACCCTGGGAATCGGAATCGGTGACTCCTTGTCCACCTGAGGACCACCCAAGAGGATCCACACACCTGCTGCAACAGCAGCACTGCACCTGGTCCGCAGGGTAGCAAAGCAAATCCCACCTTTTGACGAAAACTGGATTACCCCGACACTGGCAGCCTGCAGTGTGTATATATCGTCAGGCCCCCACATCTGCGGCGCCACCTGCAAGAGGAACACAAACCCTTAGTCCCGGGTTCTCACGATGGCCTGTGAGGTGGATGCTGGCACCTTCTCTCCTCCCAGTGGAGAGGAGAGAAGGCCAGGGCCAGAGCTGGCGTGTCAGGAGGGTCAGGGTTCAAAAACCCCATCATCCACCTCACACAGCAGCCCTGACCGTTCAAGTGACTTCTATCATCAGCCTGAAAATGGACCACAGTTACCAGTAATTCTGAGTGCTGTTCCTTCTGACGTCAGACATTTCACTAGAAAGATTTTGCCAAATCTGCTTTCAAAATCCTATGCTATGAAATGTCTAACGAAAATCTGAGCTGTGAAATAAAGCACACATTTCAATGAATCCCAAAATGACTATCCCGAAGGAAGTTGTAACTTGAAGTGAAAAATACCCTCTAAAAGACATCAGCCAGAATTACCTGCCATCATTACTGATCCCATATGATTAATGAATTCTACAGCATCCTCTCAGATATAAACTTAAAACCATGAGCTGAATGCACATGTTAGCACAACCAAAGTTCTGCTTTCATAAGCAGCACAGGCGTCTCTGGAGAGGATTTTAATTGGGACTACAATGCGCACGGTGGTGGTAAGAGGTTTCATGCCGGCTGTTCTCCAAGGTGCAACACAGAAACACCACTAACCTCGAAGACACCTTTGTAACGAGATGATGAGAGACGATGTGGACAGAATACTGGAAATATTTGAAAAGGAGAAACAATGCAAGGAAAGAATCTTATCAGTTACCCTTTAACACCCTTAGAAAAACCCGATTTCTCTTTTGGGATGATTAAAGAAGAAAATGACATTTCTGGATTTTTCTTTTTCTTGTCTTTTTTTACATTTTCCTTTCTGAGACAGGGTCTTGGCTCTGTCACCAAGACTGGAGTACAGTGGAGCAATCACAGCTCACCGTAGCCTTAAGTGTTCTTCCCACCTCGGACTCCAGAGTAGCAGGGACCACAGGCACGCACCACCATACTCAGCTAATTTTTCTGTTGTGAGAGAGATGGGGTGTCTTGCTCTGTTGTCCAGGCTGCTCTTGAACTCCTTGGCCTCACAAAGTGCTGCGATTACATTACAGGCATAAGCCAGCGTGCCCAACCAACCTTTTTCTTAATTCTATAACAATTACGCCGCATTCAGAGGAAGGATAACTATTAGTGAGAAGAGACTTGGCGAAGCAATATGTTGATACGAAAACAAAATGGTAACAATTCCTCCTTGTGACATTTGAGTTTGAAACTGTTAACATACCAAGCAAAAATGATAGCTCAAATCAGGTTTTACAAAGAAGTCCAATAGATGATGATTCCAATTGTATGTTTGTTTCTAGATCTGAGAAAGTCAGTCATAGCCAACTTCTACAGTTTTGTTGCCATAGACCCAAGATTAAATCACAATGTGCGTGCGAACGTGCCCCAGGGTGCGGCAGGGAACCCCACGCCCACCAAGCACGCATATGCAGAAATATTTTGCCCAAATCTATTTTCCAACATAGAATTAAAGAGGTCCCAGATATACTTCTCTCTCTCCCCACCAAGTATGTGAGGTCAAGTTTATCCTAGTATTCGATAAAAAGGCTCATGTGAAAAAGGGAACAGCAACGCTCAGGCGACCCACGCAGGCCCCGGCAGACGCTCTATAGCAGAAGGGACGCGGCACAGGCAGGGCTGTGGGTGCACCTGCACCCTCGCTAACCTCATGGTGCAAGCACCCGAGGCTCTACAGATTCCACTCCCAGAGTTAGTGGGAAACTCCATCCTAGCACCGGGATGCTCTGCGTTGCTAGATGTACCTGCTTTAAGATATGCATGAACTGTCCTTACTCTACACACGAGACTCACTAGGAGATACTTTCAGATTTATCGGAAAAGAGACATTCCAGCAAATGCATTTCTGTAAGATTCTCTACCTCTTTTCACTGGGGGGGGTGGGGGAGGGGGAGGGGGAAAAGGTAACTTGCCTCCAAGGGTTGGAGACAAAGCCGTTACTGCAAGACAAGAGTGCTGCGCACCCCGGGAACCGCTGCGCCACGAGGCACGAGGCACGAGGCACGAGGCACGGCCGTGCACCCCGGACGCAGGAGTAGCACACGAGGCTAGCACAGGTTGACGCCAGCCCTCTCCAGAAGCAGGCCTGTCCCTTCCTCCTCCCCCTCAGCCCCCAGCTCCCTCCAGGCCTCAGTGGCTGCTGACAGGGCAGAGGCCACAACTAGAGGAGGCTCTCAACTCCACCAGGGACAGGAGCCCCGGACGCTGGGGACTCCGCTGCTGCCCTCCGCGCCCACCTCCCTCTGCTCCGCCCTATCTCAGGAGCCAGGCGTGGCCACTTTGACCCTCTCCTTCCCTTCTGTGACTCCTACAAAAACCAGTCCAGCGAGTCCAGGCTGCCTCGCACGCCACGGATGCCCGGCACAGGCCACATGTCCTCATCCAAGCTCCTGGGGCAAGAAGGCTCTTGCAGTATTTCGCTTTCTGGTTGAGCATCCCCAGCCTGAAATCCAAAGTGCTCCGAAGAGCATTTCCTGCGAGTGTCATATGAGGGAGAGCTCGGAATGTTTCAGGTTTCAGAGCATTTTGGAGTAGGGACGCTCAGCCTGAATTTGAACGTCTTTTCAAGGAGGCCACACACTGAAGCCCCCGATGTCCGCCCCACACAATCCCAGCACACCCTCTGAAGTCCCCAGCAACAAGATTTTCTTTCTTCAAAAAAAATAAAAAATAAATAAATAAATAAAAAACCCCAAGTCACATAAACTCACACGCAACCACTGAAGGGGGTTGTGGACACCTGCACAGACTGGATGAAATGGAACTGTCACATCTTTACCAGGGTAATTTCAAGTCATTCCTCAAAACACACACCTGTTTTACTGAGCTGCATTTTAAGGTGAACACACACAAATCATTTCGGGGAAACAAATGTCACTTTGGGCCGTGTGTGGTTTCTTGACTCCTGGGAATAACTCAGCGTTCACACCCTCACTTCTGGATAAGGGAGAAGATGCAAAGAAATCTGTTAAAACAAAGACATGGAAACAAGTTTAAGAAGGGTTTGAAAGGTTCCTCCTGTCCCCCTGGAGGGGAGAGGAGGACGCCTGGAAGGCTTACGGGGGACAGGAGCACAGCCTCCTCGGTGTGCCATGGACGTCGCCTCGCTGAGGGGAGAGGACGATGCCTGGAAGGCTCACGGGGGTGGGAGCACAGCCTCCTCAGTGCTTTCTACACTCAGCAGCTTCAGAGATTCCCGTAGAAGCAGAACGCGTGAGAACCGAGTCCGGAACACACCCCAAGGAAAGGGGATGAGGGGTCAACAAAAGCATTCGCTCATTACCAAGGAGCACGGGCATGACGCCGCTTCAAAGAACGTGTGAAAAAGTCACTCACGGGTGTTTCAGAAAATAAGGGTAGCGTGAGATTGCTCGATCAGTTCAAACAGGCTGCCATCCCCCAGGCCATGAAGCCCCTGAGATGAGCCTCTCACAGTGAACAGAAGTCACTCGCACCTCTGCCAGAGAAAGTCCTACAAGCCGACACGTGACCTCACGAAACCTGGCCTACAGCCCGTCGACCACAGTGAGTCTGACACGGTACATCCCTCCAGATGGTTAAGGACCCCAGCCTTCTCGGCACCAGGGATGGGTATCGCGGAAGACAATTTTTCTGAGGGGTGGTTTTGAAATGCAACTGTTCCACCTCAGGTCAGGCATTGGATCCTCATAAGGAGCACCTCCGAGATCCCTTCACATGCCGTTTACAATAGGGTCCCAGCGCCTAGGAGAATCTAAATGCTGCCGCTGATCCAAGAGGAGGCAGAGCTCAGGCGGTCATGCTCACTTCGCCCGCCACTCACCTCCGGCTATGACCCCGGTCCCTAACAGACCATGGACCAGCACCAGTCTGCAGTCCAGGACTAAGCCCTACTGGCCAGCACACACACACCAGCCCAGGTGGAGACACTACTCGTGACCCTGGCTGGGCAGGAAGGAAGCCTGAGGGCCATTTCCTGACCAGGATGCCACACCCCCGACCCAAATACAGAGGTTTCCCATAAAAACCCACTGTACACTCACCAGAAAACAGAGCCACACCTGGGCAACACAACAGGACCCCCCCATCCCTGCAACAAAGAAAAGAAAAATTAGCCAGGCATGCTGGTGCGCGCCCCAGGTCCCAGCTGCTCGGGTGACTGAGGGGGGAGGATCGCCTGAGCCAGGGATCACGCCACCGCATGCCAGCCTGGGTGACAGAGCAAGACCCTGTCTCGGAAAATATAAACTAAAAACCAACAGAAACTGGGTGCATGTAGGGTGGAAGAAACGCCGCAGGAGACTAGCGAACGGCACCACAGGGTTTCTATCAGGAAGAACAGCACGTCTCCCAACCAAGTGCTCCCGCCCTCATGAGACCCTGTGCTTGGGAAGCACCAGCGAGGCCACGTGGCTGGCCTCTTCCTGCTTTAAATCAAGTGGAACCAGACGCTGTGATGACACACAGGGACTATGACAAACCCTGGAGGTTCTAACTGAGAAAACAATGACATGTGTGAGTTCCTATGACAACGTCTCAAAACAATGGAAGGAGGGTACCGTTTGCAGATAAGACAACTTCTGAAGTCTATTCAAGTGTTACCTCTTGGGAAAATAGGGAAGACTCATTTTCTCCATAGACAGCGCACACACAGCACTTTGCCACACATAATACAAGGCGGTTTATGGCAGTGGCCGCATATTTTCACGTGTATCACCTTTTGGGCATCTTCTAGGTTTGCTAGAGCCGGCGGCTACTTTTATTCCCCACAAAACACACAGAAATGCATGAGCATTATCTCCTCTCATGGAGCATCTACACTAATAGGAAGAAGAATGTCGTGCTCCAAGTGTACCTGCAAACACGGTTTTCTTCTGAAAACCCAAGTGCATGCAAAGCAAACACGGCATATCACTAAAGCGCACAGGAGAGCAGAGCACCTCTGAGTAGAAAGCATGTAAAGGATAGCTAGTTGGGAACATTATTTTAAAACGTTTCTATGGATATGAGTTATCCCAGGGAGCCCGTTTGGTACCTGCATTCAAAGGCAATTCATTATTCGACATCCAACCTTTAACAGAAGGTTCACAGTAAGATCCCCGGAAACGGCATTCCCCTGGTGACTTTTCAATGCTCAGATTTCAGTATCGATACAGCTTGGTAAGCAGTCAGGAGAGGGGCGGCTCAGAGGCTGAAAGCACACAGGTCAGGGCCCTCCTGTGTCCGACAGCCTCACCTGGGCCTCGCTTTCTGCACTGCCCAGGGCTGCTCATGAGATTGTGCCGAAACGGATCTGTGCACGCCAAACAGCTCTCAGCAGGGGCTCAACAGCCAGAAGCCGTTCCACCACACCGTCATCCCCCTTCTAACCAGAGAACACCCGATACAGAAACAGGAGAAACAGGTATTAAATGAGTTGGCAAAGCCAAAATCCACCCGGATCTACCACTCCAAAACAAACATACACCACACTGCCCAATATTGATGGGAGCCAAAAACATGGAAGTCCTGAGAGCCCACACTGACCACAGCCAGACACCACTTCTGCAAGAACCAAGCACGCGCCTAGAGATCGCCCGTGATGACCCAGGAGAGCAGCTTGGAGCAGAGACAAACGTGAAGGAGAGGCACAGGGGCCAGGGTGCTGGGTGTGCCCGTCTGTGTGACCTCACTGAGATTGCTGACCTCTGGCCCTTGGTGTCCGTCCTGTGGAGGAGGTAGCCCCCAAATCCCTGCCTCCCTTCAGCGCTGACGGAGGCTGCCCTGAAGCCTCCCCAGGGCTGAGACCGCTTCGAAATCCTGTCAACTGCACACCCACATAAGCACACAAATAAACAAAGTGTCAAGTACGCAGACAGGAAAAGAAAAGTATGCCAATCCTCCCCTATCCAACAGGCATTGAAAAAGGAACAGGAAAATTGTGGTAGTCTTGAAACCACCACCAGCTATCACGTCCTGTTGAGATGTTTTAGCCAATCAGGAACATCTCTTTACCAAGCACCTGTGTGTTTAGGAAGTCCGTTGACAGATTCCAAACAACCTCGGAGCCTGCGACCTGACCCCCATTCTACGCGCATCACCTCTCCGGCGGAACAAGCCCTGGACACCATTCAGATGGTGAGGAACAGGAACAAGGGTAGCTTTCCCTGACCACCACCAAACAAGCTCGACCCCGAGGAGCCCGGAGAACAGCGACGTTTGCTTAGACGCTTTCCCACTGACCTTGTCAGAGCGAACGTTCCCATCCCACGCCACCCAGTGTTTGACTCTCCCTGGGATGCCAGCAGCCGCCAACCCTCACAACTCACAAGCTGGAAACAGAGGCCAAGCTGACAGGAGGGAGGCCTCTCTCCATCCCCTACTGAATTCGCTCAGGACACGGAGGTTCCCAAACACACACGGCCCCGGGTATTCCACACCTGGAGAACATTCTAACAACAGACGCTGCAAAGACGTTCCCCCTAAAGAGAAACTCTGTTTCTAACTTCCCTTAGGGAAAAATAGGAGGCCCAGAACTTTCCAGAAAATCAAGCCTGGGAGGAAGCCCCTCACCTCTGGCACTTCCTAAACCTGCCTTCCCGCAGGTGCTCAGGGATGTCCCCGCGCCAGCCCCGACCACCCAGGACGGCAGCAGGGCTCAGGCAGCCAGCACCTGGGCAGCAGGCGAAGCAACCCCAGGGTGAAAACGTCATCCCAGGCACCACTTCCCGGAGCCCCTCAGCAAGAAAAACAGAGGCGGGACCAGAACCGAGGGCTGACTCGAGGCTGGGGAGCCACAGACCCGCACAGCTCAATCATCGGACACGCTCTGCTGTGGACAGAGGAGCCCAGCCCAGGGAGAGGCCAGCACAGAGATCCTCGTGCCGGCTCCACGGGCCAGCGTCCCCCAGGGCTGCAAGTTTGCGATCACAGCTTCAGAATCGGGTTCCAGAATCTTCCGGAATCAAAGACACACCCAACTGTAAAGCTGCCAGGACAGCAGGGCCCAGGAGCAGGCTCAGGGGAGGAGCAGGTAGAAACCCCACACACAGCACACACGTGTGCATGCTTACTCCACACATGCCACCCCTTCACCCGATACTATACACGCAAACGCCTCTATGCACTCCATACACACCCTCAAATACACTCACCAAATGTGATGCGTGTACACACTCCACACACCCTCCAACATACACGACACACGCATGAACACGCTCACTCCACACACACCTGCTAAATACACTCACCACACACGCACAAACGTGACACACGTGCACACTCATTCCAGACCTCACGCCCCTCACCAAGTACACAGGTGCACACATCCCCAAGTCCAGCACCTGCAGACTCCACAAGCTTTGGTTTCCCCCACTGTTTCTCTCATCACATGAGATCCACACACACACGTGTCATTTACTGACATCTAACACCCGGGGAGGCCCTTAGACAGAACTGCAGTCACAAGTCGGCTTCATTCAGGCATTCATCACCAGCCCCCGGAAGCCACCTCTCCTGTCCCCACGGGGAGTGGGGGCCGAGACCGCAGGCGTCGCTGGGCTTACAGATCCCCAGGCTGGCAACCCAGCGAAATCAGGAGGGCTCGGCCACGGCCCTGGAGGGAGACGGGTACTGGCTCAGGTATGCGGCACACGGGTCCTCATTTCCATGCGGCGTCACCTACGACAGCGTCGGGTGAAAGCCAGTGGGGCTTGGCATTCCTGGGATAGACGGTCCTGGAATTACAAGGGAAGCTTTTTCACTTCTCCCCTCTGAACACATGAGGTCCATGGTCCCCGCTCACATCTAACCCTGGGAATCGGAATCGGTGACTCCTTGTCCACCTGAGGACCACCCAAGAGGATCCACACACCTGCTGCAACAGCAGCACTGCACCTGGTCCGCAGGGTAGCAAAGCAAATCCCACCTTTTGACGAAAACTGGATTACCCCGACACTGGCAGCCTGCAGTGTGTATATATCGTCAGGCCCCCACATCTGCGGCGCCACCTGCAAGAGGAACACAAACCCTTAGTCCCGGGTTCTCACGATGGCCTGTGAGGTGGATGCTGGCACCTTCTCTCCTCCCAGTGGAGAGGAGAGAAGGCCAGGGCCAGAGCTGGCGTGTCAGGAGGGTCAGGGTTCAAAAACCCCATCATCCACCTCACACAGCAGCCCTGACCGTTCAAGTGACTTCTATCATCAGCCTGAAAATGGACCACAGTTACCAGTAATTCTGAGTGCTGTTCCTTCTGACGTCAGACATTTCGCTAGAAAGATTTTGCCAAATCTGCTTTCAAAATCCTATGCTATGAAATGTCTAACGAAAATCTGAGCTGTGAAATAAAGCACACATTTCAATGAATCCCAAAATGACTATCCCGAAGGAAGTTGTAACTTGAAGTGAAAAATACCCTCTAAAAGACATCAGCCAGAATTACCTGCCATCATTACTGATCCCATATGATTAATGAATTCTACAGCATCCTCTCAGATATAAACTTAAAACCATGAGCTGAATGCACATGTTAGCACAACCAAAGTTCTGCTTTCATAAGCAGCACAGGCGTCTCTGGAGAGGATTTTAATTGGGACTACAATGCGCACGGTGGTGGTAAGAGGTTTCATGCCGGCTGTTCTCCAAGGTGCAACACAGAAACACCACTAACCTCGAAGACACCTTTGTAACGAGATGATGAGAGACGATGTGGACAGAATACTGGAAATATTTGAAAAGGAGAAACAATGCAAGGAAAGAATCTTATCAGTTACCCTTTAACACCCTTAGAAAAACCCGATTTCTCTTTTGGGATGATTAAAGAAGAAAACGACATTTCTGGATTTTTCTTTTTCTTGTCTTTTTTTACATTTTCCTTTCTGAGACAGGGTCTTGGCTCTGTCACCAAGACTGGAGTACAGTGGAGCAATCACAGCTCACCGTAGCCTTAAGTGTTCTTCCCACCTCGGACTCCAGAGTAGCAGGGACCACAGGCACGCACCACCATACTCAGCTAATTTTTCTGTTGTGAGAGAGATGGGGTGTCTTGCTCTGTTGTCCAGGCTGCTCTTGAACTCCTTGGCCTCACAAAGTGCTGCGATTACATTACAGGCATAAGCCAGCGTGCCCAACCAACCTTTTTCTTAATTCTATAACAATTACGCCGCATTCAGAGGAAGGATAACTATTAGTGAGAAGAGACTTGGCGAAGCAATATGTTGATACGAAAACAAAATGGTAACAATTCCTCCTTGTGACATTTGAGTTTGAAACTGTTAACATACCAAGCAAAAATGATAGCTCAAATCAGGTTTTACAAAGAAGTCCAATAGATGATGATTCCAATTGTATGTTTGTTTCTAGATCTGAGAAAGTCAGTCATAGCCAACTTCTACAGTTTTGTTGCCATAGACCCAAGATTAAATCACAATGTGCGTGCGAACGTGCCCCAGGGTGCGGCAGGGAACCCCACGCCCACCAAGCACGCATATGCAGAAATATTTTGCCCAAATCTATTTTCCAACATAGAATTAAAGAGGTCCCAGATATACTTCTCTCTCTCCCCACCAAGTATGTGAGGTCAAGTTTATCCTAGTATTCGATAAAAAGGCTCATGTGAAAAAGGGAACAGCAACGCTCAGGCGACCCACGCAGGCCCCGGCAGACGCTCTATAGCAGAAGGGACGCGGCACAGGCAGGGCTGTGGGTGCACCTGCACCCTCGCTAACCTCATGGTGCAAGCACCCGAGGCTCTACAGATTCCACTCCCAGAGTTAGTGGGAAACTCCATCCTAGCACCGGGATGCTCTGCGTTGCTAGATGTACCTGCTTTAAGATATGCATGAACTGTCCTTACTCTACACACGAGACTCACTAGGAGATACTTTCAGATTTATCGGAAAAGAGACATTCCAGCAAATGCATTTCTGTAAGATTCTCTACCTCTTTTCACTGGGGGGGGTGGGGGAGGGGGAGGGGGAAAAGGTAACTTGCCTCCAAGGGTTGGAGACAAAGCCGTTACTGCAAGACAAGAGTGCTGCGCACCCCGGGAACCGCTGCGCCACGAGGCACGAGGCACGAGGCACGAGGCACGGCCGTGCACCCCGGACGCAGGAGTAGCACACGAGGCTAGCACAGGTTGACGCCAGCCCTCTCCAGAAGCAGGCCTGTCCCTTCCTCCTCCCCCTCAGCCCCCAGCTCCCTCCAGGCCTCAGTGGCTGCTGACAGGGCAGAGGCCACAACTAGAGGAGGCTCTCAACTCCACCAGGGACAGGAGCCCCGGACGCTGGGGACTCCGCTGCTGCCCTCCGCGCCCACCTCCCTCTGCTCCGCCCTATCTCAGGAGCCAGGCGTGGCCACTTTGACCCTCTCCTTCCCTTCTGTGACTCCTACAAAAACCAGTCCAGCGAGTCCAGGCTGCCTCGCACGCCACGGATGCCCGGCACAGGCCACATGTCCTCATCCAAGCTCCTGGGGCAAGAAGGCTCTTGCAGTATTTCGCTTTCTGGTTGAGCATCCCCAGCCTGAAATCCAAAGTGCTCCGAAGAGCATTTCCTGCGAGTGTCATATGAGGGAGAGCTCGGAATGTTTCAGGTTTCAGAGCATTTTGGAGTAGGGACGCTCAGCCTGAATTTGAACGTCTTTTCAAGGAGGCCACACACTGAAGCCCCCGATGTCCGCCCCACACAATCCCAGCACACCCTCTGAAGTCCCCAGCAACAAGATTTTCTTTCTTCAAAAAAAATAAAAAAAAAATAAATAAATAAAAAACCCCAAGTCACATAAACTCACACGCAACCACTGAAGGGGGTTGTGGACACCTGCACAGACTGGATGAAATGGAACTGTCACATCTTTACCAGGGTAATTTCAAGTCATTCCTCAAAACACACACCTGTTTTACTGAGCTGCATTTTAAGGTGAACACACACAAATCATTTCGGGGAAACAAATGTCACTTTGGGCCGTGTGTGGTTTCTTGACTCCTGGGAATAACTCAGCGTTCACACCCTCACTTCTGGATAAGGGAGAAGATGCAAAGAAATCTGTTAAAACAAAGACATGGAAACAAGTTTAAGAAGGGTTTGAAAGGTTCCTCCTGTCCCCCTGGAGGGGAGAGGAGGACGCCTGGAAGGCTTACGGGGGACAGGAGCACAGCCTCCTCGGTGTGCCATGGACGTCGCCTCGCTGAGGGGAGAGGACGATGCCTGGAAGGCTCACGGGGGTGGGAGCACAGCCTCCTCAGTGCTTTCTACACTCAGCAGCTTCAGAGATTCCCGTAGAAGCAGAACGCGTGAGAACCGAGTCCGGAACACACCCCAAGGAAAGGGGATGAGGGGTCAACAAAAGCATTCGCTCATTACCAAGGAGCACGGGCATGACGCCGCTTCAAAGAACGTGTGAAAAAGTCACTCACGGGTGTTTCAGAAAATAAGGGTAGCGTGAGATTGCTCGATCAGTTCAAACAGGCTGCCATCCCCCAGGCCATGAAGCCCCTGAGATGAGCCTCTCACAGTGAACAGAAGTCACTCGCACCTCTGCCAGAGAAAGTCCTACAAGCCGACACGTGACCTCACGAAACCTGGCCTACAGCCCGTCGACCACAGTGAGTCTGACACGGTACATCCCTCCAGATGGTTAAGGACCCCAGCCTTCTCGGCACCAGGGATGGGTATCGCGGAAGACAATTTTTCTGAGGGGTGGTTTTGAAATGCAACTGTTCCACCTCAGGTCAGGCATTGGATCCTCATAAGGAGCACCTCCGAGATCCCTTCACATGCCGTTTACAATAGGGTCCCAGCGCCTAGGAGAATCTAAATGCTGCCGCTGATCCAAGAGGAGGCAGAGCTCAGGCGGTCATGCTCACTTCGCCCGCCACTCACCTCCGGCTATGACCCCGGTCCCTAACAGACCATGGACCAGCACCAGTCTGCAGTCCAGGACTAAGCCCTACTGGCCAGCACACACACACCAGCCCAGGTGGAGACACTACTCGTGACCCTGGCTGGGCAGGAAGGAAGCCTGAGGGCCATTTCCTGACCAGGATGCCACACCCCCGACCCAAATACAGAGGTTTCCCATAAAAACCCACTGTACACTCACCAGAAAACAGAGCCACACCTGGGCAACACAACAGGACCCCCCCATCCCTGCAACAAAGAAAAGAAAAATTAGCCAGGCATGCTGGTGCGCGCCCCAGGTCCCAGCTGCTCGGGTGACTGAGGGGGGAGGATCGCCTGAGCCAGGGATCACGCCACCGCATGCCAGCCTGGGTGACAGAGCAAGACCCTGTCTCGGAAAATATAAATAAACTAAAAACCAACAGAAACTGGGTGCATGTAGGGTGGAAGAAACGCCGCAGGAGACTAGCGAACGGCACCACAGGGTTTCTATCAGGAAGAACAGCACGTCTCCCAACCAAGTGCTCCCGCCCTCATGAGACCCTGTGCTTGGGAAGCACCAGCGAGGCCACGTGGCTGGCCTCTTCCTGCTTTAAATCAAGTGGAACCAGACGCTGTGATGACACACAGGGACTATGACAATCCCTGGAGGTTCTAACTGAGAAAACAATGACATGTGTGAGTTCCTATGACAACGTCTCAAAACAATGGAAGGAGGGTACCGTTTGCAGATAAGACAACTTCTGAAGTCTATTCAAGTGTTACCTCTTGGGAAAATAGGGAAGACTCATTTTCTCCATAGACAGCGCACACACAGCACTTTGCCACACATAATACAAGGCGGTTTATGGCAGTGGCCGCATATTTTCACGTGTATCACCTTTTGGGCATCTTCTAGGTTTGCTAGAGCCGGCGGCTACTTTTATTCCCCACAAAACACACAGAAATGCATGAGCATTATCTCCTCTCATGGAGCATCTACACTAATAGGAAGAAGAATGTCGTGCTCCAAGTGTACCTGCAAACACGGTTTTCTTCTGAAAACCCAAGTGCATGCAAAGCAAACACGGCATATCACTAAAGCGCACAGGAGAGCAGAGCACCTCTGAGTAGAAAGCATGTAAAGGATAGCTAGTTGGGAACATTATTTTAAAACGTTTCTATGGATATGAGTTATCCCAGGGAGCCCGTTTGGTACCTGCATTCAAAGGCAATTCATTATTCGACATCCAACCTTTAACAGAAGGTTCACAGTAAGATCCCCGGAAACGGCATTCCCCTGGTGACTTTTCAATGCTCAGATTTCAGTATCGATACAGCTTGGTAAGCAGTCAGGAGAGGGGCGGCTCAGAGGCTGAAAGCACACAGGTCAGGGCCCTCCTGTGTCCGACAGCCTCACCTGGGCCTCGCTTTCTGCACTGCCCAGGGCTGCTCATGAGATTGTGCCGAAACGGATCTGTGCACGCCAAACAGCTCTCAGCAGGGGCTCAACAGCCAGAAGCCGTTCCACCACACCGTCATCCCCCTTCTAACCAGAGAACACCCGATACAGA
The DNA here is from genome assembly GCF_047675955.1 of Chlorocebus sabaeus. Classification (NCBI taxonomy): domain Eukaryota; kingdom Metazoa; phylum Chordata; class Mammalia; order Primates; family Cercopithecidae; genus Chlorocebus; species Chlorocebus sabaeus. Next base: position 140,291 of record NW_027327522.1, read on the forward strand.
AACAGGAGAAACAGGTATTAAATGAGTTGGCAAAGCCAAAATCCACCCGGATCTACCACTCCAAAACAAACATACACCACACTGCCCAATATTGATGGGAGCCAAAAACATGGAAGTCCTGAGAGCCCACACTGACCACAGCCAGACACCACTTCTGCAAGAACCAAGCACGCGCCTAGAGATCGCCCGTGATGACCCAGGAGAGCAGCTTGGAGCAGAGACAAACGTGAAGGAGAGGCACAGGGGCCAGGGTGCTGGGTGTGCCCGTCTGTGTGACCTCACTGAGATTGCTGACCTCTGGCCCTTGGTGTCCGTCCTGTGGAGGAGGTAGCCCCCAAATCCCTGCCTCCCTTCAGCGCTGACGGAGGCTGCCCTGAAGCCTCCCCAGGGCTGAGACCGCTTCGAAATCCTGTCAACTGCACACCCACATAAGCACACAAATAAACAAAGTGTCAAGTACGCAGACAGGAAAAGAAAAGTATGCCAATCCTCCCCTATCCAACAGGCATTGAAAAAGGAACAGGAAAATTGTGGTAGTCTTGAAACCACCACCAGCTATCACGTCCTGTTGAGATGTTTTAGCCAATCAGGAACATCTCTTTACCAAGCACCTGTGTGTTTAGGAAGTCCGTTGACAGATTCCAAACAACCTCGGAGCCTGCGACCTGACCCCCATTCTACGCGCATCACCTCTCCGGCGGAACAAGCCCTGGACACCATTCAGATGGTGAGGAACAGGAGCAAGGGTAGCTTTCCCTGACCACCACCAAACAAGCTCGACCCCGAGGAGCCCGGAGAACAGCGACGTTTGCTTAGACGCTTTCCCACTGACCTTGTCAGAGCGAACGTTCCCATCCCACGCCACCCAGTGTTTGACTCTCCCTGGGATGCCAGCAGCCGCCAACCCTCACAACTCACAAGCTGGAAACAGAGGCCAAGCTGACAGGAGGGAGGCCTCTCTCCATCCCCTACTGAATTCGCTCAGGACACGGAGGTTCCCAAACACACACGGCCCCGGGTATTCCACACCTGGAGAACATTCTAACAACAGACGCTGCAAAGACGTTCCCCCTAAAGAGAAACTCTGTTTCTAACTTCCCTTAGGGAAAAATAGGAGGCCCAGAACTTTCCAGAAAATCAAGCCTGGGAGGAAGCCCCTCACCTCTGGCACTTCCTAAACCTGCCTTCCCGCAGGTGCTCAGGGATGTCCCCGCGCCAGCCCCGACCACCCAGGACGGCAGCAGGGCTCAGGCAGCCAGCACCTGGGCAGCAGGCGAAGCAACCCCAGGGTGAAAACGTCATCCCAGGCACCACTTCCCGGAGCCCCTCAGCAAGAAAAACAGAGGCGGGACCAGAACCGAGGGCTGACTCGAGGCTGGGGAGCCACAGACCCGCACAGCTCAATCATCGGACACGCTCTGCTGTGGACAGAGGAGCCCAGCCCAGGGAGAGGCCAGCACAGAGATCCTCGTGCCGGCTCCACGGGCCAGCGTCCCCCAGGGCTGCAAGTTTGCGATCACAGCTTCAGAATCGGGTTCCAGAATCTTCCGGAATCAAAGACACACCCAACTGTAAAGCTGCCAGGACAGCAGGGCCCAGGAGCAGGCTCAGGGGAGGAGCAGGTAGAAACCCCACACACAGCACACACGTGTGCATGCTTACTCCACACATGCCACCCCTTCACCCGATACTATACACGCAAACGCCTCTATGCACTCCATACACACCCTCAAATACACTCACCAAATGTGATGCGTGTACACACTCCACACACCCTCCAACATACACGACACACGCATGAACACGCTCACTCCACACACACCTGCTAAATACACTCACCACACACGCACAAACGTGACACACGTGCACACTCATTCCAGACCTCACGCCCCTCACCAAGTACACAGGTGCACACATCCCCAAGTCCAGCACCTGCAGACTCCACAAGCTTTGGTTTCCCCCACTGTTTCTCTCATCACATGAGATCCACACACACACGTGTCATTTACTGACATCTAACACCCGGGGAGGCCCTTAGACAGAACTGCAGTCACAAGTCGGCTTCATTCAGGCATTCATCACCAGCCCCCGGAAGCCACCTCTCCTGTCCCCACGGGGAGTGGGGGCCGAGACCGCAGGCGTCGCTGGGCTTACAGATCCCCAGGCTGGCAACCCAGCGAAATCAGGAGGGCTCGGCCACGGCCCTGGAGGGAGACGGGTACTGGCTCAGGTATGCGGCACACGGGTCCTCATTTCCATGCGGCGTCACCTACGACAGCGTCGGGTGAAAGCCAGTGGGGCTTGGCATTCCTGGGATAGACGGTCCTGGAATTACAAGGGAAGCTTTTTCACTTCTCCCCTCTGAACACATGAGGTCCATGGTCCCCGCTCACATCTAACCCTGGGAATCGGAATCGGTGACTCCTTGTCCACCTGAGGACCACCCAAGAGGATCCACACACCTGCTGCAACAGCAGCACTGCACCTGGTCCGCAGGGTAGCAAAGCAAATCCCACCTTTTGACGAAAACTGGATTACCCCGACACTGGCAGCCTGCAGTGTGTATATATCGTCAGGCCCCCACATCTGCGGCGCCACCTGCAAGAGGAACACAAACCCTTAGTCCCGGGTTCTCACGATGGCCTGTGAGGTGGATGCTGGCACCTTCTCTCCTCCCAGTGGAGAGGAGAGAAGGCCAGGGCCAGAGCTGGCGTGTCAGGAGGGTCAGGGTTCAAAAACCCCATCATCCACCTCACACAGCAGCCCTGACCGTTCAAGTGACTTCTATCATCAGCCTGAAAATGGACCACAGTTACCAGTAATTCTGAGTGCTGTTCCTTCTGACGTCAGACATTTCGCTAGAAAGATTTTGCCAAATCTGCTTTCAAAATCCTATGCTATGAAATGTCTAACGAAAATCTGAGCTGTGAAATAAAGCACACATTTCAATGAATCCCAAAATGACTATCCCGAAGGAAGTTGTAACTTGAAGTGAAAAATACCCTCTAAAAGACATCAGCCAGAATTACCTGCCATCATTACTGATCCCATATGATTAATGAATTCTACAGCATCCTCTCAGATATAAACTTAAAACCATGAGCTGAATGCACATGTTAGCACAACCAAAGTTCTGCTTTCATAAGCAGCACAGGCGTCTCTGGAGAGGATTTTAATTGGGACTACAATGCGCACGGTGGTGGTAAGAGGTTTCATGCCGGCTGTTCTCCAAGGTGCAACACAGAAACACCACTAACCTCGAAGACACCTTTGTAACGAGATGATGAGAGACGATGTGGACAGAATACTGGAAATATTTGAAAAGGAGAAACAATGCAAGGAAAGAATCTTATCAGTTACCCTTTAACACCCTTAGAAAAACCCGATTTCTCTTTTGGGATGATTAAAGAAGAAAATGACATTTCTGGATTTTTCTTTTTCTTGTCTTTTTTTACATTTTCCTTTCTGAGACAGGGTCTTGGCTCTGTCACCAAGACTGGAGTACAGTGGAGCAATCACAGCTCACCGTAGCCTTAAGTGTTCTTCCCACCTCGGACTCCAGAGTAGCAGGGACCACAGGCACGCACCACCATACTCAGCTAATTTTTCTGTTGTGAGAGAGATGGGGTGTCTTGCTCTGTTGTCCAGGCTGCTCTTGAACTCCTTGGCCTCACAAAGTGCTGCGATTACATTACAGGCATAAGCCAGCGTGCCCAACCAACCTTTTTCTTAATTCTATAACAATTACGCCGCATTCAGAGGAAGGATAACTATTAGTGAGAAGAGACTTGGCGAAGCAATATGTTGATACGAAAACAAAATGGTAACAATTCCTCCTTGTGACATTTGAGTTTGAAACTGTTAACATACCAAGCAAAAATGATAGCTCAAATCAGGTTTTACAAAGAAGTCCAATAGATGATGATTCCAATTGTATGTTTGTTTCTAGATCTGAGAAAGTCAGTCATAGCCAACTTCTACAGTTTTGTTGCCATAGACCCAAGATTAAATCACAATGTGCGTGCGAACGTGCCCCAGGGTGCGGCAGGGAACCCCACGCCCACCAAGCACGCATATGCAGAAATATTTTGCCCAAATCTATTTTCCAACATAGAATTAAAGAGGTCCCAGATATACTTCTCTCTCTCCCCACCAAGTATGTGAGGTCAAGTTTATCCTAGTATTCGATAAAAAGGCTCATGTGAAAAAGGGAACAGCAACGCTCAGGCGACCCACGCAGGCCCCGGCAGACGCTCTATAGCAGAAGGGACGCGGCACAGGCAGGGCTGTGGGTGCACCTGCACCCTCGCTAACCTCATGGTGCAAGCACCCGAGGCTCTACAGATTCCACTCCCAGAGTTAGTGGGAAACTCCATCCTAGCACCGGGATGCTCTGCGTTGCTAGATGTACCTGCTTTAAGATATGCATGAACTGTCCTTACTCTACACACGAGACTCACTAGGAGATACTTTCAGATTTATCGGAAAAGAGACATTCCAGCAAATGCATTTCTGTAAGATTCTCTACCTCTTTTCACTGGGGGGGGTGGGGGAGGGGGAGGGGGAAAAGGTAACTTGCCTCCAAGGGTTGGAGACAAAGCCGTTACTGCAAGACAAGAGTGCTGCGCACCCCGGGAACCGCTGCGCCACGAGGCACGAGGCACGAGGCACGAGGCACGAGGCACGGCCGTGCACCCCGGACGCAGGAGTAGCACACGAGGCTAGCACAGGTTGACGCCAGCCCTCTCCAGAAGCAGGCCTGTCCCTTCCTCCTCCCCCTCAGCCCCCAGCTCCCTCCAGGCCTCAGTGGCTGCTGACAGGGCAGAGGCCACAACTAGAGGAGGCTCTCAACTCCACCAGGGACAGGAGCCCCGGACGCTGGGGACTCCGCTGCTGCCCTCCGCGCCCACCTCCCTCTGCTCCGCCCTATCTCAGGAGCCAGGCGTGGCCACTTTGACCCTCTCCTTCCCTTCTGTGACTCCTACAAAAACCAGTCCAGCGAGTCCAGGCTGCCTCGCACGCCACGGATGCCCGGCACAGGCCACATGTCCTCATCCAAGCTCCTGGGGCAAGAAGGCTCTTGCAGTATTTCGCTTTCTGGTTGAGCATCCCCAGCCTGAAATCCAAAGTGCTCCGAAGAGCATTTCCTGCGAGTGTCATATGAGGGAGAGCTCGGAATGTTTCAGGTTTCAGAGCATTTTGGAGTAGGGACGCTCAGCCTGAATTTGAACGTCTTTTCAAGGAGGCCACACACTGAAGCCCCCGATGTCCGCCCCACACAATCCCAGCACACCCTCTGAAGTCCCCAGCAACAAGATTTTCTTTCTTCAAAAAAAATAAAAAAAAAATAAATAAATAAAAAACCCCAAGTCACATAAACTCACACGCAACCACTGAAGGGGGTTGTGGACACCTGCACAGACTGGATGAAATGGAACTGTCACATCTTTACCAGGGTAATTTCAAGTCATTCCTCAAAACACACACCTGTTTTACTGAGCTGCATTTTAAGGTGAACACACACAAATCATTTCGGGGAAACAAATGTCACTTTGGGCCGTGTGTGGTTTCTTGACTCCTGGGAATAACTCAGCGTTCACACCCTCACTTCTGGATAAGGGAGAAGATGCAAAGAAATCTGTTAAAACAAAGACATGGAAACAAGTTTAAGAAGGGTTTGAAAGGTTCCTCCTGTCCCCCTGGAGGGGAGAGGAGGACGCCTGGAAGGCTTACGGGGGACAGGAGCACAGCCTCCTCGGTGTGCCATGGACGTCGCCTCGCTGAGGGGAGAGGACGATGCCTGGAAGGCTCACGGGGGTGGGAGCACAGCCTCCTCAGTGCTTTCTACACTCAGCAGCTTCAGAGATTCCCGTAGAAGCAGAACGCGTGAGAACCGAGTCCGGAACACACCCCAAGGAAAGGGGATGAGGGGTCAACAAAAGCATTCGCTCATTACCAAGGAGCACGGGCATGACGCCGCTTCAAAGAACGTGTGAAAAAGTCACTCACGGGTGTTTCAGAAAATAAGGGTAGCGTGAGATTGCTCGATCAGTTCAAACAGGCTGCCATCCCCCAGGCCATGAAGCCCCTGAGATGAGCCTCTCACAGTGAACAGAAGTCACTCGCACCTCTGCCAGAGAAAGTCCTACAAGCCGACACGTGACCTCACGAAACCTGGCCTACAGCCCGTCGACCACAGTGAGTCTGACACGGTACATCCCTCCAGATGGTTAAGGACCCCAGCCTTCTCGGCACCAGGGATGGGTATCGCGGAAGACAATTTTTCTGAGGGGTGGTTTTGAAATGCAACTGTTCCACCTCAGGTCAGGCATTGGATCCTCATAAGGAGCACCTCCGAGATCCCTTCACATGCCGTTTACAATAGGGTCCCAGCGCCTAGGAGAATCTAAATGCTGCCGCTGATCCAAGAGGAGGCAGAGCTCAGGCGGTCATGCTCACTTCGCCCGCCACTCACCTCCGGCTATGACCCCGGTCCCTAACAGACCATGGACCAGCACCAGTCTGCAGTCCAGGACTAAGCCCTACTGGCCAGCACACACACACCAGCCCAGGTGGAGACACTACTCGTGACCCTGGCTGGGCAGGAAGGAAGCCTGAGGGCCATTTCCTGACCAGGATGCCACACCCCCGACCCAAATACAGAGGTTTCCCATAAAAACCCACTGTACACTCACCAGAAAACAGAGCCACACCTGGGCAACACAACAGGACCCCCCCATCCCTGCAACAAAGAAAAGAAAAATTAGCCAGGCATGCTGGTGCGCGCCCCAGGTCCCAGCTGCTCGGCTGACTGAGGGGGGAGGATCGCCTGAGCCAGGGATCACGCCACCGCATGCCAGCCTGGGTGACAGAGCAAGACCCTGTCTCGGAAAATATAAATAAACTAAAAACCAACAGAAACTGGGTGCATGTAGGGTGGAAGAAACGCCGCAGGAGACTAGCGAACGGCACCACAGGGTTTCTATCAGGAAGAACAGCACGTCTCCCAACCAAGTGCTCCCGCCCTCATGAGACCCTGTGCTTGGGAAGCACCAGCGAGGCCACGTGGCTGGCCTCTTCCTGCTTTAAATCAAGTGGAACCAGACGCTGTGATGACACACAGGGACTATGACAAACCCTGGAGGTTCTAACTGAGAAAACAATGACATGTGTGAGTTCCTATGACAACGTCTCAAAACAATGGAAGGAGGGTACCGTTTGCAGATAAGACAACTTCTGAAGTCTATTCAAGTGTTACCTCTTGGGAAAATAGGGAAGACTCATTTTCTCCATAGACAGCGCACACACAGCACTTTGCCACACATAATACAAGGCGGTTTATGGCAGTGGCCGCATATTTTCACGTGTATCACCTTTTGGGCATCTTCTAGGTTTGCTAGAGCCGGCGGCTACTTTTATTCCCCACAAAACACACAGAAATGCATGAGCATTATCTCCTCTCATGGAGCATCTACACTAATAGGAAGAAGAATGTCGTGCTCCAAGTGTACCTGCAAACACGGTTTTCTTCTGAAAACCCAAGTGCATGCAAAGCAAACACGGCATATCACTAAAGCGCACAGGAGAGCAGAGCACCTCTGAGTAGAAAGCATGTAAAGGATAGCTAGTTGGGAACATTATTTTAAAACGTTTCTATGGATATGAGTTATCCCAGGGAGCCCGTTTGGTACCTGCATTCAAAGGCAATTCATTATTCGACATCCAACCTTTAACAGAAGGTTCACAGTAAGATCCCCGGAAACGGCATTCCCCTGGTGACTTTTCAATGCTCAGATTTCAGTATCGATACAGCTTGGTAAGCAGTCAGGAGAGGGGCGGCTCAGAGGCTGAAAGCACACAGGTCAGGGCCCTCCTGTGTCCGACAGCCTCACCTGGGCCTCGCTTTCTGCACTGCCCAGGGCTGCTCATGAGATTGTGCCGAAACGGATCTGTGCACGCCAAACAGCTCTCAGCAGGGGCTCAACAGCCAGAAGCCGTTCCACCACACCGTCATCCCCCTTCTAACCAGAGAACACCCGATACAGAAACAGGAGAAACAGGTATTAAGTGAGTTGGCAAAGCCAAAATCCACCCGGATCTACCACTCCAAAACAAACATACACCACACTGCCCAATATTGATGGGAGCCAAAAACATGGAAGTCCTGAGAGCCCACACTGACCACAGCCAGACACCACTTCTGCAAGAACCAAGCACGCGCCTAGAGATCGCCCGTGATGACCCAGGAGAGCAGCTTGGAGCAGAGACAAACGTGAAGGAGAGGCACAGGGGCCAGGGTGCTGGGTGTGCCCGTCTGTGTGACCTCACTGAGATTGCTGACCTCTGGCCCTTGGTGTCCGTCCTGTGGAGGAGGTAGCCCCCAAATCCCTGCCTCCCTTCAGCGCTGACGGAGGCTGCCCTGAAGCCTCCCCAGGGCTGAGACCGCTTCGAAATCCTGTCAACTGCACACCCACATAAGCACACAAATAAACAAAGTGTCAAGTACGCAGACAGGAAAAGAAAAGTATGCCAATCCTCCCCTATCCAACAGGCATTGAAAAAGGAACAGGAAAATTGTGGTAGTCTTGAAACCACCACCAGCTATCACGTCCTGTTGAGATGTTTTAGCCAATCAGGAACATCTCTTTACCAAGCACCTGTGTGTTTAGGAAGTCCGTTGACAGATTCCAAACAACCTCGGAGCCTGCGACCTGACCCCCATTCTACGCGCATCACCTCTCCGGCGGAACAAGCCCTGGACACCATTCAGATGGTGAGGAACAGGAGCAAGGGTAGCTTTCCCTGACCACCACCAAACAAGCTCGACCCCGAGGAGCCCGGAGAACAGCGACGTTTGCTTAGACGCTTTCCCACTGACCTTGTCAGAGCGAACGTTCCCATCCCACGCCACCCAGTGTTTGACTCTCCCTGGGATGCCAGCAGCCGCCAACCCTCACAACTCACAAGCTGGAAACAGAGGCCAAGCTGACAGGAGGGAGGCCTCTCTCCATCCCCTACTGAATTCGCTCAGGACACGGAGGTTCCCAAACACACACGGCCCCGGGTATTCCACACCTGGAGAACATTCTAACAACAGACGCTGCAAAGACGTTCCCCCTAAAGAGAAACTCTGTTTCTAACTTCCCTTAGGGAAAAATAGGAGGCCCAGAACTTTCCAGAAAATCAAGCCTGGGAGGAAGCCCCTCACCTCTGGCACTTCCTAAACCTGCCTTCCCGCAGGTGCTCAGGGATGTCCCCGCGCCAGCCCCGACCACCCAGGACGGCAGCAGGGCTCAGGCAGCCAGCACCTGGGCAGCAGGCGAAGCAACCCCAGGGTGAAAACGTCATCCCAGGCACCACTTCCCGGAGCCCCTCAGCAAGAAAAACAGAGGCGGGACCAGAACCGAGGGCTGACTCGAGGCTGGGGAGCCACAGACCCGCACAGCTCAATCATCGGACACGCTCTGCTGTGGACAGAGGAGCCCAGCCCAGGGAGAGGCCAGCACAGAGATCCTCGTGCCGGCTCCACGGGCCAGCGTCCCCCAGGGCTGCAAGTTTGCGATCACAGCTTCAGAATCGGGTTCCAGAATCTTCCGGAATCAAAGACACACCCAACTGTAAAGCTGCCAGGACAGCAGGGCCCAGGAGCAGGCTCAGGGGAGGAGCAGGTAGAAACCCCACACACAGCACACACGTGTGCATGCTTACTCCACACATGCCACCCCTTCACCCGATACTATACACGCAAACGCCTCTATGCACTCCATACACACCCTCAAATACACTCACCAAATGTGATGCGTGTACACACTCCACACACCCTCCAACATACACGACACACGCATGAACACGCTCACTCCACACACACCTGCTAAATACACTCACCACACACGCACAAACGTGACACACGTGCACACTCATTCCAGACCTCACGCCCCTCACCAAGTACACAGGTGCACACATCCCCAAGTCCAGCACCTGCAGACTCCACAAGCTTTGGTTTCCCCCACTGTTTCTCTCATCACATGAGATCCACACACACACGTGTCATTTACTGACATCTAACACCCGGGGAGGCCCTTAGACAGAACTGCAGTCACAAGTCGGCTTCATTCAGGCATTCATCACCAGCCCCCGGAAGCCACCTCTCCTGTCCCCACGGGGAGTGGGGGCCGAGACCGCAGGCGTCGCTGGGCTTACAGATCCCCAGGCTGGCAACCCAGCGAAATCAGGAGGGCTCGGCCACGGCCCTGGAGGGAGACGGGTACTGGCTCAGGTATGCGGCACACGGGTCCTCATTTCCATGCGGCGTCACCTACGACAGCGTCGGGTGAAAGCCAGTGGGGCTTGGCATTCCTGGGATAGACGGTCCTGGAATTACAAGGGAAGCTTTTTCACTTCTCCCCTCTGAACACATGAGGTCCATGGTCCCCGCTCACATCTAACCCTGGGAATCGGAATCGGTGACTCCTTGTCCACCTGAGGACCACCCAAGAGGATCCACACACCTGCTGCAACAGCAGCACTGCACCTGGTCCGCAGGGTAGCAAAGCAAATCCCACCTTTTGACGAAAACTGGATTACCCCGACACTGGCAGCCTGCAGTGTGTATATATCGTCAGGCCCCCACATCTGCGGCGCCACCTGCAAGAGGAACACAAACCCTTAGTCCCGGGTTCTCACGATGGCCTGTGAGGTGGATGCTGGCACCTTCTCTCCTCCCAGTGGAGAGGAGAGAAGGCCAGGGCCAGAGCTGGCGTGTCAGGAGGGTCAGGGTTCAAAAACCCCATCATCCACCTCACACAGCAGCCCTGACCGTTCAAGTGACTTCTATCATCAGCCTGAAAATGGACCACAGTTACCAGTAATTCTGAGTGCTGTTCCTTCTGACGTCAGACATTTCGCTAGAAAGATTTTGCCAAATCTGCTTTCAAAATCCTATGCTATGAAATGTCTAACGAAAATCTGAGCTGTGAAATAAAGCACACATTTCAATGAATCCCAAAATGACTATCCCGAAGGAAGTTGTAACTTGAAGTGAAAAATACCCTCTAAAAGACATCAGCCAGAATTACCTGCCATCATTACTGATCCCATATGATTAATGAATTCTACAGCATCCTCTCAGATATAAACTTAAAACCATGAGCTGAATGCACATGTTAGCACAACCAAAGTTCTGCTTTCATAAGCAGCACAGGCGTCTCTGGAGAGGATTTTAATTGGGACTACAATGCGCACGGTGGTGGTAAGAGGTTTCATGCCGGCTGTTCTCCAAGGTGCAACACAGAAACACCACTAACCTCGAAGACACCTTTGTAACGAGATGATGAGAGACGATGTGGACAGAATACTGGAAATATTTGAAAAGGAGAAACAATGCAAGGAAAGAATCTTATCAGTTACCCTTTAACACCCTTAGAAAAACCCGATTTCTCTTTTGGGATGATTAAAGAAGAAAACGACATTTCTGGATTTTTCTTTTTCTTGTCTTTTTTTACATTTTCCTTTCTGAGACAGGGTCTTGGCTCTGTCACCAAGACTGGAGTACAGTGGAGCAATCACAGCTCACCGTAGCCTTAAGTGTTCTTCCCACCTCGGACTCCAGAGTAGCAGGGACCACAGGCACGCACCACCATACTCAGCTAATTTTTCTGTTGTGAGAGAGATGGGGTGTCTTGCTCTGTTGTCCAGGCTGCTCTTGAACTCCTTGGCCTCACAAAGTGCTGCGATTACATTACAGGCATAAGCCAGCGTGCCCAACCAACCTTTTTCTTAATTCTATAACAATTACGCCGCATTCAGAGGAAGGATAACTATTAGTGAGAAGAGACTTGGCGAAGCAATATGTTGATACGAAAACAAAATGGTAACAATTCCTCCTTGTGACATTTGAGTTTGAAACTGTTAACATACCAAGCAAAAATGATAGCTCAAATCAGGTTTTACAAAGAAGTCCAATAGATGATGATTCCAATTGTATGTTTGTTTCTAGATCTGAGAAAGTCAGTCATAGCCAACTTCTACAGTTTTGTTGCCATAGACCCAAGATTAAATCACAATGTGCGTGCGAACGTGCCCCAGGGTGCGGCAGGGAACCCCACGCCCACCAAGCACGCATATGCAGAAATATTTTGCCCAAATCTATTTTCCAACATAGAATTAAAGAGGTCCCAGATATACTTCTCTCTCTCCCCACCAAGTATGTGAGGTCAAGTTTATCCTAGTATTCGATAAAAAGGCTCATGTGAAAAAGGGAACAGCAACGCTCAGGCGACCCACGCAGGCCCCGGCAGACGCTCTATAGCAGAAGGGACGCGGCACAGGCAGGGCTGTGGGTGCACCTGCACCCTCGCTAACCTCATGGTGCAAGCACCCGAGGCTCTACAGATTCCACTCCCAGAGTTAGTGGGAAACTCCATCCTAGCACCGGGATGCTCTGCGTTGCTAGATGTACCTGCTTTAAGATATGCATGAACTGTCCTTACTCTACACACGAGACTCACTAGGAGATACTTTCAGATTTATCGGAAAAGAGACATTCCAGCAAATGCATTTCTGTAAGATTCTCTACCTCTTTTCACTGGGGGGGGTGGGGGAGGGGGAGGGGGAAAAGGTAACTTGCCTCCAAGGGTTGGAGACAAAGCCGTTACTGCAAGACAAGAGTGCTGCGCACCCCGGGAACCGCTGCGCCACGAGGCACGAGGCACGAGGCACGAGGCACGGCCGTGCACCCCGGACGCAGGAGTAGCACACGAGGCTAGCACAGGTTGACGCCAGCCCTCTCCAGAAGCAGGCCTGTCCCTTCCTCCTCCCCCTCAGCCCCCAGCTCCCTCCAGGCCTCAGTGGCTGCTGACAGGGCAGAGGCCACAACTAGAGGAGGCTCTCAACTCCACCAGGGACAGGAGCCCCGGACGCTGGGGACTCCGCTGCTGCCCTCCGCGCCCACCTCCCTCTGCTCCGCCCTATCTCAGGAGCCAGGCGTGGCCACTTTGACCCTCTCCTTCCCTTCTGTGACTCCTACAAAAACCAGTCCAGCGAGTCCAGGCTGCCTCGCACGCCACGGATGCCCGGCACAGGCCACATGTCCTCATCCAAGCTCCTGGGGCAAGAAGGCTCTTGCAGTATTTCGCTTTCTGGTTGAGCATCCCCAGCCTGAAATCCAAAGTGCTCCGAAGAGCATTTCCTGCGAGTGTCATATGAGGGAGAGCTCGGAATGTTTCAGGTTTCAGAGCATTTTGGAGTAGGGACGCTCAGCCTGAATTTGAACGTCTTTTCAAGGAGGCCACACACTGAAGCCCCCGATGTCCGCCCCACACAATCCCAGCACACCCTCTGAAGTCCCCAGCAACAAGATTTTCTTTCTTCAAAAAAAATAAAAAATAAATAAATAAATAAAAAACCCCAAGTCACATAAACTCACACGCAACCACTGAAGGGGGTTGTGGACACCTGCACAGACTGGATGAAATGGAACTGTCACATCTTTACCAGGGTAATTTCAAGTCATTCCTCAAAACACACACCTGTTTTACTGAGCTGCATTTTAAGGTGAACACACACAAATCATTTCGGGGAAACAAATGTCACTTTGGGCCGTGTGTGGTTTCTTGACTCCTGGGAATAACTCAGCGTTCACACCCTCACTTCTGGATAAGGGAGAAGATGCAAAGAAATCTGTTAAAACAAAGACATGGAAACAAGTTTAAGAAGGGTTTGAAAGGTTCCTCCTGTCCCCCTGGAGGGGAGAGGAGGACGCCTGGAAGGCTTACGGGGGACAGGAGCACAGCCTCCTCGGTGTGCCATGGACGTCGCCTCGCTGAGGGGAGAGGACGATGCCTGGAAGGCTCACGGGGGTGGGAGCACAGCCTCCTCAGTGCTTTCTACACTCAGCAGCTTCAGAGATTCCCGTAGAAGCAGAACGCGTGAGAACCGAGTCCGGAACACACCCCAAGGAAAGGGGATGAGGGGTCAACAAAAGCATTCGCTCATTACCAAGGAGCACGGGCATGACGCCGCTTCAAAGAACGTGTGAAAAAGTCACTCACGGGTGTTTCAGAAAATAAGGGTAGCGTGAGATTGCTCGATCAGTTCAAACAGGCTGCCATCCCCCAGGCCATGAAGCCCCTGAGATGAGCCTCTCACAGTGAACAGAAGTCACTCGCACCTCTGCCAGAGAAAGTCCTACAAGCCGACACGTGACCTCACGAAACCTGGCCTACAGCCCGTCGACCACAGTGAGTCTGACACGGTACATCCCTCCAGATGGTTAAGGACCCCAGCCTTCTCGGCACCAGGGATGGGTATCGCGGAAGACAATTTTTCTGAGGGGTGGTTTTGAAATGCAACTGTTCCACCTCAGGTCAGGCATTGGATCCTCATAAGGAGCACCTCCGAGATCCCTTCACATGCCGTTTACAATAGGGTCCCAGCGCCTAGGAGAATCTAAATGCTGCCGCTGATCCAAGAGGAGGCAGAGCTCAGGCGGTCATGCTCACTTCGCCCGCCACTCACCTCCGGCTATGACCCCGGTCCCTAACAGACCATGGACCAGCACCAGTCTGCAGTCCAGGACTAAGCCCTACTGGCCAGCACACACACACCAGCCCAGGTGGAGACACTACTCGTGACCCTGGCTGGGCAGGAAGGAAGCCTGAGGGCCATTTCCTGACCAGGATGCCACACCCCCGACCCAAATACAGAGGTTTCCCATAAAAACCCACTGTACACTCACCAGAAAACAGAGCCACACCTGGGCAACACAACAGGACCCCCCCATCCCTGCAACAAAGAAAAGAAAAATTAGCCAGGCATGCTGGTGCGCGCCCCAGGTCCCAGCTGCTCGGCTGACTGAGGGGGGAGGATCGCCTGAGCCAGGGATCACGCCACCGCATGCCAGCCTGGGTGACAGAGCAAGACCCTGTCTCGGAAAATATAAATAAACTAAAAACCAACAGAAACTGGGTGCATGTAGGGTGGAAGAAACGCCGCAGGAGACTAGCGAACGGCACCACAGGGTTTCTATCAGGAAGAACAGCACGTCTCCCAACCAAGTGCTCCCGCCCTCATGAGACCCTGTGCTTGGGAAGCACCAGCGAGGCCACGTGGCTGGCCTCTTCCTGCTTTAAATCAAGTGGAACCAGACGCTGTGATGACACACAGGGACTATGACAAACCCTGGAGGTTCTAACTGAGAAAACAATGACATGTGTGAGTTCCTATGACAACGTCTCAAAACAATGGAAGGAGGGTACCGTTTGCAGATAAGACAACTTCTGAAGTCTATTCAAGTGTTACCTCTTGGGAAAATAGGGAAGACTCATTTTCTCCATAGACAGCGCACACACAGCACTTTGCCACACATAATACAAGGCGGTTTATGGCAGTGGCCGCATATTTTCACGTGTATCACCTTTTGGGCATCTTCTAGGTTTGCTAGAGCCGGCGGCTACTTTTATTCCCCACAAAACACACAGAAATGCATGAGCATTATCTCCTCTCATGGAGCATCTACACTAATAGGAAGAAGAATGTCGTGCTCCAAGTGTACCTGCAAACACGGTTTTCTTCTGAAAACCCAAGTGCATGCAAAGCAAACACGGCATATCACTAAAGCGCACAGGAGAGCAGAGCACCTCTGAGTAGAAAGCATGTAAAGGATAGCTAGTTGGGAACATTATTTTAAAACGTTTCTATGGATATGAGTTATCCCAGGGAGCCCGTTTGGTACCTGCATTCAAAGGCAATTCATTATTCGACATCCAACCTTTAACAGAAGGTTCACAGTAAGATCCCCGGAAACGGCATTCCCCTGGTGACTTTTCAATGCTCAGATTTCAGTATCGATACAGCTTGGTAAGCAGTCAGGAGAGGGGCGGCTCAGAGGCTGAAAGCACACAGGTCAGGGCCCTCCTGTGTCCGACAGCCTCAC
Organism: Chlorocebus sabaeus; assembly: GCF_047675955.1. Lineage (NCBI taxonomy): Eukaryota > Metazoa > Chordata > Mammalia > Primates > Cercopithecidae > Chlorocebus > Chlorocebus sabaeus. The sequence continues at coordinate 156,222 of NW_027327522.1, forward strand.
CTGGGCCTCGCTTTCTGCACTGCCCAGGGCTGCTCATGAGATTGTGCCGAAACGGATCTGTGCACGCCAAACAGCTCTCAGCAGGGGCTCAACAGCCAGAAGCCGTTCCACCACACCGTCATCCCCCTTCTAACCAGAGAACACCCGATACAGAAACAGGAGAAACAGGTATTAAATGAGTTGGCAAAGCCAAAATCCACCCGGATCTACCACTCCAAAACAAACATACACCACACTGCCCAATATTGATGGGAGCCAAAAACATGGAAGTCCTGAGAGCCCACACTGACCACAGCCAGACACCACTTCTGCAAGAACCAAGCACGCGCCTAGAGATCGCCCGTGATGACCCAGGAGAGCAGCTTGGAGCAGAGACAAACGTGAAGGAGAGGCACAGGGGCCAGGGTGCTGGGTGTGCCCGTCTGTGTGACCTCACTGAGATTGCTGACCTCTGGCCCTTGGTGTCCGTCCTGTGGAGGAGGTAGCCCCCAAATCCCTGCCTCCCTTCAGCGCTGACGGAGGCTGCCCTGAAGCCTCCCCAGGGCTGAGACCGCTTCGAAATCCTGTCAACTGCACACCCACATAAGCACACAAATAAACAAAGTGTCAAGTACGCAGACAGGAAAAGAAAAGTATGCCAATCCTCCCCTATCCAACAGGCATTGAAAAAGGAACAGGAAAATTGTGGTAGTCTTGAAACCACCACCAGCTATCACGTCCTGTTGAGATGTTTTAGCCAATCAGGAACATCTCTTTACCAAGCACCTGTGTGTTTAGGAAGTCCGTTGACAGATTCCAAACAACCTCGGAGCCTGCGACCTGACCCCCATTCTACGCGCATCACCTCTCCGGCGGAACAAGCCCTGGACACCATTCAGATGGTGAGGAACAGGAGCAAGGGTAGCTTTCCCTGACCACCACCAAACAAGCTCGACCCCGAGGAGCCCGGAGAACAGCGACGTTTGCTTAGACGCTTTCCCACTGACCTTGTCAGAGCGAACGTTCCCATCCCACGCCACCCAGTGTTTGACTCTCCCTGGGATGCCAGCAGCCGCCAACCCTCACAACTCACAAGCTGGAAACAGAGGCCAAGCTGACAGGAGGGAGGCCTCTCTCCATCCCCTACTGAATTCGCTCAGGACACGGAGGTTCCCAAACACACACGGCCCCGGGTATTCCACACCTGGAGAACATTCTAACAACAGACGCTGCAAAGACGTTCCCCCTAAAGAGAAACTCTGTTTCTAACTTCCCTTAGGGAAAAATAGGAGGCCCAGAACTTTCCAGAAAATCAAGCCTGGGAGGAAGCCCCTCACCTCTGGCACTTCCTAAACCTGCCTTCCCGCAGGTGCTCAGGGATGTCCCCGCGCCAGCCCCGACCACCCAGGACGGCAGCAGGGCTCAGGCAGCCAGCACCTGGGCAGCAGGCGAAGCAACCCCAGGGTGAAAACGTCATCCCAGGCACCACTTCCCGGAGCCCCTCAGCAAGAAAAACAGAGGCGGGACCAGAACCGAGGGCTGACTCGAGGCTGGGGAGCCACAGACCCGCACAGCTCAATCATCGGACACGCTCTGCTGTGGACAGAGGAGCCCAGCCCAGGGAGAGGCCAGCACAGAGATCCTCGTGCCGGCTCCACGGGCCAGCGTCCCCCAGGGCTGCAAGTTTGCGATCACAGCTTCAGAATCGGGTTCCAGAATCTTCCGGAATCAAAGACACACCCAACTGTAAAGCTGCCAGGACAGCAGGGCCCAGGAGCAGGCTCAGGGGAGGAGCAGGTAGAAACCCCACACACAGCACACACGTGTGCATGCTTACTCCACACATGCCACCCCTTCACCCGATACTATACACGCAAACGCCTCTATGCACTCCATACACACCCTCAAATACACTCACCAAATGTGATGCGTGTACACACTCCACACACCCTCCAACATACACGACACACGCATGAACACGCTCACTCCACACACACCTGCTAAATACACTCACCACACACGCACAAACGTGACACACGTGCACACTCATTCCAGACCTCACGCCCCTCACCAAGTACACAGGTGCACACATCCCCAAGTCCAGCACCTGCAGACTCCACAAGCTTTGGTTTCCCCCACTGTTTCTCTCATCACATGAGATCCACACACACACGTGTCATTTACTGACATCTAACACCCGGGGAGGCCCTTAGACAGAACTGCAGTCACAAGTCGGCTTCATTCAGGCATTCATCACCAGCCCCCGGAAGCCACCTCTCCTGTCCCCACGGGGAGTGGGGGCCGAGACCGCAGGCGTCGCTGGGCTTACAGATCCCCAGGCTGGCAACCCAGCGAAATCAGGAGGGCTCGGCCACGGCCCTGGAGGGAGACGGGTACTGGCTCAGGTATGCGGCACACGGGTCCTCATTTCCATGCGGCGTCACCTACGACAGCGTCGGGTGAAAGCCAGTGGGGCTTGGCATTCCTGGGATAGACGGTCCTGGAATTACAAGGGAAGCTTTTTCACTTCTCCCCTCTGAACACATGAGGTCCATGGTCCCCGCTCACATCTAACCCTGGGAATCGGAATCGGTGACTCCTTGTCCACCTGAGGACCACCCAAGAGGATCCACACACCTGCTGCAACAGCAGCACTGCACCTGGTCCGCAGGGTAGCAAAGCAAATCCCACCTTTTGACGAAAACTGGATTACCCCGACACTGGCAGCCTGCAGTGTGTATATATCGTCAGGCCCCCACATCTGCGGCGCCACCTGCAAGAGGAACACAAACCCTTAGTCCCGGGTTCTCACGATGGCCTGTGAGGTGGATGCTGGCACCTTCTCTCCTCCCAGTGGAGAGGAGAGAAGGCCAGGGCCAGAGCTGGCGTGTCAGGAGGGTCAGGGTTCAAAAACCCCATCATCCACCTCACACAGCAGCCCTGACCGTTCAAGTGACTTCTATCATCAGCCTGAAAATGGACCACAGTTACCAGTAATTCTGAGTGCTGTTCCTTCTGACGTCAGACATTTCGCTAGAAAGATTTTGCCAAATCTGCTTTCAAAATCCTATGCTATGAAATGTCTAACGAAAATCTGAGCTGTGAAATAAAGCACACATTTCAATGAATCCCAAAATGACTATCCCGAAGGAAGTTGTAACTTGAAGTGAAAAATACCCTCTAAAAGACATCAGCCAGAATTACCTGCCATCATTACTGATCCCATATGATTAATGAATTCTACAGCATCCTCTCAGATATAAACTTAAAACCATGAGCTGAATGCACATGTTAGCACAACCAAAGTTCTGCTTTCATAAGCAGCACAGGCGTCTCTGGAGAGGATTTTAATTGGGACTACAATGCGCACGGTGGTGGTAAGAGGTTTCATGCCGGCTGTTCTCCAAGGTGCAACACAGAAACACCACTAACCTCGAAGACACCTTTGTAACGAGATGATGAGAGACGATGTGGACAGAATACTGGAAATATTTGAAAAGGAGAAACAATGCAAGGAAAGAATCTTATCAGTTACCCTTTAACACCCTTAGAAAAACCCGATTTCTCTTTTGGGATGATTAAAGAAGAAAATGACATTTCTGGATTTTTCTTTTTCTTGTCTTTTTTTACATTTTCCTTTCTGAGACAGGGTCTTGGCTCTGTCACCAAGACTGGAGTACAGTGGAGCAATCACAGCTCACCGTAGCCTTAAGTGTTCTTCCCACCTCGGACTCCAGAGTAGCAGGGACCACAGGCACGCACCACCATACTCAGCTAATTTTTCTGTTGTGAGAGAGATGGGGTGTCTTGCTCTGTTGTCCAGGCTGCTCTTGAACTCCTTGGCCTCACAAAGTGCTGCGATTACATTACAGGCATAAGCCAGCGTGCCCAACCAACCTTTTTCTTAATTCTATAACAATTACGCCGCATTCAGAGGAAGGATAACTATTAGTGAGAAGAGACTTGGCGAAGCAATATGTTGATACGAAAACAAAATGGTAACAATTCCTCCTTGTGACATTTGAGTTTGAAACTGTTAACATACCAAGCAAAAATGATAGCTCAAATCAGGTTTTACAAAGAAGTCCAATAGATGATGATTCCAATTGTATGTTTGTTTCTAGATCTGAGAAAGTCAGTCATAGCCAACTTCTACAGTTTTGTTGCCATAGACCCAAGATTAAATCACAATGTGCGTGCGAACGTGCCCCAGGGTGCGGCAGGTAACCCCACGCCCACCAAGCACGCATATGCAGAAATATTTTGCCCAAATCTATTTTCCAACATAGAATTAAAGAGGTCCCAGATATACTTCTCTCTCTCCCCACCAAGTATGTGAGGTCAAGTTTATCCTAGTATTCGATAAAAAGGCTCATGTGAAAAAGGGAACAGCAACGCTCAGGCGACCCACGCAGGCCCCGGCAGACGCTCTATAGCAGAAGGGACGCGGCACAGGCAGGGCTGTGGGTGCACCTGCACCCTCGCTAACCTCATGGTGCAAGCACCCGAGGCTCTACAGATTCCACTCCCAGAGTTAGTGGGAAACTCCATCCTAGCACCGGGATGCTCTGCGTTGCTAGATGTACCTGCTTTAAGATATGCATGAACTGTCCTTACTCTACACACGAGACTCACTAGGAGATACTTTCAGATTTATCGGAAAAGAGACATTCCAGCAAATGCATTTCTGTAAGATTCTCTACCTCTTTTCACTGGGGGGGGTGGGGGAGGGGGAGGGGGAAAAGGTAACTTGCCTCCAAGGGTTGGAGACAAAGCCGTTACTGCAAGACAAGAGTGCTGCGCACCCCGGGAACCGCTGCGCCACGAGGCACGAGGCACGAGGCACGAGGCACGGCCGTGCACCCCGGACGCAGGAGTAGCACACGAGGCTAGCACAGGTTGACGCCAGCCCTCTCCAGAAGCAGGCCTGTCCCTTCCTCCTCCCCCTCAGCCCCCAGCTCCCTCCAGGCCTCAGTGGCTGCTGACAGGGCAGAGGCCACAACTAGAGGAGGCTCTCAACTCCACCAGGGACAGGAGCCCCGGACGCTGGGGACTCCGCTGCTGCCCTCCGCGCCCACCTCCCTCTGCTCCGCCCTATCTCAGGAGCCAGGCGTGGCCACTTTGACCCTCTCCTTCCCTTCTGTGACTCCTACAAAAACCAGTCCAGCGAGTCCAGGCTGCCTCGCACGCCACGGATGCCCGGCACAGGCCACATGTCCTCATCCAAGCTCCTGGGGCAAGAAGGCTCTTGCAGTATTTCGCTTTCTGGTTGAGCATCCCCAGCCTGAAATCCAAAGTGCTCCGAAGAGCATTTCCTGCGAGTGTCATATGAGGGAGAGCTCGGAATGTTTCAGGTTTCAGAGCATTTTGGAGTAGGGACGCTCAGCCTGAATTTGAACGTCTTTTCAAGGAGGCCACACACTGAAGCCCCCGATGTCCGCCCCACACAATCCCAGCACACCCTCTGAAGTCCCCAGCAACAAGATTTTCTTTCTTCAAAAAAAATAAAAAATAAATAAATAAATAAAAAACCCCAAGTCACATAAACTCACACGCAACCACTGAAGGGGGTTGTGGACACCTGCACAGACTGGATGAAATGGAACTGTCACATCTTTACCAGGGTAATTTCAAGTCATTCCTCAAAACACACACCTGTTTTACTGAGCTGCATTTTAAGGTGAACACACACAAATCATTTCGGGGAAACAAATGTCACTTTGGGCCGTGTGTGGTTTCTTGACTCCTGGGAATAACTCAGCGTTCACACCCTCACTTCTGGATAAGGGAGAAGATGCAAAGAAATCTGTTAAAACAAAGACATGGAAACAAGTTTAAGAAGGGTTTGAAAGGTTCCTCCTGTCCCCCTGGAGGGGAGAGGAGGACGCCTGGAAGGCTTACGGGGGACAGGAGCACAGCCTCCTCGGTGTGCCATGGACGTCGCCTCGCTGAGGGGAGAGGACGATGCCTGGAAGGCTCACGGGGGTGGGAGCACAGCCTCCTCAGTGCTTTCTACACTCAGCAGCTTCAGAGATTCCCGTAGAAGCAGAACGCGTGAGAACCGAGTCCGGAACACACCCCAAGGAAAGGGGATGAGGGGTCAACAAAAGCATTCGCTCATTACCAAGGAGCACGGGCATGACGCCGCTTCAAAGAACGTGTGAAAAAGTCACTCACGGGTGTTTCAGAAAATAAGGGTAGCGTGAGATTGCTCGATCAGTTCAAACAGGCTGCCATCCCCCAGGCCATGAAGCCCCTGAGATGAGCCTCTCACAGTGAACAGAAGTCACTCGCACCTCTGCCAGAGAAAGTCCTACAAGCCGACACGTGACCTCACGAAACCTGGCCTACAGCCCGTCGACCACAGTGAGTCTGACACGGTACATCCCTCCAGATGGTTAAGGACCCCAGCCTTCTCGGCACCAGGGATGGGTATCGCGGAAGACAATTTTTCTGAGGGGTGGTTTTGAAATGCAACTGTTCCACCTCAGGTCAGGCATTGGATCCTCATAAGGAGCACCTCCGAGATCCCTTCACATGCCGTTTACAATAGGGTCCCAGCGCCTAGGAGAATCTAAATGCTGCCGCTGATCCAAGAGGAGGCAGAGCTCAGGCGGTCATGCTCACTTCGCCCGCCACTCACCTCCGGCTATGACCCCGGTCCCTAACAGACCATGGACCAGCACCAGTCTGCAGTCCAGGACTAAGCCCTACTGGCCAGCACACACACACCAGCCCAGGTGGAGACACTACTCGTGACCCTGGCTGGGCAGGAAGGAAGCCTGAGGGCCATTTCCTGACCAGGATGCCACACCCCCGACCCAAATACAGAGGTTTCCCATAAAAACCCACTGTACACTCACCAGAAAACAGAGCCACACCTGGGCAACACAACAGGACCCCCCCATCCCTGCAACAAAGAAAAGAAAAATTAGCCAGGCATGCTGGTGCGCGCCCCAGGTCCCAGCTGCTCGGCTGACTGAGGGGGGAGGATCGCCTGAGCCAGGGATCACGCCACCGCATGCCAGCCTGGGTGACAGAGCAAGACCCTGTCTCGGAAAATATAAATAAACTAAAAACCAACAGAAACTGGGTGCATGTAGGGTGGAAGAAACGCCGCAGGAGACTAGCGAACGGCACCACAGGGTTTCTATCAGGAAGAACAGCACGTCTCCCAACCAAGTGCTCCCGCCCTCATGAGACCCTGTGCTTGGGAAGCACCAGCGAGGCCACGTGGCTGGCCTCTTCCTGCTTTAAATCAAGTGGAACCAGACGCTGTGATGACACACAGGGACTATGACAAACCCTGGAGGTTCTAACTGAGAAAACAATGACATGTGTGAGTTCCTATGACAACGTCTCAAAACAATGGAAGGAGGGTACCGTTTGCAGATAAGACAACTTCTGAAGTCTATTCAAGTGTTACCTCTTGGGAAAATAGGGAAGACTCATTTTCTCCATAGACAGCGCACACACAGCACTTTGCCACACATAATACAAGGCGGTTTATGGCAGTGGCCGCATATTTTCACGTGTATCACCTTTTGGGCATCTTCTAGGTTTGCTAGAGCCGGCGGCTACTTTTATTCCCCACAAAACACACAGAAATGCATGAGCATTATCTCCTCTCATGGAGCATCTACACTAATAGGAAGAAGAATGTCGTGCTCCAAGTGTACCTGCAAACACGGTTTTCTTCTGAAAACCCAAGTGCATGCAAAGCAAACACGGCATATCACTAAAGCGCACAGGAGAGCAGAGCACCTCTGAGTAGAAAGCATGTAAAGGATAGCTAGTTGGGAACATTATTTTAAAACGTTTCTATGGATATGAGTTATCCCAGGGAGCCCGTTTGGTACCTGCATTCAAAGGCAATTCATTATTCGACATCCAACCTTTAACAGAAGGTTCACAGTAAGATCCCCGGAAACGGCATTCCCCTGGTGACTTTTCAATGCTCAGATTTCAGTATCGATACAGCTTGGTAAGCAGTCAGGAGAGGGGCGGCTCAGAGGCTGAAAGCACACAGGTCAGGGCCCTCCTGTGTCCGACAGCCTCACCTGGGCCTCGCTTTCTGCACTGCCCAGGGCTGCTCATGAGATTGTGCCGAAACGGATCTGTGCACGCCAAACAGCTCTCAGCAGGGGCTCAACAGCCAGAAGCCGTTCCACCACACCGTCATCCCCCTTCTAACCAGAGAACACCCGATACAGAAACAGGAGAAACAGGTATTAAGTGAGTTGGCAAAGCCAAAATCCACCCGGATCTACCACTCCAAAACAAACATACACCACACTGCCCAATATTGATGGGAGCCAAAAACATGGAAGTCCTGAGAGCCCACACTGACCACAGCCAGACACCACTTCTGCAAGAACCAAGCACGCGCCTAGAGATCGCCCGTGATGACCCAGGAGAGCAGCTTGGAGCAGAGACAAACGTGAAGGAGAGGCACAGGGGCCAGGGTGCTGGGTGTGCCCGTCTGTGTGACCTCACTGAGATTGCTGACCTCTGGCCCTTGGTGTCCGTCCTGTGGAGGAGGTAGCCCCCAAATCCCTGCCTCCCTTCAGCGCTGACGGAGGCTGCCCTGAAGCCTCCCCAGGGCTGAGACCGCTTCGAAATCCTGTCAACTGCACACCCACATAAGCACACAAATAAACAAAGTGTCAAGTACGCAGACAGGAAAAGAAAAGTATGCCAATCCTCCCCTATCCAACAGGCATTGAAAAAGGAACAGGAAAATTGTGGTAGTCTTGAAACCACCACCAGCTATCACGTCCTGTTGAGATGTTTTAGCCAATCAGGAACATCTCTTTACCAAGCACCTGTGTGTTTAGGAAGTCCGTTGACAGATTCCAAACAACCTCGGAGCCTGCGACCTGACCCCCATTCTACGCGCATCACCTCTCCGGCGGAACAAGCCCTGGACACCATTCAGATGGTGAGGAACAGGAGCAAGGGTAGCTTTCCCTGACCACCACCAAACAAGCTCGACCCCGAGGAGCCCGGAGAACAGCGACGTTTGCTTAGACGCTTTCCCACTGACCTTGTCAGAGCGAACGTTCCCATCCCACGCCACCCAGTGTTTGACTCTCCCTGGGATGCCAGCAGCCGCCAACCCTCACAACTCACAAGCTGGAAACAGAGGCCAAGCTGACAGGAGGGAGGCCTCTCTCCATCCCCTACTGAATTCGCTCAGGACACGGAGGTTCCCAAACACACACGGCCCCGGGTATTCCACACCTGGAGAACATTCTAACAACAGACGCTGCAAAGACGTTCCCCCTAAAGAGAAACTCTGTTTCTAACTTCCCTTAGGGAAAAATAGGAGGCCCAGAACTTTCCAGAAAATCAAGCCTGGGAGGAAGCCCCTCACCTCTGGCACTTCCTAAACCTGCCTTCCCGCAGGTGCTCAGGGATGTCCCCGCGCCAGCCCCGACCACCCAGGACGGCAGCAGGGCTCAGGCAGCCAGCACCTGGGCAGCAGGCGAAGCAACCCCAGGGTGAAAACGTCATCCCAGGCACCACTTCCCGGAGCCCCTCAGCAAGAAAAACAGAGGCGGGACCAGAACCGAGGGCTGACTCGAGGCTGGGGAGCCACAGACCCGCACAGCTCAATCATCGGACACGCTCTGCTGTGGACAGAGGAGCCCAGCCCAGGGAGAGGCCAGCACAGAGATCCTCGTGCCGGCTCCACGGGCCAGCGTCCCCCAGGGCTGCAAGTTTGCGATCACAGCTTCAGAATCGGGTTCCAGAATCTTCCGGAATCAAAGACACACCCAACTGTAAAGCTGCCAGGACAGCAGGGCCCAGGAGCAGGCTCAGGGGAGGAGCAGGTAGAAACCCCACACACAGCACACACGTGTGCATGCTTACTCCACACATGCCACCCCTTCACCCGATACTATACACGCAAACGCCTCTATGCACTCCATACACACCCTCAAATACACTCACCAAATGTGATGCGTGTACACACTCCACACACCCTCCAACATACACGACACACGCATGAACACGCTCACTCCACACACACCTGCTAAATACACTCACCACACACGCACAAACGTGACACACGTGCACACTCATTCCAGACCTCACGCCCCTCACCAAGTACACAGGTGCACACATCCCCAAGTCCAGCACCTGCAGACTCCACAAGCTTTGGTTTCCCCCACTGTTTCTCTCATCACATGAGATCCACACACACACGTGTCATTTACTGACATCTAACACCCGGGGAGGCCCTTAGACAGAACTGCAGTCACAAGTCGGCTTCATTCAGGCATTCATCACCAGCCCCCGGAAGCCACCTCTCCTGTCCCCACGGGGAGTGGGGGCCGAGACCGCAGGCGTCGCTGGGCTTACAGATCCCCAGGCTGGCAACCCAGCGAAATCAGGAGGGCTCGGCCACGGCCCTGGAGGGAGACGGGTACTGGCTCAGGTATGCGGCACACGGGTCCTCATTTCCATGCGGCGTCACCTACGACAGCGTCGGGTGAAAGCCAGTGGGGCTTGGCATTCCTGGGATAGACGGTCCTGGAATTACAAGGGAAGCTTTTTCACTTCTCCCCTCTGAACACATGAGGTCCATGGTCCCCGCTCACATCTAACCCTGGGAATCGGAATCGGTGACTCCTTGTCCACCTGAGGACCACCCAAGAGGATCCACACACCTGCTGCAACAGCAGCACTGCACCTGGTCCGCAGGGTAGCAAAGCAAATCCCACCTTTTGACGAAAACTGGATTACCCCGACACTGGCAGCCTGCAGTGTGTATATATCGTCAGGCCCCCACATCTGCGGCGCCACCTGCAAGAGGAACACAAACCCTTAGTCCCGGGTTCTCACGATGGCCTGTGAGGTGGATGCTGGCACCTTCTCTCCTCCCAGTGGAGAGGAGAGAAGGCCAGGGCCAGAGCTGGCGTGTCAGGAGGGTCAGGGTTCAAAAACCCCATCATCCACCTCACACAGCAGCCCTGACCGTTCAAGTGACTTCTATCATCAGCCTGAAAATGGACCACAGTTACCAGTAATTCTGAGTGCTGTTCCTTCTGACGTCAGACATTTCGCTAGAAAGATTTTGCCAAATCTGCTTTCAAAATCCTATGCTATGAAATGTCTAACGAAAATCTGAGCTGTGAAATAAAGCACACATTTCAATGAATCCCAAAATGACTATCCCGAAGGAAGTTGTAACTTGAAGTGAAAAATACCCTCTAAAAGACATCAGCCAGAATTACCTGCCATCATTACTGATCCCATATGATTAATGAATTCTACAGCATCCTCTCAGATATAAACTTAAAACCATGAGCTGAATGCACATGTTAGCACAACCAAAGTTCTGCTTTCATAAGCAGCACAGGCGTCTCTGGAGAGGATTTTAATTGGGACTACAATGCGCACGGTGGTGGTAAGAGGTTTCATGCCGGCTGTTCTCCAAGGTGCAACACAGAAACACCACTAACCTCGAAGACACCTTTGTAACGAGATGATGAGAGACGATGTGGACAGAATACTGGAAATATTTGAAAAGGAGAAACAATGCAAGGAAAGAATCTTATCAGTTACCCTTTAACACCCTTAGAAAAACCCGATTTCTCTTTTGGGATGATTAAAGAAGAAAATGACATTTCTGGATTTTTCTTTTTCTTGTCTTTTTTTACATTTTCCTTTCTGAGACAGGGTCTTGGCTCTGTCACCAAGACTGGAGTACAGTGGAGCAATCACAGCTCACCGTAGCCTTAAGTGTTCTTCCCACCTCGGACTCCAGAGTAGCAGGGACCACAGGCACGCACCACCATACTCAGCTAATTTTTCTGTTGTGAGAGAGATGGGGTGTCTTGCTCTGTTGTCCAGGCTGCTCTTGAACTCCTTGGCCTCACAAAGTGCTGCGATTACATTACAGGCATAAGCCAGCGTGCCCAACCAACCTTTTTCTTAATTCTATAACAATTACGCCGCATTCAGAGGAAGGATAACTATTAGTGAGAAGAGACTTGGCGAAGCAATATGTTGATACGAAAACAAAATGGTAACAATTCCTCCTTGTGACATTTGAGTTTGAAACTGTTAACATACCAAGCAAAAATGATAGCTCAAATCAGGTTTTACAAAGAAGTCCAATAGATGATGATTCCAATTGTATGTTTGTTTCTAGATCTGAGAAAGTCAGTCATAGCCAACTTCTACAGTTTTGTTGCCATAGACCCAAGATTAAATCACAATGTGCGTGCGAACGTGCCCCAGGGTGCGGCAGGGAACCCCACGCCCACCAAGCACGCATATGCAGAAATATTTTGCCCAAATCTATTTTCCAACATAGAATTAAAGAGGTCCCAGATATACTTCTCTCTCTCCCCACCAAGTATGTGAGGTCAAGTTTATCCTAGTATTCGATAAAAAGGCTCATGTGAAAAAGGGAACAGCAACGCTCAGGCGACCCACGCAGGCCCCGGCAGACGCTCTATAGCAGAAGGGACGCGGCACAGGCAGGGCTGTGGGTGCACCTGCACCCTCGCTAACCTCATGGTGCAAGCACCCGAGGCTCTACAGATTCCACTCCCAGAGTTAGTGGGAAACTCCATCCTAGCACCGGGATGCTCTGCGTTGCTAGATGTACCTGCTTTAAGATATGCATGAACTGTCCTTACTCTACACACGAGACTCACTAGGAGATACTTTCAGATTTATCGGAAAAGAGACATTCCAGCAAATGCATTTCTGTAAGATTCTCTACCTCTTTTCACTGGGGGGGTGGGGGAGGGGGAGGGGGAAAAGGTAACTTGCCTCCAAGGGTTGGAGACAAAGCCGTTACTGCAAGACAAGAGTGCTGCGCACCCCGGGAACCGCTGCGCCACGAGGCACGAGGCACGAGGCACGAGGCACGGCCGTGCACCCCGGACGCAGGAGTAGCACACGAGGCTAGCACAGGTTGACGCCAGCCCTCTCCAGAAGCAGGCCTGTCCCTTCCTCCTCCCCCTCAGCCCCCAGCTCCCTCCAGGCCTCAGTGGCTGCTGACAGGGCAGAGGCCACAACTAGAGGAGGCTCTCAACTCCACCAGGGACAGGAGCCCCGGACGCTGGGGACTCCGCTGCTGCCCTCCGCGCCCACCTCCCTCTGCTCCGCCCTATCTCAGGAGCCAGGCGTGGCCACTTTGACCCTCTCCTTCCCTTCTGTGACTCCTACAAAAACCAGTCCAGCGAGTCCAGGCTGCCTCGCACGCCACGGATGCCCGGCACAGGCCACATGTCCTCATCCAAGCTCCTGGGGCAAGAAGGCTCTTGCAGTATTTCGCTTTCTGGTTGAGCATCCCCAGCCTGAAATCCAAAGTGCTCCGAAGAGCATTTCCTGCGAGTGTCATATGAGGGAGAGCTCGGAATGTTTCAGGTTTCAGAGCATTTTGGAGTAGGGACGCTCAGCCTGAATTTGAACGTCTTTTCAAGGAGGCCACACACTGAAGCCCCCGATGTCCGCCCCACACAATCCCAGCACACCCTCTGAAGTCCCCAGCAACAAGATTTTCTTTCTTCAAAAAAAATAAAAAATAAATAAATAAATAAAAAACCCCAAGTCACATAAACTCACACGCAACCACTGAAGGGGGTTGTGGACACCTGCACAGACTGGATGAAATGGAACTGTCACATCTTTACCAGGGTAATTTCAAGTCATTCCTCAAAACACACACCTGTTTTACTGAGCTGCATTTTAAGGTGAACACACACAAATCATTTCGGGGAAACAAATGTCACTTTGGGCCGTGTGTGGTTTCTTGACTCCTGGGAATAACTCAGCGTTCACACCCTCACTTCTGGATAAGGGAGAAGATGCAAAGAAATCTGTTAAAACAAAGACATGGAAACAAGTTTAAGAAGGGTTTGAAAGGTTCCTCCTGTCCCCCTGGAGGGGAGAGGAGGACGCCTGGAAGGCTTACGGGGGACAGGAGCACAGCCTCCTCGGTGTGCCATGGACGTCGCCTCGCTGAGGGGAGAGGACGATGCCTGGAAGGCTCACGGGGGTGGGAGCACAGCCTCCTCAGTGCTTTCTACACTCAGCAGCTTCAGAGATTCCCGTAGAAGCAGAACGCGTGAGAACCGAGTCCGGAACACACCCCAAGGAAAGGGGATGAGGGGTCAACAAAAGCATTCGCTCATTACCAAGGAGCACGGGCATGACGCCGCTTCAAAGAACGTGTGAAAAAGTCACTCACGGGTGTTTCAGAAAATAAGGGTAGCGTGAGATTGCTCGATCAGTTCAAACAGGCTGCCATCCCCCAGGCCATGAAGCCCCTGAGATGAGCCTCTCACAGTGAACAGAAGTCACTCGCACCTCTGCCAGAGAAAGTCCTACAAGCCGACACGTGACCTCACGAAACCTGGCCTACAGCCCGTCGACCACAGTGAGTCTGACACGGTACATCCCTCCAGATGGTTAAGGACCCCAGCCTTCTAGGCACCAGGGATGGGTATCGCGGAAGACAATTTTTCTGAGGGGTGGTTTTGAAATGCAACTGTTCCACCTCAGGTCAGGCATTGGATCCTCATAAGGAGCACCTCCGAGATCCCTTCACATGCCGTTTACAATAGGGTCCCAGCGCCTAGGAGAATCTAAATGCTGCCGCTGATCCAAGAGGAGGCAGAGCTCAGGCGGTCATGCTCACTTCGCCCGCCACTCACCTCCGGCTATGACCCCGGTCCCTAACAGACCATGGACCAGCACCAGTCTGCAGTCCAGGACTAAGCCCTACTGGCCAGCACACACACACCAGCCCAGGTGGAGACACTACTCGTGACCCTGGCTGGGCAGGAAGGAAGCCTGAGGGCCATTTCCTGACCAGGATGCCACACCCCCGACCCAAATACAGAGGTTTCCCATAAAAACCCACTGTACACTCACCAGAAAACAGAGCCACACCTGGGCAACACAACAGGACCCCCCCATCCCTGCAACAAAGAAAAGAAAAATTAGCCAGGCATGCTGGTGCGCGCCCCAGGTCCCAGCTGCTCGGGTGACTGAGGGGGGAGGATCGCCTGAGCCAGGGATCACGCCACCGCATGCCAGCCTGGGTGACAGAGCAAGACCCTGTCTCGGAAAATATAAATAAACTAAAAACCAACAGAAACTGGGTGCATGTAGGGTGGAAGAAACGCCGCAGGAGACTAGCGAACGGCACCACAGGGTTTCTATCAGGAAGAACAGCACGTCTCCCAACCAAGTGCTCCCGCCCTCATGAGACCCTGTGCTTGGGAAGCACCAGCGAGGCCACGTGGCTGGCCTCTTCCTGCTTTAAATCAAGTGGAACCAGACGCTGTGATGACACACAGGGACTATGACAAACCCTGGAGGTTCTAACTGAGAAAACAATGACATGTGTGAGTTCCTATGACAACGTCTCAAAACAATGGAAGGAGGGTACCGTTTGCAGATAAGACAACTTCTGAAGTCTATTCAAGTGTTACCTCTTGGGAAAATAGGGAAGACTCATTTTCTCCATAGACAGCGCACACACAGCACTTTGCCACACATAATACAAGGCGGTTTATGGCAGTGGCCGCATATTTTCACGTGTATCACCTTTTGGGCATCTTCTAGGTTTGCTAGAGCCGGCGGCTACTTTTATTCCCCACAAAACACACAGAAATGCATGAGCATTATCTCCTCTCATGGAGCATCTACACTAATAGGAAGAAGAATGTCGTGCTCCAAGTGTACCTGCAAACACGGTTTTCTTCTGAAAACCCAAGTGCATGCAAAGCAAACACGGCATATCACTAAAGCGCACAGGAGAGCAGAGCACCTCTGAGTAGAAAGCATGTAAAGGATAGCTAGTTGGGAACATTATTTTAAAACGTTTCTATGGATATGAGTTATCCCAGGGAGCCCGTTTGGTACCTGCATTCAAAGGCAATTCATTATTCGACATCCAACCTTTAACAGAAGGTTCACAGTAAGATCCCCGGAAACGGCATTCCCCTGGTGACTTTTCAATGCTCAGATTTCAGTATCGATACAGCTTGGTAAGCAGTCAGGAGAGGGGCGGCTCAGAGGCTGAAAGCACACAGGTCAGGGCCCTCCTGTGTCCGACAGCCTCACCTGGGCCTCGCTTTCTGCACTGCCCAGGGCTGCTCATGAGATTGTGCCGAAACGGATCTGTGCACGCCAAACAGCTCTCAGCAGGGGCTCAACAGCCAGAAGCCGTTCCACCACACCGTCATCCCCCTTCTAACCAGAGAACACCCGATACAGAAACAGGAGAAACAGGTATTAAATGAGTTGGCAAAGCCAAAATCCACCCGGATCTACCACTCCAAAACAAACATACACCACACTGCCCAATATTGATGGGAGCCAAAAACATGGAAGTCCTGAGAGCCCACACTGACCACAGCCAGACACCACTTCTGCAAGAACCAAGCACGCGCCTAGAGATCGCCCGTGATGACCCAGGAGAGCAGCTTGGAGCAGAGACAAACGTGAAGGAGAGGCACAGGGGCCAGGGTGCTGGGTGTGCCCGTCTGTGTGACCTCACTGAGATTGCTGACCTCTGGCCCTTGGTGTCCGTCCTGTGGAGGAGGTAGCCCCCAAATCCCTGCCTCCCTTCAGCGCTGACGGAGGCTGCCCTGAAGCCTCCCCAGGGCTGAGACCGCTTCGAAATCCTGTCAACTGCACACCCACATAAGCACACAAATAAACAAAGTGTCAAGTACGCAGACAGGAAAAGAAAAGTATGCCAATCCTCCCCTATCCAACAGGCATTGAAAAAGGAACAGGAAAATTGTGGTAGTCTTGAAACCACCACCAGCTATCACGTCCTGTTGAGATGTTTTAGCCAATCAGGAACATCTCTTTACCAAGCACCTGTGTGTTTAGGAAGTCCGTTGACAGATTCCAAACAACCTCGGAGCCTGCGACCTGACCCCCATTCTACGCGCATCACCTCTCCGGCGGAACAAGCCCTGGACACCATTCAGATGGTGAGGAACAGGAGCAAGGGTAGCTTTCCCTGACCACCACCAAACAAGCTCGACCCCGAGGAGCCCGGAGAACAGCGACGTTTGCTTAGACGCTTTCCCACTGACCTTGTCAGAGCGAACGTTCCCATCCCACGCCACCCAGTGTTTGACTCTCCCTGGGATGCCAGCAGCCGCCAACCCTCACAACTCACAAGCTGGAAACAGAGGCCAAGCTGACAGGAGGGAGGCCTCTCTCCATCCCCTACTGAATTCGCTCAGGACACGGAGGTTCCCAAACACACACGGCCCCGGGTATTCCACACCTGGAGAACATTCTAACAACAGACGCTGCAAAGACGTTCCCCCTAAAGAGAAACTCTGTTTCTAACTTCCCTTAGGGAAAAATAGGAGGCCCAGAACTTTCCAGAAAATCAAGCCTGGGAGGAAGCCCCTCACCTCTGGCACTTCCTAAACCTGCCTTCCCGCAGGTGCTCAGGGATGTCCCCGCGCCAGCCCCGACCACCCAGGACGGCAGCAGGGCTCAGGCAGCCAGCACCTGGGCAGCAGGCGAAGCAACCCCAGGGTGAAAACGTCATCCCAGGCACCACTTCCCGGAGCCCCTCAGCAAGAAAAACAGAGGCGGGACCAGAACCGAGGGCTGACTCGAGGCTGGGGAGCCACAGACCCGCACAGCTCAATCATCGGACACGCTCTGCTGTGGACAGAGGAGCCCAGCCCAGGGAGAGGCCAGCACAGAGATCCTCGTGCCGGCTCCACGGGCCAGCGTCCCCCAGGGCTGCAAGTTTGCGATCACAGCTTCAGAATCGGGTTCCAGAATCTTCCGGAATCAAAGACACACCCAACTGTAAAGCTGCCAGGACAGCAGGGCCCAGGAGCAGGCTCAGGGGAGGAGCAGGTAGAAACCCCACACACAGCACACACGTGTGCATGCTTACTCCACACATGCCACCCCTTCACCCGATACTATACACGCAAACGCCTCTATGCACTCCATACACACCCTCAAATACACTCACCAAATGTGATGCGTGTACACACTCCACACACCCTCCAACATACACGACACACGCATGAACACGCTCACTCCACACACACCTGCTAAATACACTCACCACACACGCACAAACGTGACACACGTGCACACTCATTCCAGACCTCACGCCCCTCACCAAGTACACAGGTGCACACATCCCCAAGTCCAGCACCTGCAGACTCCACAAGCTTTGGTTTCCCCCACTGTTTCTCTCATCACATGAGATCCACACACACACGTGTCATTTACTGACATCTAACACCCGGGGAGGCCCTTAGACAGAACTGCAGTCACAAGTCGGCTTCATTCAGGCATTCATCACCAGCCCCCGGAAGCCACCTCTCCTGTCCCCACGGGGAGTGGGGGCCGAGACCGCAGGCGTCGCTGGGCTTACAGATCCCCAGGCTGGCAACCCAGCGAAATCAGGAGGGCTCGGCCACGGCCCTGGAGGGAGACGGGTACTGGCTCAGGTATGCGGCACACGGGTCCTCATTTCCATGCGGCGTCACCTACGACAGCGTCGGGTGAAAGCCAGTGGGGCTTGGCATTCCTGGGATAGACGGTCCTGGAATTACAAGGGAAGCTTTTTCACTTCTCCCCTCTGAACACATGAGGTCCATGGTCCCCGCTCACATCTAACCCTGGGAATCGGAATCGGTGACTCCTTGTCCACCTGAGGACCACCCAAGAGGATCCACACACCTGCTGCAACAGCAGCACTGCACCTGGTCCGCAGGGTAGCAAAGCAAATCCCACCTTTTGACGAAAACTGGATTACCCCGACACTGGCAGCCTGCAGTGTGTATATATCGTCAGGCCCCCACATCTGCGGCGCCACCTGCAAGAGGAACACAAACCCTTAGTCCCGGGTTCTCACGATGGCCTGTGAGGTGGATGCTGGCACCTTCTCTCCTCCCAGTGGAGAGGAGAGAAGGCCAGGGCCAGAGCTGGCGTGTCAGGAGGGTCAGGGTTCAAAAACCCCATCATCCACCTCACACAGCAGCCCTGACCGTTCAAGTGACTTCTATCATCAGCCTGAAAATGGACCACAGTTACCAGTAATTCTGAGTGCTGTTCCTTCTGACGTCAGACATTTCGCTAGAAAGATTTTGCCAAATCTGCTTTCAAAATCCTATGCTATGAAATGTCTAACGAAAATCTGAGCTGTGAAATAAAGCACACATTTCAATGAATCCCAAAATGACTATCCCGAAGGAAGTTGTAACTTGAAGTGAAAAATACCCTCTAAAAGACATCAGCCAGAATTACCTGCCATCATTACTGATCCCATATGATTAATGAATTCTACAGCATCCTCTCAGATATAAACTTAAAACCATGAGCTGAATGCACATGTTAGCACAACCAAAGTTCTGCTTTCATAAGCAGCACAGGCGTCTCTGGAGAGGATTTTAATTGGGACTACAATGCGCACGGTGGTGGTAAGAGGTTTCATGCCGGCTGTTCTCCAAGGTGCAACACAGAAACACCACTAACCTCGAAGACACCTTTGTAACGAGATGATGAGAGACGATGTGGACAGAATACTGGAAATATTTGAAAAGGAGAAACAATGCAAGGAAAGAATCTTATCAGTTACCCTTTAACACCCTTAGAAAAACCCGATTTCTCTTTTGGGATGATTAAAGAAGAAAACGACATTTCTGGATTTTTCTTTTTCTTGTCTTTTTTTACATTTTCCTTTCTGAGACAGGGTCTTGGCTCTGTCACCAAGACTGGAGTACAGTGGAGCAATCACAGCTCACCGTAGCCTTAAGTGTTCTTCCCACCTCGGACTCCAGAGTAGCAGGGACCACAGGCACGCACCACCATACTCAGCTAATTTTTCTGTTGTGAGAGAGATGGGGTGTCTTGCTCTGTTGTCCAGGCTGCTCTTGAACTCCTTGGCCTCACAAAGTGCTGCGATTACATTACAGGCATAAGCCAGCGTGCCCAACCAACCTTTTTCTTAATTCTATAACAATTACGCCGCATTCAGAGGAAGGATAACTATTAGTGAGAAGAGACTTGGCGAAGCAATATGTTGATACGAAAACAAAATGGTAACAATTCCTCCTTGTGACATTTGAGTTTGAAACTGTTAACATACCAAGCAAAAATGATAGCTCAAATCAGGTTTTACAAAGAAGTCCAATAGATGATGATTCCAATTGTATGTTTGTTTCTAGATCTGAGAAAGTCAGTCATAGCCAACTTCTACAGTTTTGTTGCCATAGACCCAAGATTAAATCACAATGTGCGTGCGAACGTGCCCCAGGGTGCGGCAGGGAACCCCACGCCCACCAAGCACGCATATGCAGAAATATTTTGCCCAAATCTATTTTCCAACATAGAATTAAAGAGGTCCCAGATATACTTCTCTCTCTCCCCACCAAGTATGTGAGGTCAAGTTTATCCTAGTATTCGATAAAAAGGCTCATGTGAAAAAGGGAACAGCAACGCTCAGGCGACCCACGCAGGCCCCGGCAGACGCTCTATAGCAGAAGGGACGCGGCACAGGCAGGGCTGTGGGTGCACCTGCACCCTCGCTAACCTCATGGTGCAAGCACCCGAGGCTCTACAGATTCCACTCCCAGAGTTAGTGGGAAACTCCATCCTAGCACCGGGATGCTCTGCGTTGCTAGATGTACCTGCTTTAAGATATGCATGAACTGTCCTTACTCTACACACGAGACTCACTAGGAGATACTTTCAGATTTATCGGAAAAGAGACATTCCAGCAAATGCATTTCTGTAAGATTCTCTACCTCTTTTCACTGGGGGGGGGGTGGGGGAGGGGGGAGGGGGAAAAGGTAACTTGCCTCCAAGGGTTGGAGACAAAGCCGTTACTGCAAGACAAGAGTGCTGCGCACCCCGGGAACCGCTGCGCCACGAGGCACGAGGCACGAGGCACGAGGCACGGCCGTGCACCCCGGACGCAGGAGTAGCACACGAGGCTAGCACAGGTTGACGCCAGCCCTCTCCAGAAGCAGGCCTGTCCCTTCCTCCTCCCCCTCAGCCCCCAGCTCCCTCCAGGCCTCAGTGGCTGCTGACAGGGCAGAGGCCACAACTAGAGGAGGCTCTCAACTCCACCAGGGACAGGAGCCCCGGACGCTGGGGACTCCGCTGCTGCCCTCCGCGCCCACCTCCCTCTGCTCCGCCCTATCTCAGGAGCCAGGCGTGGCCACTTTGACCCTCTCCTTCCCTTCTGTGACTCCTACAAAAACCAGTCCAGCGAGTCCAGGCTGCCTCGCACGCCACGGATGCCCGGCACAGGCCTCATGTCCTCATCCAAGCTCCTGGGGCAAGAAGGCTCTTGCAGTATTTCGCTTTCTGGTTGAGCATCCCCAGCCTGAAATCCAAAGTGCTCCGAAGAGCATTTCCTGCGAGTGTCATATGAGGGAGAGCTCGGAATGTTTCAGGTTTCAGAGCATTTTGGAGTAGGGACGCTCAGCCTGAATTTGAACGTCTTTTCAAGGAGGCCACACACTGAAGCCCCCGATGTCCGCCCCACACAATCCCAGCACACCCTCTGAAGTCCCCAGCAACAAGATTTTCTTTCTTCAAAAAAAATAAAAAATAAATAAATAAATAAATAACCCCAAGTCACATAAACTCACACGCAACCACTGAAGGGGGTTGTGGACACCTGCACAGACTGGATGAAATGGAACTGTCACATCTTTACCAGGGTAATTTCAAGTCATTCCTCAAAACACACACCTGTTTTACTGAGCTGCATTTTAAGGTGAACACACACAAATCATTTCGGGGAAACAAATGTCACTTTGGGCCGTGTGTGGTTTCTTGACTCCTGGGAATAACTCAGCGTTCACACCCTCACTTCTGGATAAGGGAGAAGATGCAAAGAAATCTGTTAAAACAAAGACATGGAAACAAGTTTAAGAAGGGTTTGAAAGGTTCCTCCTGTCCCCCTGGAGGGGAGAGGAGGACGCCTGGAAGGCTTACGGGGGACAGGAGCACAGCCTCCTCGGTGTGCCATGGACGTCGCCTCGCTGAGGGGAGAGGACGATGCCTGGAAGGCTCACGGGGGTGGGAGCACAGCCTCCTCAGTGCTTTCTACACTCAGCAGCTTCAGAGATTCCCGTAGAAGCAGAACGCGTGAGAACCGAGTCCGGAACACACCCCAAGGAAAGGGGATGAGGGGTCAACAAAAGCATTCGCTCATTACCAAGGAGCACGGGCATGACGCCGCTTCAAAGAACGTGTGAAAAAGTCACTCACGGGTGTTTCAGAAAATAAGGGTAGCGTGAGATTGCTCGATCAGTTCAAACAGGCTGCCATCCCCCAGGCCATGAAGCCCCTGAGATGAGCCTCTCACAGTGAACAGAAGTCACTCGCACCTCTGCCAGAGAAAGTCCTACAAGCCGACACGTGACCTCACGAAACCTGGCCTACAGCCCGTCGACCACAGTGAGTCTGACACGGTACATCCCTCCAGATGGTTAAGGACCCCAGCCTTCTCGGCACCAGGGATGGGTATCGCGGAAGACAATTTTTCTGAGGGGTGGTTTTGAAATGCAACTGTTCCACCTCAGGTCAGGCATTGGATCCTCATAAGGAGCACCTCCGAGATCCCTTCACATGCCGTTTACAATAGGGTCCCAGCGCCTAGGAGAATCTAAATGCTGCCGCTGATCCAAGAGGAGGCAGAGCTCAGGCGGTCATGCTCACTTCGCCCGCCACTCACCTCCGGCTATGACCCCGGTCCCTAACAGACCATGGACCAGCACCAGTCTGCAGTCCAGGACTAAGCCCTACTGGCCAGCACACACACACCAGCCCAGGTGGAGACACTACTCGTGACCCTGGCTGGGCAGGAAGGAAGCCTGAGGGCCATTTCCTGACCAGGATGCCACACCCCCGACCCAAATACAGAGGTTCCCCATAAAAACCCACTGTACACTCACCAGAAAACAGAGCCACACCTGGGCAACACAACAAGACCCCCCCATCCCTGCAACAAAGAAAAGAAAAATTAGCCAGGCATGCTGGTGCGCGCCCCAGGTCCCAGCTGCTCGGGTGACTGAGGGGGGAGGATCGCCTGAGCCAGGGATCACGCCACCGCATGCCAGCCTGGGTGACAGAGCAAGACCCTGTCTCGGAAAATATAAATAAACTAAAAACCAACAGAAACTGGGTGCATGTAGGGTGGAAGAAACGCCGCAGGAGACTAGCGAACGGCACCACAGGGTTTCTATCAGGAAGAACAGCACGTCTCCCAACCAAGTGCTCCCGCCCTCATGAGACCCTGTGCTTGGGAAGCACCAGCGAGGCCACGTGGCTGGCCTCTTCCTGCTTTAAATCAAGTGGAACCAGACGCTGTGATGACACACAGGGACTATGACAAACCCTGGAGGTTCTAACTGAGAAAACAATGACATGTGTGAGTTCCTATGACAACGTCTCAAAACAATGGAAGGAGGGTACCGTTTGCAGATAAGACAACTTCTGAAGTCTATTCAAGTGTTACCTCTTGGGAAAATAGGGAAGACTCATTTTCTCCATAGACAGCGCACACACAGCACTTTGCCACACATAATACAAGGCGGTTTATGGCAGTGGCCGCATATTTTCACGTGTATCACCTTTTGGGCATCTTCTAGGTTTGCTAGAGCCGGCGGCTACTTTTATTCCCCACAAAACACACAGAAATGCATGAGCATTATCTCCTCTCATGGAGCATCTACACTAATAGGAAGAAGAATGTCGTGCTCCAAGTGTACCTGCAAACACGGTTTTCTTCTGAAAACCCAAGTGCATGCAAAGCAAACACGGCATATCACTAAAGCGCACAGGAGAGCAGAGCACCTCTGAGTAGAAAGCATGTAAAGGATAGCTAGTTGGGAACATTATTTTAAAACGTTTCTATGGATATGAGTTATCCCAGGGAGCCCGTTTGGTACCTGCATTCAAAGGCAATTCATTATTCGACATCCAACCTTTAACAGAAGGTTCACAGTAAGATCCCCGGAAACGGCATTCCCCTGGTGACTTTTCAATGCTCAGATTTCAGTATCGATACAGCTTGGTAAGCAGTCAGGAGAGGGGCGGCTCAGAGGCTGAAAGCACACAGGTCAGGGCCCTCCTGTGTCCGACAGCCTCACCTGGGCCTCGCTTTCTGCACTGCCCAGGGCTGCTCATGAGATTGTGCCGAAACGGATCTGTGCACGCCAAACAGCTCTCAGCAGGGGCTCAACAGCCAGAAGCCGTTCCACCACACCGTCATCCCCCTTCTAACCAGAGAACACCCGATACAGAAACAGGAGAAACAGGTATTAAATGAGTTGGCAAAGCCAAAATCCACCCGGATCTACCACTCCAAAACAAACATACACCACACTGCCCAATATTGATGGGAGCCAAAAACATGGAAGTCCTGAGAGCCCACACTGACCACAGCCAGACACCACTTCTGCAAGAACCAAGCACGCGCCTAGAGATCGCCCGTGATGACCCAGGAGAGCAGCTTGGAGCAGAGACAAACGTGAAGGAGAGGCACAGGGGCCAGGGTGCTGGGTGTGCCCGTCTGTGTGACCTCACTGAGATTGCTGACCTCTGGCCCTTGGTGTCCGTCCTGTGGAGGAGGTAGCCCCCAAATCCCTGCCTCCCTTCAGCGCTGACGGAGGCTGCCCTGAAGCCTCCCCAGGGCTGAGACCGCTTCGAAATCCTGTCAACTGCACAC
The DNA here is from genome assembly GCF_047675955.1 of Chlorocebus sabaeus. Lineage (NCBI taxonomy): Eukaryota > Metazoa > Chordata > Mammalia > Primates > Cercopithecidae > Chlorocebus > Chlorocebus sabaeus. The sequence continues at coordinate 180,919 of NW_027327522.1, forward strand.
CCACATAAGCACACAAATAAACAAAGTGTCAAGTACGCAGACAGGAAAAGAAAAGTATGCCAATCCTCCCCTATCCAACAGGCATTGAAAAAGGAACAGGAAAATTGTGGTAGTCTTGAAACCACCACCAGCTATCACGTCCTGTTGAGATGTTTTAGCCAATCAGGAACATCTCTTTACCAAGCACCTGTGTGTTTAGGAAGTCCGTTGACAGATTCCAAACAACCTCGGAGCCTGCGACCTGACCCCCATTCTACGCGCATCACCTCTCCGGCGGAACAAGCCCTGGACACCATTCAGATGGTGAGGAACAGGAGCAAGGGTAGCTTTCCCTGACCACCACCAAACAAGCTCGACCCCGAGGAGCCCGGAGAACAGCGACGTTTGCTTAGACGCTTTCCCACTGACCTTGTCAGAGCGAACGTTCCCATCCCACGCCACCCAGTGTTTGACTCTCCCTGGGATGCCAGCAGCCGCCAACCCTCACAACTCACAAGCTGGAAACAGAGGCCAAGCTGACAGGAGGGAGGCCTCTCTCCATCCCCTACTGAATTCGCTCAGGACACGGAGGTTCCCAAACACACACGGCCCCGGGTATTCCACACCTGGAGAACATTCTAACAACAGACGCTGCAAAGACGTTCCCCCTAAAGAGAAACTCTGTTTCTAACTTCCCTTAGGGAAAAATAGGAGGCCCAGAACTTTCCAGAAAATCAAGCCTGGGAGGAAGCCCCTCACCTCTGGCACTTCCTAAACCTGCCTTCCCGCAGGTGCTCAGGGATGTCCCCGCGCCAGCCCCGACCACCCAGGACGGCAGCAGGGCTCAGGCAGCCAGCACCTGGGCAGCAGGCGAAGCAACCCCAGGGTGAAAACGTCATCCCAGGCACCACTTCCCGGAGCCCCTCAGCAAGAAAAACAGAGGCGGGACCAGAACCGAGGGCTGACTCGAGGCTGGGGAGCCACAGACCCGCACAGCTCAATCATCGGACACGCTCTGCTGTGGACAGAGGAGCCCAGCCCAGGGAGAGGCCAGCACAGAGATCCTCGTGCCGGCTCCACGGGCCAGCGTCCCCCAGGGCTGCAAGTTTGCGATCACAGCTTCAGAATCGGGTTCCAGAATCTTCCGGAATCAAAGACACACCCAACTGTAAAGCTGCCAGGACAGCAGGGCCCAGGAGCAGGCTCAGGGGAGGAGCAGGTAGAAACCCCACACACAGCACACACGTGTGCATGCTTACTCCACACATGCCACCCCTTCACCCGATACTATACACGCAAACGCCTCTATGCACTCCATACATACCCTCAAATACACTCACCAAATGTGATGCGTGTACACACTCCACACACCCTCCAACATACACGACACACGCATGAACACGCTCACTCCACACACACCTGCTAAATACACTCACCACACACGCACAAACGTGACACACGTGCACACTCATTCCAGACCTCACACCCCTCACCAAGTACACAGGTGCACACATCCCCAAGTCCAGCACCTGCAGACTCCACAAGCTTTGGTTTCCCCCACTGTTTCTCTCATCACATGAGATCCACACACACACGTGTCATTTACTGACATCTAACACCCGGGGAGGCCCTTAGACAGAACTGCAGTCACAAGTCGGCTTCATTCAGGCATTCATCACCAGCCCCCGGAAGCCACCTCTCCTGTCCCCACGGGGAGGGGGTGCCGAGACCGCAGGCGTCGCTGGGCTTACAGATCCCCAGGCTGGCAACCCAGCGAAATCAGGAGGGCTCGGCCACGGCCCTGGAGGGAGACGGGTACTGGCTCAGGTATGCGGCACACGGGTCCTCATTTCCATGCGGCGTCACCTACGACAGCGACAGCGTCGGGTGAAAGCCAGTGGGGCTTGGCATTCCTGGGATAGACGGTCCTGGAATTACAAGGGAAGCTTTTTTACTTCTCCCCTCTGATCACATGAATAAGGTCACCTGACGCCCGCCCTTCGCACCAAACATACAAACTGTTTTTCACACAAGACTGTGATGGAGCTAGCTCTCAGCCGAAAGCAAATACGTGAAACTTTATTTTCCCCATTTTGGATGGAGTGTGAAGACTGTCAGCAATCCAGGGCCCCAGTGTGAAGCAGAGAACAGATGATCTGACTCCCGCCTGAACATTTTCTTCCCTCCCCTCTCTTGGATATTGAACACCCTCAGAGCTACTGAGTCACCCACATTTGCAGGTCATTTATCCAGCCACCAAGATAACGTAATTATGCGAGAAAAATGCCTTCTCAGGGCTTTATCATACTCAGGAAGGAAGCTCAGAAGGCTAGGGAAGGCCAAGAAAGGGGGAGCGTCCTCCAAACAGACAAAAACCGAGGAAACCTGTGCAGAGACTCTCTCAAGAGAGCAGAAACAGAGCCCGCGGTAGCCTTTTAGGCCCTGTTGGCCGCAGCCCTGCATTAGGTGACACACTTTCCACAGATGCATCCTGCTGGACCCATTTGAAAAGTCCCGCTGGCGAGACACTGACACCCACTTCCAGCTCCTGCAAGACCGGCTGCAGCCCCACTCCACCCCGGGGCCAAGTCTCATTGGTTGGGAAGGGGATCTCACTGATCAAACACTCCCTGCAAACAAAAAATCCAAAACCCCTCTTAAAGAATGTTTACTATAACCTCAAAAGACGACTCATCCCAAGACCATGGAAGATACACACACCTGACATCTGGTGGGCATCAGTGTCCAACGCCACGGCTTCCGTGTGGCGTGTGAAGCTGGAGTCCTGTCACGGTGACTCAGGCTGGGGTCTGAATAGGGGTCTTAAAAGCAACTAAGCAACTAGGACGTACACCCCAAAACCCAAGTCCCCACACTCATGTACCTGTCAAATGCTGCGTGGCCATCACCACCAGATGTGAACCAAGATCGATCTGTATCCTGTGGCCCTCATAACCTCCGTACATGCCTGGGCCCAGCACAGGCCTGCACGGTACCCTGCTCACCTCCAGTGGGGCTCTCTCCTGCCAAGGGGGATGGCCCTGAATTAAGTTGAGATTTCCAAAGCTCTACAAAAGTCATCCTTCCTCCTGCTGGTTCAGAAGGCCTAAAGCCCTGAAGACACCAGTGAGAATTGAGCTAGCCCCTTAAGACAGCTCAAACACCTACACACAGGAACGCTGGACCTCTCTGCCCTGGAGAGCAGCCGATAACCCACTGGGCTAAACAGAAGGCACAGACATCACACACCCAGAAGCAAGTGGTGCTCACGTTTGCATTCCAGGAGCCGCCCATGTGAGTCCCCCCCTCCAAGGCTTCCAAGTCCCACTTGATTGTTTTCATCATATCTCTATAACATCAGAGACATTATATCTCGTGGTATCTATGAGATCGCCTCTACTTTTACGAGCACATATGCTCCCTGAGTTACCATGGGATGAAACTGTTCCAATAAACCCAGCGTAAGCTGAAAATATCCTAAATAGAAAGTGCATTTGACATAATAGTTTCAACTTACAACGGGTTCATCCAGAGGCAGCCCATCTCGATTCGAACAATGCACCGAGTGTGACTAGTTCACACCATCACAAGGTTGAAAAACAATCACAAATGTAACCATTGGGAGCCAGGGACCATCTGTATTGTGGCTCCTGTCTTCAGAGACAACAGAAACCTCTTCTTAGACAAGAATCACGATTTATAATCCTCAAAATGTTTAACTAAAATTAGTTTAACAATCTACAGGTTCAAACAAAGCCGAAGTAGGCCCACAAGGCCGTTTGTGCCATTCACTAAGACACATGACTCTGTAGTAACCCTCACCACAGCCCCTCATGGTGGGTCCCACAGGTGGCTGAGGCTTGTGGCTACGGACACTAATGAAACCAAAATCAGTATGCAGGTGCAGTCAAGTCATATGACTTCTCCACTAGAATATGCACAAATATTCATCAGCAAATCTGATCTTTGCTTTACCTCCCCCTCCCATGACCTAAAAAGGAGTCCACCACACACACACCCCACTTGAAAAAAAATTCGTCCTTGCATTCAATTCTGGGCATTTGGAATAGACCTAATGGGGGATTAAACCTTTCCTCCAACCCATTGATTAGTCTTCTTAGAGGATGAAGGATTTTGCATAACACAAGTCAGCATGTAAAAGATCTTGTATAGAAACATACTTTCGAGTGGTCGTCATAGTGATTCAATATACAAAGGACCCAACACACAGCACAATGTCTATTAGAAGAATGATTAATTTGTTCCCCTAAAAATCCTAATATCTACATAGAAAAAATACCCTACACACATTTTATCATTCTTTACCAGTATAGTCATACAAAGGAGTATCACAAAAGCAAAAGAACACATTTGGTTTGACTCACAGTTCTAAATTTAATATAAAATTGCAAAAACCACCAAGACAAACATGACTATGAAGTATTTAACGATCTTCACCTAAATTCAAGTCACCATTCAACCACCAATACCTCTGCTCTCCTTACAGGAACTTTCCAAAAGTCAATTCTGGAATTAACAGGACAAATTTTTCTGGTGATAGAAATTAGGAAGAAATTGGTTGAAGACTGTTCCTTGGCTGTCAAATTTTTCTCAATAATATTTTGTAAAATAAAAGCGTCAAACAGATCTTTACATTAACTTACAATCTATCAAGCAATACTGGAGCAAGCTTTAAATATTAGCCACATTCTCACAAGACAGGGATGCCCTCTCTCACCACTCCTATTCAACATAGTGTTGGAAGTTCTCGCTAGGGCAATTAGGCAAGAGAAAGAAATCAAGGGTATTCAGTTAGGAAAAGAAGAAGTCAAATTGTCCCTATTTGCAGATGACATGATTGTATATTTAGAAACCCCCATTGTCTCAGCCCAAAATCTCCTTAAGCTGATAAGCAACTTCAGCAAAGTCTCAGCATACAAAATTAATGTGCAAAAATCACAAGCATTCTTATACACCAGTAACAGACAAACAGAGAGCCAAATCAGGAATGAACTTCCATTCACAATTGCTTCAAAGAGAATAAAATACCTAGGAATCCAACTTACAAGGGATGTAAAGGACCTCTTCAAGGAGAACTACAAACCACTGCTCAGTGAAATCAAAGAGGACACAAACAAATGGAAGAACATACCATGCTCATGGATAGGAAAAATCAATATCATGAAAATGGCCATACTGCCCAAGGTAATTTATAGATTCAATGCCATCCCCATCAAGCTACCAATGACTTTCTTCACAGAATTGGAAAAAACTGCTTTAAAGTTCATATGGAACCAAAAAAGAGCCCGCATCTCCAAGACAATCCTAAGTCAAAAGAACAAAGCCAGAGGCATCACGCTACCTGACTTCAAACTATACAAGGCTACAGTAACCAAAACAGCATGGTACTGGTACCAAAACAGATATATAGACCAATGGAACGGAACAGAGTCCTCAGAAATAATACCACACATCTACAGCCATCTGATCTTTGACAAACCTGAGAGAAACAAGAAATGGGGAAAGGATTCCCTATTTAATAAATGGTGCTGGGAAAATTGGCTAGCCATAAGTAGAAAGCTGAAACTGGATCCTTTCCTTACTCCTTATATGAAAATTAATTCAAGATGGATTAGAGACTTAAATGTTAGACCTAATACCATAAAAGTCCTAGAGGAAAACCTAGGTAGTACCATTCAGGACATAGGCATGGGCAAAGACTTCATGTCTAAAACACCAAAAGCAACAGCAGCAAAAGCCAAAATTGACAAATGGGATCTCATTAAACTAAAGAGCTTCTGCACAGCAAAAGAAACTACCAGAGTGAACAGGCAACCTACAGAATGGGAGAAAATTTTTGCAATCTACTCATCTGACAAGGGGCTAATATCCAGAACCTACAAAGAACTCAAACAAATTTACAAGAAAAAAAACAACCCCATCAAAAAGTGGGCAAAGGATATGAACAGACAGTTCTCAAAAGAAGACATTCATACAGCCAACAGACACACGAAAAAATGCTCATCATCACTGGCCATCAGAGAAATGCAAATCAAAACCACAATGATACACCATCTCACACCAGTCAGAATGGCAAACATTAAAAAGTCAAGAAACAACAGGTCCTGGAGAGGATGTGGAGAAATAGGAACACTTTTACACTGTTGGTGGGATTGTAAACTAGTTCAACCATTATGGAAAACAGTATGGCGATTCCTCAAGGATCTAGAACTAGATGTACCATATGACCCAGCCATCCTATTACTGGGTATATACCCAAAGGATTATAAATTATGCTGCCATAAAGACACATGCACATGTATGTTTATTGCGGCACTATTCACAATAGCAAAGACTTGGAATCAACCCAAATGTCCATCAGTGACAGATTGGATTAAGAAAATGTGGCACATATACACCATGGAATACTATGCAGCCATAAAAAAGGATGAGTTTGTGTCCTTTGTAGGGACATGGATGCAGCTGGAAACCATCATTCTTAGCAAACTATCACAAGAACAGAAAACCAAACACCACATGTTCTCACTCATAGGTGGGAACTGAACAATGAGATCACTTGGACTTGGGAAGGGGAACGTCACACACCGGGGCCTATCATGGGGGAGGGGGGGAGGGATTGCATTGGGAGTTATACCTGATGTAAATGACGAGTTGATGGGTGCAGCACACCAACATGGCACAAGTATACATATGTAACAAACCTGCACGTTATGCACATGTACCCTACAACTTAAAGTATAATAATAAATAAATTTAAAAAATAAATAAATCATGCTGCTATAAAGACAAAAAATATATATATTAGCCACATTCTGTCAGGGCTGACATTAAATCAGCCTCAGTCTCATGTCTTGCAGCATCCACAGCTCATTTTCTCAAAACCACTTAAGATTTCAAAATTAACTCAGTTAAACAATGTAAGTCATCTCCTTGATCTTTGACATGAAGGGGTAATTTTCCCCCAAAATAGTACCTCTTTCCTTGACATGATTTAATCTGCAGTTAGAGTATTTAACAGGGTTTTTTTCCTTCATAGAAAATAAAATATACACCTTTCCAATATGAAAAACACTAACTGATAACACTTTTGACCTGGTTCAGCTATAGTTTGTTTTTTTTTTTTAAAGTTTAAAAAAGGAACCTAACTACATCTTTGGACCTTATGTGAGGTCGTGTCCAGGGTCACTGGGACCCCCGCTTGGTTAGTGCAGCCAGGTACCAATTGAAGACAGAAACCCAAGAGTTCACTCAAAGCCCCTTCCCAGTGGTTCATCCTAGTGGAATCCATGGGCACAAAGGAATACAGCATTCCACGGAGGGCTTTGGGGATAGGCTGCTTGAGAACAAAGAAGTGGCTCACGTCCCCCAAGTATAAAAGTCAGTGACTGCTCCCAGCTTCAATGCAGCATCATCCACATCAGCCAAGGTCTGGAATCACCCGAGACCCCATCAACAGGGGATGAACGGAACGTGGCCCGAACATACACAGAAGCAATACTCCACCACACAGCAGAGAGCCCTGTCATCTGCGGCAGCATGGATGGAGCTGGAGTACATTACGTTAAGCAAATGAGCCAAGCAAAGAAACAGCGCATGTTCTCACTCAAGCAGGAGCTGAGAGATCTCATGGAGGCCAAGAGTAGGTGGTGAACAGGGCCCAGCAGAGCCCACTCATAAGCAGGATGGGCAGAGGCTGGTAACGGGCACTAACAGCCTAATGGGAGCACAAGACCTACTATTGACAAATCAGCAGGGGGATGGCAGTGGGTCATCTACTGTGTATTTCAAAACAGCTAGGAGAGAATAATTTGAACATTACCAGCACAAGGAAAAGAAAATGTTTGAAGTGAAAGACATCCCAAGTACCCAGATTTAATCAATATAGGGATGAATCAAAATATCACATGCATTCCGAAAATATGTATATATATTATGTATCAACAAAAAGAAAAACTAATGACAGAACCATTTGCGAAGCACGTGCAGGAGAAGAATGGGAAGCCTGACATGGTGGCTGTGTGTCCCCACCCAAATCTCATGCTGAACTCTAACCCTGTGTTGGAAGTGAGCCCTGGTGGGAGGTGATTGACTCATGGCGGTGGTTTCTAATGGTTTAGCAAAATCCCCCCCAAGTGCTGTCCTCGTGACAGTTCTCCTGAGATCTGGTTGTTTGGAAGTGCATGGAACCTTCCCCTTCCAGCCATGTGAAGGCATGCCTGCCTCCTCTTCACCTTCCACCCTGATTGTAAGTTTCCCCAGATGTAGAAGCCTGTACAGTCCACAGAACTGTATGCCGATTAAACCTTTTTTTCCTTATTACCCAGCCTCAGGTAGTTCTTTTATTGTAGTGGAAGAACAGTACAGTTCTCAGGACCAGCAATGTTTTCCTTCTACCCAGTGGCCAACAAGGTCCCACACCCTAGCTGGTTTTCTGAAGCCTTTGCCAGAACACTGAGGCTGTTTTGGGGATACTAACTCCCCATCTCTGGCAAACCAGATGGGGCATCCTATTTCCCTTTTACCACCTTTGAGAGAGACCCCACCTCTGAAATGACCTCTGCCAGGGGCCTCCTTCAGCAGCAGCAAAGCTGAGTATTCCTTGCACTTCCCTTCTTCTGAACAAGTGAACATTTTAAGCTTGTTTTTCCATCTTCCCAGCTCATTGGAAAAAAAAAAAAATCTTATGCTTTTTATACACACACACACACACACACACACACACACACACACACACACACACGAGAAGTGCCATGAGGGCAGGGGCTCTTGTTTTCCCAGATCTGAGCCTGGCCCTCAAACACTAGCTGAATTCCTACTAACATGATATCCAGAGGCAGAAATGCAAATATCCCCACGACTTCAAATACCCTAAGGATCTAACAGGCCTAGTGGCCCATGTAACTATGGTTTGTGCAGGGCCATTCAACTGGTGTCCAAATCCCTATCCAAGTGAGCTCTTTAATTTTAGGACTTTTCAGACAGCTTTTTTTGGTTGTTCTGTTTTGTTTTTGTTAAAGGGATCTATTACAGTTACAGTCAAGAATATCCCAGGCCAAGTATGGTGGCTTATGCCTGTAATCCCAGCACTTTGGGAGGCCAAGGTGAGTGGATCACCTGAGGTCAGGAGTTCAAGACCAGCCTGGACAACATGTTGAAACCCCGTCTCTACTAATACAAAAATGAACCAGCCATGGTAGCAGGCACTTATCTCAGCTACTCAGGAGACTGAGGCAGGAGAATGGCGTGAACCAGGAGGTGAGGCTGCAGTGAGCCAAGATCATGCCATTGCATTCCAGCCTGGGCAACAGAGTAAGACTGTCTCAAAAAAATAAAAATAAACCAATATGCCCACTTACTTCTTCACCAATGTCAGATATATCAGTTAAAACAAAAATGTGAAACATGTTTTTAAATTTCAGTGTTGAATTTAACCATATCTTTTGAGATATGGAGATAGAAGTTCCCCAAGGATCAGGGGAGAAAAAAGTTAAGAAAATTTCAAAACCTCAGGAGAAAAACAAGTATGGGGTAAGACCTCAAGGCAAAACTTTTTCTTTGTACTTTGATTTCAAAAGAACAGAGATACCAAAAATATGAAGTCTCCCATCTGCATTTTATACTCCTCTATGTCCTTTGAAAGGCTGGAGATGGGATCCCAGGTTCCAAAGTGCCCGGCCACGGCTCACATCAGGTGGATCCCTCTACATCCTTTGAAAGGATGAAGATGGGATCCCAGGTTCCAAAGTGCCTGGCCACGGCTCACATCAGGTGGCATCTTTCACAGCCGTTTACTCCCCTGTGTCTAGAGAGCTCTGTGGCCCAATTTACACAAAAAGGTCCTAATTTACACACGTTCATCACTTTGAACAAAGTCTCAAGAAATGAGACAAATATTGATACTCCACAGAAGTATTCTCTTCCGAAAAGTCAAGTGTCAGGCTTCCATGAGCCAGGCGGCTTGGTTACAGAAAGCACTGGCTGACTTGCTGGTTTAATGTTAAATGCATTTAAAATGCTAAGTGATCCGGCCCCCCCCAGTGGGTGTGTGTGTTGAGCTGGCTGTAGTAGTGATGCACACAGGACCATGTTCTTTCCTTTGGTTTTGCTTCAAGCAGAGCACCCCACACCCAGGAAGAGGCCATAGGATGGCATCGAGGTCTAGGACAGTTCTAAGGAGAGCTGCAGGCTGACTGCCTCATCCGTAAATAGTCTCTCATTTCAGAGGAAATCATTGAACAGAGTTCATAACACGTGAATGTTAAAATTTCTTATTTCTAATTTCATCGCATTAGAACTTTTGAATAACAGATGTGCACCTGCTCCAAGTCAATGAGGATGCTCGGACAGTCTCTCACAGGTCCTCCGCCTCTACATCCCACCTAGAAAACGTCAGCTCAAGCCGATCACAGCGCAGTGCGATTTTCTATAATGTGCACGCCTGCATCTCAGCAGAGATGTGAATGTCTAGAATGTGCCTGACAGGCCCAGGAGGAACTGCAGCAGCTGTGGGGACACACTCCGCTTAGGAATCCGATTTGGAGGGAACTCAAGGCAACTAAAACTAGTTCCACTGTTTTTTCTTGGCAAGGTTTGACCAGGGAAACTTATCACTGTTGCTAATTCATGGTAATTGGGATGGGGACTTAACAGTAATTAGAGCAATTACAGAATTTGCTAGTCAATTACAATGGCACAGATTCCTGAGAATGGAAGAACTGTTGCCCAGGAATAGAGTTCAAGATGTCCTCCCCATGCCCCGGGAAACATGGCATTTCCATGCACCCCTGCTTTGGTCCCCCAGCCACCACCCTCCTGATCTCAGCCATCTGATGGCATCACTCCCCACAGCTGGAAACACCTGACCTCTTGTCACCCTCCCATCTCCCCTGCCTTCTTCCAGCCCGGGGTCTTCAGGGATGCCCACAGAAGGGACCAGGAAACCAGGGCCTGCATTCAAAGTCCTCCACGGCAGGACAATCACCAACGGCCAATACTCCCAGAACCTTCCACCTCTAAAACGCTGCATTCTCTTTGCTATGTACACACGGAAGCATGTCAGGTTCCACCTAAAGGTATCATCAGGTTCCACGCTGGTCAGGAGCCCAAGCCTAGTCACTCTGCGTGACTCAATTCACCATCCACCGAGAAGCCTGCAGTTTGGATGGTGGATGCATTTCCCCTGAAGACTCAGAGACGGGAGCCTGGCCAAGGAGACCCATCAACCCCAGTCCCTGCAAGGCCCGGATATCCCCTCTGCTGTCTGCACAGAGTACCACAAGTCTAGCAGTGCTGGCTCTGTGGTGGGATCCATCTGAACCTGCAGAGGACCCGGGGCAGAACCGTGCAGCCTAGCTGCAGCCAGAGGCCTAAGGGATTCCCACAAGGCTCTCCAGCCAAGGTGCCCTCACTACAGGCAAAGCCATGCAAGAGAACAGCCTGCTGAACTGGAAACGTCCCAATCTGCTCAGCCAACACAGAAAGACAACAGCCACCTACAGCTGCTGAGCCCCGAAACGTGGCCACTGGGTCTGAAGGGCTGAATCTGGAATTTAATCTGTGAAGTTATTTTCAAATGTGTTTAGCTATGTAATCAAATCTTTATTATAATTAAATTTAAAGGAGCCTCTGGATATGGGCTCCCTTGTCAGGCATCACAGCTCCAGGGAATAATGGGAGAGAGAGGCCCAGAGCCTCTGCATTCTCCACGCTAATTCAACACGTCATCATAAGGAAAGGCACTCCAGCAGGAGAGGTGTGCACAGGAAGAAATGGATTGGCCCTGACACAAGCATGACCCCCATGGCATCACAGCTGCCTCAGCCAACAGGCAAAAGACAATGATGCCCACCTGGACAGGCCACCGGATGTGATGACGCAACCCAAGCCCTAGGCCCACAGCAGCCAGAGACCACCCGCTGCTCGTCCCGGGTGAAACACAAGCCCTGGTCCCACAGCAGCCAGAGACTACCCGCTGCTCATCCGGGTGAAATAGGCAGAGCTGCCTGAGCCCTCAAAAGCAGGAAGAATTAAGGAGGCAATTCCCGCAATTCCCAGGACACACATGACACACCTCGGAGACAGACACAGGCTTCGCTGTGAAAGTGCAGAGGATGGTGCAGTCCCTAGGCGGGCTGCTTCTTCCAACGATCGGGGAAGAAACCAGATCCATTTCCTTGTAGGAGAACCATTTGTACCGTGATTAGACAGGAGACAGAAGGTGGCTGATGTTATCAGATCACCAAGCACCGCACGGCTGCTTCTCCAAGGAGAGCCTGGAAACTTGCAGCCACCCGTGTAGGGGCTGCAGTGTTTACAATGGAGACATGGGTGACTGAGGTCTGGCTTCCTCAGGGAAGCTAAATTTGAACTTTCACCACTGAGGAATCTGTCATTTACAGTCACTCTCCCTCAGTGCAGAAGAGGGCTCAAGACACTGCACCAGACTTCAACACTCAGGGACAAATTCACAAGTTTTACAAAATGTCTATTTACTTGGGATGCCAGAAGAGATGTAGCTTCACACACACACACACACACCCGGGTTTGCTTAGCCCCTCCACCAGTGGACCTCACCAACGGATGACACATCCACGCCTCATCCATGGCAGCAAAGAAAACCACTTGGAAGACAGCCACTCCCACCAATCTTCCTGGTTTTGGTGTTTAAAACCTGCATCTCATACGTGAGATTACACTTCTCCGAACAACAGACATTGCGACTGTCATTTCACCCAAAAGGGCTTTAAGAAATGACACACGGCCCAGATGCCACAGGTCGCAGGCCACCGTACTCTAGCCTAATTCCTTTGTACCTGTATGGAGGCTTCACAGATACAGCCCCGTCACAATAATGACCGTATGAGAAGCTCAGGGCAGAGAGGAACTCAATGCTGAATTTTTACATATTTATCGCCCTTTTATCCAGAAGACAATGGAGAAAGGCTGGGGCAGATCACCTCATTGAGTGTAATGACTCCAGCCACTTCTCTTCATCCCAGGTCACTCCCTCAAATCACACGCTTTTGAGAAACCAAAGCCATTCTGTTCTCTTCACTCTGGGTTCCAAGTACTAAATTCCTCCATTTTATATCTGGACTGCAATCTGATACAAAATTTAAAGCTAATTTAGGTTGCGGTAATAGCTCCTATTTACGTTATAGAAAAGGCATGAATGAAAACTTTAATCTGTTCATAGGACCAATTTTGTAAACAAACCAATTATTCAAGCAATGATTGTCTTCAGATGCAAATTAATTTGCTCCTAAAAGATTTTCCAATAGGCATTTTTAAATCCATGGTCTGTATTTCCTGAGCCTGTCTCTGCACCTTCCCGAGTGCACAGGACTTCTCAGGGCATCCCATCAGCAGGCCCACTGAAGAGAACAAGCCCACAGCCCCCAGCCCAGGAATCAAGTCCGAGCCCCAGCAGCCCCTCATCCAGCTGGGACTTCCTCACCAGCACAGCACCCAGAGGACTCCAGGTTTAATGCCACGTGTGCATGGAAAGTCGAGTGCTGGAAGGACCACAGTGGACATTCTACAAATGCAAATTCCCTCCTCAAACAGCCCAGCAACCCTCTACCTTCCTCAAAGTACCCATGCCAGGCAGGCATAGAGTCTAATGGGGTGCCTAGGAATCAGCATTTAATACGATTCTGATGAATAAAAAAGTTTGAGAGGCCGGTCAGCGAGAGGTTGCCATGGCCTCCACTGATTTGCAGGCTCTGAAGAGACACATCCAGGTAACAGGTCAGACAGGACAAGGATGGGGAAGTGGAGGGCAAATCCCATAGGCCACCAACCACCCCGCCATCCCCAGAGACTCCGTGATTTAAGGAGAGGCAAAACCAGGGAGAAAAGATGCCTGCACCACTCGAGGGACTGAGCTTTCACCTAAAGCGTGCAGCATGTGGCTGAGGGTCAAAGTTGGGCAAGCCAGGAGCACAGAATGGGGTTCACAGGCCCAGAGGTGCCCCCCACACCCAGACCTCCCAAGCACTGCCTGTCTCCTGCTCCCCTCTATTGTGTTGGTTTCTCAGCTGCCCCCCACCACCTCACACCTCTCTACAAGCTTGGTGAACTGAAAATAGCACGGGGGTGTAAGAGCTGGGCTCTGGGGCCAACATCCTGCCTGAGACATTAGTTCCACCCTACCCAGCTGTGATATGAGCCCGAGATTTCTCAAATGTGAGATGGGAAGGAACTGAACCCACTTCCCAGGGCGGCTGTGGAGACTGAGATCACATATAGCCACACCTCGGCGTCCAGCACACGTGGGACCCCAGCCGCGTTGACCCTGATGGGAATCCCTCTATGCCCCCTCTGCTACCAGAGCCAACTCCCACCAGTAGCTGTGGAGGGTGCGTCCTCTATTCCCACGCCACTCACCTCCCATCACTCCACACAGTGACCTGCCGCGCAGCAGCCACCAGCAAACCCAGCCCCACTATCCAGGCTCCTGTGGATAACCGAACCCTCACCTTGGGGCGTCTTCTACTTGCGGTTCCAAAGGGGGCCGAGAAACCGCCCTCAAGGGCACTCACCTGTTCCTTATTGCACATAATGACCTGTCACGCAGGTCCACCAGCAAACCCGGCTCCACCATCCAGGCTCCTGTGGATAACCGAACCCCCACCTTGGGGCGTCTTCCACTTGCGGTTCTGAAGGGGGCCAAGAAACCGCCCTCAAGGGCAGTCACCTGTTCCTTATTGCACGTAATGACCTGCCATGCAGGGCCACCAGCAAACCCGGCTCCACCATCCAGGTTCTGGTAGGTAACTTCCCCCACCCCGGCTTCTTCCTAGGTGTCTGGGAGGCTCAGAAACTGCCCTCCAAGGGCACTCATCTGTTCCTTATTGCACTAATACCTCGTTTACAGAAACCCACTTTGACTTCCAGCACTGCAGGTGTGACAATTTAGGAATCCTGCTTGCTTGCAAGCTCCAAGAGCTTGAGGTCATGTCCACCTCACCAGCACTGTCCCACTGTTTAAAATTCCAAAATACTCTTTCAAAATGCTAGTGGCATTTGGTTTGCACATAAAATGCTAAACACCTTCAAGTGAAACAAATATCTTCAACAGTTTGATTCAATCATAACATGTGAGTTACACATCTGCGAAGTTGTAAAGCCTCATGCATTTATAACATTTTATGCATGGTCAAATGATTAATATAAATTATGAGAATCTCTAACAGGTTTTTTTTCTGACATTAGATGACCAAAGGAAAACTGGGTTCTGGCTGGCTTGTGGGCCTGTAGAGGAAGACATCGGCTGACACAACCAAGCTCCTTCCCACTGACATGGCCTCATCCCAGGCCCCTCACCCGGACGCCCGTAGGCCCCTGGAGGAACAAGCTGACCTGCCCACATTTCTCAAATGCGCAGCTGTTGCTCACACTGCAGATGGAGCTCAAGGCACGAGCAGGCCACCACGCTAAAACTACCACGCAGCGTCCACGCCAGGTGATGGTGGTTTTCACTCCATCCCAAAGCCCCATATTTGAGTTTACAGCTATGACTACTAAATGGATTTTTAGACCCTCAAAAACATACTTTGTTTGCTTTTATGCAACAAAGTTAAAAGATTATCCCTCAGATACAGGCTCTGAAACTGTGGAATAATTATTTCGGAACAGAGCCTCTGCCAGATCAGGATAAGCACTTGGGACAACACCCCGTGACCTCAGCCCACACAAACCCATCCAGAGACCTCCCGCACTGCTCTGTAATTTCTGTGGATTTCTGTAAACGCGGTATTAGTGCAATAAGGAACAGATGAGTGCCCTTGGAGGGCAGTTTCTGAGCCTCCCAGCCACACGGCCATGTTCAGGCTGAAGCCGCACCACCTGCAGAAACACTGTCCCTCCCCGAGGTGTGCCTGGCTTCTCCCTTTTTCCAGAACTTAACAAAATCTGAAAGGACAGGTCTGTGTAGAAAAACACAAACTACTTGCGATTTCTTTTCCCAGTTCAGGCTGTAGGAAGCTCCTTTCAGCCCTCACCGTGTTCTGACTGTGGCTTGGTTCCCATAAGAAATAAAGTCAGAAGCCAGGCGCAGTGGCTCAAGCCTGTAATCCCAGCACTTTGGGAGGCCAAGACGGGTGGATCACGAGGTCAGGAGATCGAGACCATCCTGGCTAACACGGTGAAACCCCATCTCTACTAAAAAATACAAAATATTAGCCAAGCGTGGTGGTGGGCGTCTGTAGTCCCAGCTACTTGGGAGGCTGAGGCAGGGGAATGGTATAAACCCAAGATCCGGGCACTGCACTCCAGCCTGGGCAACAGAGCGAGACTCTATCTCAAAAAAATAAAAAAATAAAGTCAGAATTCTAGTCCCCGTCTCCTGGGCGGTGTGGCAGGCATACATACCTTCAGTTACATGAGGAAAGGCGTGGCAAGCCCCCTTCCTTCAGTAAAACTGCACAGTTCCCAGAACCCTGATGCCATCCCCCTCACGCCACTCTGAACACCTGGACAGAGCACATTTCAATGCGTGCACCTTTGTAGGCTAGTTTTCTATTTCTCCACTAAATCACCCCAAATTTAGCGCCCTAAACACTGACTTATTTTCTCACATTTCTGGAAGCTGGAGTCCAAAACAGGTCCCACCAGCTAACGCCCAGGTGTCAGCAAGGCTGGCTCTGGGGGAAGCGAACATCTCCTTCCCTCCTGTGGCCTCTAGAGGCTTCACACATCCCCTGGTCCATATGGCACCCACCAGTCTTCAGAACCCACAACGGCCCTGATGGCCCAACAGGAAGACGCAGAACGTCAGGAACCCAGGCTCCAGTGCTATGGCCAAGCCTCCCCAACCTCCCAGCATCTCACGCACTCCCGTGCGAGCTAGTATAGATTCCACTTTAACTAGTGTCACCTGTGTAAGGGGTAAGTGCCCAGCTGTGAACTGGTTAACCTCACCCACACAGACGCCGGGAATAAACTCACAGGCCATGGACCACTGCACAAGCAATGAGCGACCACCTGTTCGGGGACCTCCATGGCCCAGCAGAGCCCTCCGGTGCCTCCCCATGGGCTCAGGGACCGGCGGCCAGGGTCTGCAGAGCCAGAGGGCCCTGGATTAAAAAAAAAAAAAAAAAAACGGCAGCTCCTATGTTGGGACGCACCCGCCCGTGGTTGAGTTCCCGGTACTTTAAGTAGCCCAGGTGGACAAGCCGCTCCGCGTGCAACCCCATCACCAGAATAACGCCTGCACGTGGCGAGTGCACGGGTGTCCACCCCTCAGCCCAGCTGGCCGCGCAAAGCACATCGCCGCCGTGATGCCCAATCAGACTCAGCTGCTGGCACAGCCCAGGCATCGGACCCCAAGAACATTCCGGATCACAATTCACAGTAGTGATTGCGATCAGGGCCACATGTGGCTGAATATATTTACAGGAGGACGCCACAGCCGATCTATCTGGACTGAGAGCATTTCCCACTGTACATTCTTACAACACCATTTTATTTGCACTTTATTAAACTTTTATGGCTTTTTCTGCCTATCTACTTTATGGGAGTGTTCTTGTTCTTATGACTGCAGTGATACTTCAAGCTACAGCTATCAATGTGTAAAATTAGTTTGGAAGGCGCCTTATCATTAAACATTTCACAAGCAAGCAATCAGAGGCACCTAACCTGGAGGCCCGTTTTCTTCTCTGAGCCAAACCTACCTTGGACTCAAAGAAAACGGCACATGGAGAGGGGCTGGATCTCCAGCGCCCATTCCTAGGGGGCCTCCTGGGGAGCAGATATGGAGGGAGAAGCCCTGGGCTACGGCACTGTTGTACTAAAGAAAAGTCCATTTGGGTAAATGCAAGCACCAGACTTAAGAGATTAAGCAAACCATGAAAAGAAACCACTAACTACAGCTTCTCCAAAACAGAACTAAACTCCCTTTAGTTTGAATTGGAAAAGCAGAAGTGATGATCAGGATACAAAAGAAATGACAAAGTATCTGAACACAGGAGAATAAACAAGGGCCACTGTCTCTTCCTGTGTCAGTGGGAGCCTCACATCTAAGCTGGATTTAGAAGGTTGCTACTTTGGACTGAAAGTTATCCCCAACCCTAGGTTGTAAGCAAGTGGAGTAGAACGCTTCAATTATTTCAAAGTTTAGAAGTAAAGTTCTGCAACTCTCACAACCATTTTAAATGGTGTGAATTTTAAAGTGACTCAATCTGTTGGCTGGAGTATCTAACGGCTTAACCACGGGGTCATGTTGGAAAATTATTCCAGTTGCTTTTGTTTTTCCTACTGAAGATGTATTTGAACGTTCTTGTAGTTTGCAGTTGGCTGGTTCTGATGTTTGGTCCTGAGGAGGCCCAAGTACCCAGAGAGGAAGAATCTGAAACCTCAAGACACTCCAGTGCTATCTGGGGAGATGGAGACCCCAACCTAAGGGCTACTGACAGACTCAGCATGGGCGCAATCCCGCCTGACGCAATGGGCCACATATTTTCCGCTTACAAAACAACATAAGCACATACCCCCAGGTGTGCACCCATGCTCTGTACACGCTCATGTCTGTCCATGCCAATACCAGTACACACCCCCAGGTGTGCACACACGCTCTGTACACATCGGTCCCCGCCAACACCAGCACACACCCCCGGGGGTGCAAACACACTCTGTACACGCTCACGTCTGTCCATGACAACAGTACACACCCCCGAGGTGTGCACACATGCTCTGTACACATCTGTCCCTGCCAATGCCAGCACACATCCCCAAGGTGTGCACACACGCTCTGTACATGCTCACACCCCTTCCTGCCAATATAAGCACGCACCCCCAGGGGTGCACACACGCTCTGCACATACTCACATCTGTCCCTGCAGTCTGAATTAAACAGTCACGGAGAGGCAGAAGAGGAGGAGGAAGGACGCAATGGGCACTGAGGTCCTGGGCCGGCTCCCCTCCCTACCTCGGGAGACACCCCTCATGTGATCCTGCTGTCACTCACCCTTCTGCCTCCATCCTCCATCCTCCCATATGGATCAGGAGGACGCCCACTGCACAGAGCTGTGATGAGCATGAACAGAAGATGGCAGGAGCTCATGCCAAGGTGCTGAGCAGGGGGCCTATGGAGTGCTTCTTTCTGCTGTGGCTGATATCATTAAACAAGAGGCTGACACAGCTTCCGGAGAGAATGTCACTCACTGAGAAACTGAAACGTGTGACCTAGGAGCCTGTGAAGGTCTAAGAACCAACAAACCAAATGATTTTGTTTGTTTTTCAAACACTGTAGCCTGTTTTTTCTTTTTTTAATGCTCTACCTTGGGTATCATTTAGTTTAATTTCAAAGTAAGTCCAATAAATACACAAAATCACAGGACTGAGCATGGAGCATTGTTTCACTTCATGTCCTCCAGCCTTTAGGACACATTAAGGAAAGACATGATTCCAGGATTCCCATTAGAAAGGCTGCCCTGAGGCACCTGCTGGGACAGCCAAATTGCAGCTGTTGATGTTGCCCCCAAGCTGCTTGGATGAAGCAGAAGATTCCTGAGGTCTCTTCTCTTCTGTGCCTCACCCAGGAGAGAAGGTGGAGGGAGAAAGGTGAGAGAAGACAGGAAGAAGGAGGGGGGAGGGAGGGAGAGAGGAGGGGGGAGGGAGGGAGAGAGGAGGGGGAGGGAGAGAGAGAGGAGGGGGTAGGGAGGGAGAGAGGAGGGGTAGGGAGGGAGATAGGAAGGGAAGGGAGGGAGAAAGGGGGGGAGGGAGGGAGGGAGGGAGGGAGGGAAGAGGGGCATGTTCCATCCACCAAGGCAGCTGCACTGCAGAGAGAATGGAGGGTGTGTTGCCTCTCAGGACAGCAAGTTCAAGCTGTTTATAATTGTTAGTGTAAACAGTGACCAGCTGAGGACAGGGCTGTAATTGGAGTTGACAACATTTTATTTTCATAGTTGATATTGGGGACCTGGATCTAAAGCACCGTGCCTTGCCCTTTTGCCAGATGGGCCAATGCCTCTCTATACTTAAGTCTATTTGACTAAATACCTGATATTGACTAGGAATTATGTTGTGTAGGATACCCCTTACCACAGTAACGTCAAACTCACGTTCTCAATGCAATTTGCTCAGGGACTGGCTTCTAACTCTGGGTGGGAATGTTAAACTCAGTCCAGTTCAATTCAATAAGCATTTATCAAGAAAATCCTAGACCAAGAGCTGTGTTAGACACTGGGTAGGGGGTAATGGGGATACGAAGATGTAGAATTAGGACTCAAGAAGCTCAAATGCTCTCATTTAATTCCCTAATGCAATTACCCAGCTTCAACCTGAGGGCTGTAATGTCTAAATTCACTTTTTCTTCATTCCAGTTCTACATAACAAAGCATAAATAATAATAGAGGAATGATTCCGTGTTGGACTATTCAGTGGACAGAGAAGAGCATTCTGACCGGCGTGAGACACTGTCTCCATTTCCAGGGAGCCTGTGACGTGGCTGCACGGAGCACACGCGTGAAGATTCAGGAGCACGAGCGTCAGGTGACGGGAGGAGCACGGAGGCAGCACCAGACAGATGCCTGCCGAGGGGCCGCTGCAGCCGAGCTGGCCGGGAAGGTCACGGGAGCGGGCTCAGGCGTCTCCCTCCAGCCACACTTGGTTTTCATGAGGACGCGTGCAGGGAAGGGGATGACACCGAAATGCTGTGGTGCTGAGGGGAGGAGGGGAGGAATGCAGGGTTGAGGGCTGGCCACCACCCCTTGCGTCCCTGCCCCTATGAATGCTGCCAAAATCAGCCCCAATGGGGAGAAGTGAGGTGGCTGAAAGAGGTGGACAGACTTGGCTTCCATGGAATTCACAGATTCCAGTCATTAAAATTACCTTCTGAGTTTTCATTTGGAAAACTTTGCAAAGGTACTTAGGGACAAAAGGCAGAAGATGAAACCAACACAGTTGGGCTCAAACCGCCGCCCTTCTCCTCTCTGCATCCAACACCCACCCTGAGCCCCTGAGTGCGAGGACCCGGAGCTGCCCAACCCAAGGGCGCGGCCCCTGACCAGAGGAGGGAGCGGCACAGCGGGGCCCCCAGCATGTGGATGGCAGGATCTGTGCTATCTCAGTTCCAAGGCCCCAAGCAGAGAAGGCCTGGGGCTCCCAGCTGAAGCTTTGCTGTCTCCTCTGTCACCAAAGTCGAGAAGGACTGAGTGAGACCAACGCCGGACCTGCCGGCTCCTCAGTGGCTGCCGATGTGGCCCTCAGGCTGCGGGTGAGACTGTCTAGGGGAGCCCAGACAGCGGTGAGAATCACAGCCACGAGTGCTCCAGGGGACCCAAAACACAAGCGCAGCCTGAGGAAGGCAGCGACCGCTCAGATCCCCGTCCAGGCTTGTGTGCCACACTCCAGAGGCACACGGCATCAGAACATGGCGCTTTAAGTGGCTTTGTGGGGTGCAGGAACACAAAGTGGGGCCTCGAGTGGCTCAGAAGTCACTCCCACCAGACAGCGGGGACCTGGGCGGCCCCTCTGGACGTGGCTGGAGTCTCTCCAGGGCGGGCTCCAAAGTTCCACGGAGGAGGTGAGAGTCCGTCTTGCTCTGACCTGAGAAAGGCCCCTAATAGGTATCCTGAACATGCAGGCACACAGCTGGCTGACTCATCTGAAGGGACCTGCTGTTGCCACAAGCCAGGGAAGGCTGGAGAGAACTCGACTAACACAAGAACCTTGCCCAGGCACCCACCTGGGGCGCCCACGAGAAAACTAGGGAAGCTGTGAAGACGGAGGTCTGCACGGGGCTGGGAGAACCCAGGGAGGAGCCGCACTGGGGACCAGGTGGGACGGAGGGCTGGGCCTCACAAGCAAAGGACGGAGGCGCTCAGTGCCATGAAGATCCCGCTGCACCCACAGCTGCAGGCGTGGCTGGCAGCACGAGCTTGGTTGCAGGGGCCCAGGAGCACGTGTGTTTGGCAGGAGCTGCCCTCCTGGAGCCGCACTACGGGTACCGTCATTTTAGAGGCAGGCACCTGATATCAACGATGACAATCAACCATGCCACCCTGAATTATAGCCGTGTCCTCAGCGGGTCACTCTTTACGCTGACAATTACAAAGAGCTTGAACTCGCTGTCCCAAGAGGCGACAAGCCCTTCATTATCACGGCGGCAAGCCTCTGTGCGGCCCTCCACCCCCGCCGCTTCCCGTTGGGGGCAAGTGAAGTCCCGTGACGGTGACTCAGAGCCAGCCCAGTAGCTTCAGTGCAGGAAAAATCACAAACACTCAAACACATCCTAAACATGGGCAGTTGGTAGGAGCCGATTCCTCAATTCAACCTGTTCGGAGGCTTTCTGGGCTAGCACAGCTCTGATCACAGGCTTGCGCTTTCTGCTCCCTGTGAAGGGCGGCGAGGAGGCCGGGCTCTGCCATTCTGCAGGCTCCACTACGTGAAGTCTGCCCGGTGGCCTGTGCCAGACAGTGTGACCGTTGCCCGCAGCGAATACTCGGCACAGCAGAGCCGGCGTGGGGAAGAACAGAAAGTGCCCTGTAAACCCTCAGAAGACGCTAAGCCACGCACGGCCTCACGTGCACTGCGTGTCAATCACGGGAAGCAGGAAGGAGCTCTTAATAGTTCCAGTAAATGCAAAGGCCGCCCTGGAAAACTGCGTGAAACTTTCTGACGACTCACAGGTGAGGAGCCACTGCCTGAGACACAAAGGTAAAGAATTAATCTGAAACTGCATATTATAAAACTTATTTTTAAATGACGGTGCTTAATTGAAAAGACTCCCAAAGAGTACTGCATTAGAAAGTGACAGAGTGAAACCGTGAGGCTGACCACAGGAGTCCCTGGAAAATTCACCAATGGGGACATTGTTTCCCAGTGTCAAAACTAGGAAACAGAAGAACCGCACCTGATAAAACATTCAATTAATCACTTGAGTCCTCCCCACATACGAAGCTATGTTAAAAAGTGTTCCCAGAAGCTAAAGTGAGCAGGAGGGCTGTGAACACACAAAGAAAGAGCCACTTCGTCTGCGGACCACGACAAAAGAAACGCTAATGAGTGCCTATGACATGCTGGAGTCCAGGGCTCTGGGTACAGCTGTGACGGGGACACTCAGGGTTCCACTGTCCAGATGGGAAAACAGGGTGGAAACACCAGGGAGCCTGTCCCAAGGTGCAGAGCCAGTGAACGGTGGTTCATACTGGGCCAATCCCAGCTGCCAGGCTCTGGGGCTCCTGGGGACAGAAGCCTGTTGACTTCACTCTGGTGTGTGAGAGGCGGCAGCATCCCCCAAAGGAGCCTGGAGAAGTGGTGTTACCCTCCATCCCTCCATCCCCTGTCCCCGGTGTTACCCTCCGCCCTGTTCCCAGAGTTACCCTCCGTCCCCCCATCCCTGGTGCTACCCTCTGTCCCCTGTCCCCAGTGTTGCTCACCATCCTCCTCACCTCCGGGCCCCTCTCCCTGTCCTCCCTCATTTTCCTGTTCACCCAGAGCACGTCACATGACTCTTCCCTTTTCAAGAGGCTCAGCTATACCCAGAGGCATTCCAGCCTATTCAGGACAGGACACACACCCTGGGGAAATGCTAACACAGGGTCGGAAGGGCCTGAGACCCTCACTGTCACCCAGGAAGGATGGAAGAGCCCACGGTCATGCTGCTTGTGAGGCAGGATGAAAACATCTGTGTCCAAAATATTATTTTCACTAGAACTGTTCAGACCATCCGTGAACAAATCAGTTAAATACCAGCAAGGGCCATTCCCACTTATTCTCTGGCTACAGTTTTCCACCCACCAGCAACCACACTTCTAGGAATTATCCCTAATGCAGTATCAGCGCCTTGTGCCTTTAGGAAAACCTCTTTCTCTCCAGCTTTGTCCTCCTTCCACAAAAGGTGCCTCTGACTGCCTCACTCACCGTACCAGGATTTCGCTCGGCTACAGAGGAAAATCTGCATGGGGCTCAGAGGTGGGTGGTCCCCTCATGGGCAGCAGCTCTGTGACATCCTCCGAGGAGCCTGGCCCAGGCCTGCCCCACACACCAGGACTCTGCCTTCTGGCCCTCGGGCCCCCGAAGCTGCTTTCCCTACAGGGGTCATGCCTCGGGCAAGAAGGCCGGACAAGAGTCCAGGGCTGCTGTGGGTCGGGAAAGCCTCCTGACACCTCCCACTCCAGGACCCCCCATCAGCATCCCAGCATCTGGACCTGTGTCACCAGCCGCTCTGCCGTGCAAGAGAATTGGATTTTCAGCTGGGTGTGCTGCTTCCCTAAACAAAGTAGGGTGTTGTTACTGAGGAAAAAGGAAAAAGCTAGCATCTTCCTGGCAACCCCACGACATCCAGCCACTGGTTCTCACCACCCCAGAGATGTCCATCCAGGGCAGATAGTGTCTTCAACCAAGCGCCACTGACCCAGAAGTGCAGTAATTAGTACACTTTCACCAGAATCACCCACTCCTTCACCTTTACACCCAAGAAAAACATGTTTGCCAGGCAAATTAGATGTCCAGGAGGTGTAAGGAAACCCCAAGCCTGCTTTAAGCCTCAGACTTTTGAGACCGTTGAGGGCTGTGCGCACAAGAGCAAGGCTGCACCCGAAAGCTCTGCTCCTGCCGGACGTCATGGACAGACCACACGGCTCAGCCACATGGACCCTTCCAGGACTTCACGAGAGGGACCTCCGTGGTACATGCAATGATGTGCACTTCGTTCAGCCTCGAACAGACCACGCCCTCGTTACAGGGTCAGTGATCCACCTCCTGCCATCAGCTCCCCACCTCACCGAGGGTCTGCATCTGCATCTGTCATAACTTTGCTGTTTTACCCGGGTACTAAAATGCAGCATCGGAATGTTTAAAGATCTTTAAATATCAACCCTCCGGGTGCAGTTCTTGGCACTTTAATGCGGTCACTCGATGCAGGCCTCACTCACAACTCTGAGGTAGCTCATACCTTTCCTACCTAACCAAGGAAGAAACGAAGGCATGGAAGGTGCAGCTCCTAAGGAGCAGATTAGGATTCAAACCAGTGATCTTCGTCACATGCTGAGCTACCTCCCAGGCTGAGATAACATTCAAAATTAACCAGGTAGAACAGCGTTCCATAAATCAGCCAGAAATGGTCCTTGTGGATGGGCCTCTGTTTATTCCCTGAAGAACAAGACCATTCGCCCAAAAATCCACCTGTGTCACACTCAAATGTTTACATATCCAATTATTTTTAAAATACCCCAATCAAGCATGTTCACAGCCATTTAGAGCCATACAAATTGTCTGCTTTGCTGACAATCAACCCAAGACCTCTGTCGGCAAAGGGCACGGTGCCAGGTCCAGAGAAGGTGGGACAGAGACACAAACAGGAACCGCTCCGTTTCTTTGGGAGCCTCGCTCTGATGGGCCCGCGAAGACATGGCGCAGACGGCGGGGCACAGGCAGAGGGCAGGCCAGGAGAAGGGGCTGCATTGCCGGGAGGCAGTGCTTTGAGCTCTAATGGATGGAACACTGCTAACCAGCGAAGGTGGAGAGAGGGCAGCCGTCTGACAGGACGAAGAGGCAGCAAAGCACAGTTGGCCTCGGGGAACCGGAAGCCACAGGGACATCAGGCTGGGTGCTGCTGTCTGCTGGCCACCGGCTGGGAGACTGTACTGGGCCTGGAGGGACATCCCTGACACTCCCCACTGGATGCCAGGGGCACCCCCAGCCCCAGGTGAGAACCACGGATCCCATGGTGAATGAGGACAGCCTGTGGGAAGTAGGGCTGGGACAGCTCTGCACGGCTTAATAGGAAAGTTGGGTTCTATTTTGTGGGGTTTTGGTCACGCCAATGGCCGGTCAGTGCTGTCCATCAGGAAGTGATTTGAGGATAGATTAGAGAAGGGGCTGCCAAGGCCAGCTGGGCATTCGCTGCCTGGGTCCAAGGAAAAGGAAATAAAGGCTGGCGATGTGACAGTGTGGGGGAGCACAGAGGGAAGGAACTGGTGGAGACACAGGACTGGCTCCGCACAGGGCCACGAGCAGCTACCCGGGGGTCGTCCTATTAATTCTCCTTAGGGTCCAAGAGGCGGCTGTGAGGATCCCTCTCCTGAGGACAGAACTGCTCCAGAGCCACACAGCGAGGATCCAAAGAACCAAGATCCCGGCCAGCTCCAAAGTGGGCGATCTTGACCCCTCACCCGTGGTCCTGAGGCAGGGATCAGAGCCCCCTGGACACACAGACCCTCCCAGGAACTGCAGGAAGGGGAAGCAGACGCCCCGGACCAGCGGCAGGACCCAGGGTTTCTGCCCTCCAGGGCACATTTGGACCAGCCACTGCACAGGTGGACACACGGTGCTTTAACCCGCGCTGGGGAAAGGAGCCCTCGCTGTCAGGATGGAAGGGTGGAGACCCCACCCTCGATGGGGACCGGCCTCCCTACTTTAACCCGCGCTGGGGGAAGGAGCCCTCACTCTCAGGGTGCAGACGGCAGCTCGATCGGGCTGGCCTCCCTGCTAGGCACAGCCTGAGCCACATGACGAAGTCCAGAGAGGATTACCATTGTACACCTGGCCCAGCTTCCGGCAGCCCCCGACCAGGCCACTACCCTCACTCCAACAGCCCGGTCCATCACCAAGCCCCACCCTCTTCTGCCAGCCCTGCCCCCACAAGGCCCCTCCTCTCGCTGCAAGTCCCGCCCCCAAGGCTCAGCTTGCCTGCAGCCCCGCCCCACTGGCTCCACCCCATCGCCTGCAAGCCCCATCCCCAAGGCCCAGCTCATCCCCGCCTACGAGGCTTCACTCCTCACCTGCAAAGAGCCACCCCTTACTAAGCTCCTCCCATCACTTGCACAGCCCCGCGCAACATAGCACTACGCCCTCCAGGAGCCCCTCTTTTCACCCGCGCAGCCCCGCCCTTCACCAGGCCCCACTCATCTGCATAGACACGCCTCTCGCCACGTCCCACTTCTCCCTTGCCCACTTCCCCCTCCTTCTACTGTCCACATCCTGCTGCTGGCCCCACCCCGCCCCTTTCGTCAAGCCGGCCGCGCCCCTTTTACCCGTGAGCACGCTTCTCCCCTTGCCGCCTCCTTCGGCATGTCGGCCCCGCTCCTCCCGCCCATCGCCCTCTGCACCGCCCTCCCGCCCGTCCCAGAGCAGTGGAGGCCCGCCCTTTTCATCTACAGCCTATCGCAGAGGACGTTGCCGTTCGCGCTGACCAATAGGAGTGGTGGCCGTCACGGCAAGCCCCGCCCCACGCCCTACGTCGCGTTAAGTGGGGTCCCTCGCCAGCCCCGAGCTGGTCTTACGCCATGTGGCGCTGTGGCGCGCGGAGGGGGTTGAGTTCTCTGAGGCGGCTGAGCGGCGGGTGAGGCGCTGCGGTCGGCGGCTAGAAGTGCTCGGCGTGCTGGCTCCCGGGAGAGGAAGGTCCAGGGCGGGCCGGAGACGTAGGGGTCCCTGCGCCCAAGCCTTGCAGCTCCCCGCACTGTGGGCGCCCCGCACCCCGAGGCCCTGCCGGGGCCTTCCTTGGGCTCCCACATCCGGGGTTCTGAGGCCGGAGGACCCCGGGGCCGATGCCCCGGGCTGGGGGCCGGGTCTGCCCGTGGCGCTCCCGGCAGGGCCCTCCTTTGGAGTGGGCTTTAATGGGGGTAGTAAATGGGGCCGGCAGTTGCGGTTCTCGCTGGTGTCTTTGCTCCTAGTTCATTTTTGTTGGAGGCCGAGTCCTTAAGAGACCCGAGGCGCCCACAGCCCACTCTTAAAGTCCGGCTGTGTTCAGAGAACTGAAGCCTCCCGGAATTTAACTTTTTTTGGTTTTTTAACGACTCAGTTTATGGGGGAAAAAACTGACGAAGCGGTTTAGTGCTCATGGTAATCCACGAGCCCGTATTTAATGTAACAGTTCAGCGCTGCCGGCCCAGGCCGGGGGGAGACACGGGGCGTCCGTGGCGTGAGTTTGGCAGCAGGTTACTGGAAAGTTCGGGGGAGACCCTGGCCTTACCGCTCATGGGTTTCCTATCATGTCCTTGCTCATAAGTAACTTCTTAAAATGCGTCTCTGTCCCATAATTCTGAAATTTGCTAAATCAGTAAGCAAATGTTGACTACAGCATATCTTCATAATGTTGACAGTGACTGAATAGGTGTTTTCTTTTCCCCTGTATATATCTTTAAAATATTTTGGTGGGATATATTAATGTAGAAAAGCCCGTAAGACATATAGTACAATTTGAGAAAATAAAGTGTTTTTTTTTTTTTTTTTTTTTTTTGAAGAGACGGGATCTTGCTCTGTTGCCCAGGCTGGTTTAGAACTCCTGGGCTCAAGTGATCCCCCTCCTCAGCCTCTCACATTGCTGGGCTTACAGGCGTAAGCCATCTCATCCAGGTGAGAATAATTAGAAAAGAAGTAGGTTGGGCGCGGTGGCTCACGCCGGTAACCGCAGCATGTTGAGAGGCCAAGGCGGGCGGACCACTTGAAGTCAGGAGTTTAAGACCAGCCTGGCCAACATGGTGAAACCGCGTCCCTACTAAAAATACAAAAATTAGCTGGGCGTGGTGGTGAGCACTTGTCGTCCCAGCCACTCAGGAGGCTGAGGCAGGAGAATTGCTTGAACCCAGGAGGTGGAGGTTGCAGTGAGCCGAGATTGCACCACTGCACTCTAGCCTGGGCAACAGAGCAAGACTCTTGTCTCAAAAAAAAAAAAAAAAAGTGTCCGCATGACCAAGCTGAAGATTTCCCCTAACTGCTCATAACCCTCTCCCTCCCGCTTAGATTAGCACTATCATACAGAAATGTCCTTGCTTTTTAAAAATATTTTACCATCTCTATGCATTCTGACAGTATCTTGTTACCTGTTTGAATAATACCTGTTTAGGATAATACTGTATCGTGTGTATCTTTTGTTTAACATTATGTGACCTTCATCTTTGTTATATGCAGTTGTAGGCACTTTTGTTGGTTAGTTTTTTTTTTAATTGAATGATTAGTCTGCAGTTTATCCATTCGCTGTCGTTACACCTCCAGGTGAGTTGAGTTTGGGACTATCAGAGTTTGTGCTGACAATCTTGTCTGTGAGTGCTGGTGCAGCAGTGTAAGGTGTGGAGGATGTAGACCAAGAGGTGAACGGATTTCCAGTATTCAGATTTTTTTTTTTTTTTTTTTTTGACGCCCAGGCTGGAGTGTAGTGGCGTGATCTCGGCCCACTGCAACCTCTGCTTCCCGGTTTCAACGATTCTCCTGCCTCAGCCTCCCAAGTATCTGGGACTACAGGCACCTGCCACCACGCCTGGCTAATTTTTGTATTTTTAGTAGAGACTGGGTTTCACCATATTGGCCAGGCTGGTCTGGAACTCTTCGGCTTCCCAAAGTGCTGGGATTACAGGTGTGAACCACCATGCCCTGCCTGCTTAGCTTTCTAAAGAATGCCAAGTGTTTTTCCAAAGTTGTTCCACTTTGTACTCCCTGTGGGACAGGTAGCAGTGTACGTAGCAGTATAAGAGCAGTATGACTAGCAGTGTGTGAGAGCTCCTGGTAATATTAGGCTTTTTAAAAAGTTTTCACCAATTCGGTAGGCATGTAATGGGATTTAACTGTAGTGTGAATTTCTTCCAATATTTTGAAGGCTTGTGAGGATTCTGTGAGGAAAAGAAGCCCTTTTGTTTAAGAGTTTCTTAAGGGGAATTTAAACCATAATTGTATTATAGTTATTTTTGAACATGTATAAAGAAAAGGTTTCCAACACTGAAGCTTTAGGTAAGATAAAAGGTCATTAAAATGGGAAGGGTCTTACCAGAAATTAGTTTTCTGGAATGTGCAAGATTTTGGAAGATGCAGTATTTAATTTTTATCTAATTAATGATCTTTATCATGTAAGAGTATTTTCACTATGTGGCTGAATAATGTTAGCCAGATAATTTTCCTGCAGCTCATCTAACTTAGATGACCTTTAGTCTAGACATGCACACCACAGAGCGTGGCGATGGAACAGTAACCGGGCTTGTGAGAGGGCTCTACACTATCAACTAGGAGACAAGATCCACGGATTCACCATAAACCAGGTATGGGTCCTTCTCGGCACCTCCTCATAAATCCACATACATTGCAGGTGTGGTTTCTGGCATAGGTACGGGCCCTTTAGGGTGGAGACTAGCCTTGTCCTCGTGTCCCAAGGCCCTGGCCCAGCTCCTGTTGCATGATGGCTACTCGGCTGAACAAAGCTTGTAAGAGAAATGACCCCCGGTCCCTTCCTGGAATCCCGCGAAGCCTGATTCTTGTCAGATTTGAGAGAGTAACACTTCCAGCTGGGTCTGTCATCAGACACACTCAGGTTTCTGCAGCCAAACCTGATGATTCGCTGAGTGTGAGCACGAAGACTCAGTGCCCTGATCTGTTCAGTCAGGTTTTGCCATCAAATAGTTTGCTCTAAACTTCTGCAGAATCTTTCAGTTTTCTGAGCCTTTTGGGTTTCAAAATTATAAAGAAGAAATTGTGGACTTATACTTACTTGGGTTTATATTAAAATGGATTCATTTTTGTTTTGTTATTTGCTTAAGTCTTTTCCTTTTTTTTTTTTTTTTTTTTTTTTTTAGCATAGTAACTAAAAATGACCACACTTCACATATTTGGCCAGCTGTTGGCTCTGTGCTATGCTTGATGTTGTAGCAAATTTAAAAAACAACTTACCATCTAGAAAGACTGATGCAGCTGTGACTGGAAGCACATGGTGGATGCCATGCGGAGGGCCAAGGACAAGGGTGGGAGCTGCTGCTGCTGCTGCTGCTGCTGCTGGGGGGAAAGGGAAGAGCTCCTGGAGAGGGTGGTGTAAGAAAGCAGCTGCCTCTGGGCAGGGCTCCAGCAAGGGAACCAGCGCAGTGACTAGGGGGTCCCAGGCAAGGTCCAGGCATGGGAGTCCTGACAACAGACTCAGAGCATTTGTGAAATCCTGCAAAGTGAGGGCAAAGACACCTCACTCTGGGTGAGGTCCTTATTAATAGTAGCCAGTACTATAAACTCACTCCTTTATTTTTCAAATTTTATAGAAATGTACTTATTTTTGAGACTGGTACTCACCATGTCACCCAGGCTGGAGTGCAGTGGGATGATCTGGGCTCACTGCAGCCTCAAACTTCTGGGCTCAAGCGATCCTCTCACCTCAGTCTCCCAAGTAACTGGGACAAGGTGCCCCCACGCCTGGCTCATTGTGTGTGTGTGTGTGTGTGTGTAGGTGGAAACTTGCTTTGTTGTCTAGGCTGGTCTCAAACTCCTGGGTTCAAGTAATCCTCTTGTCTTGTGTATTAGTCTAATCTCACACTGCTATGAAGAAATACCCAAGACTGGGTAATTTATAAAGAATGACCTAAAGAGTAAAGAGGTTTAATTGACTCACAGTTCTGCATGGCTGGGGAAGCCTCAGGAAACTTACAATCGTGGTGGAAGGCACCTCTTCACAGGGTGGCAGGGAAGAGAATGACAAGTGAAGGGGAAAGCCCCTTATAAAACTGTCAGATCTCGTGAGAGCGTACTCACTGTCACGAGAATAATATGGGGGGAACCGCTCTCATGATTCAATCACCTCCTACCAGGTCCCTCCCACAACATGTGGGGATTATGGGAACTACAATTCAAGATGAGATTTGGGTGGGGACGCAGCCAAACCATATCACCTTGGTTTTCCAAAGTGCTGGGATTAAAGGTGTGAGCCACTGTGTCCAGCCATAGAAACTTATGATAAGTCATGTTTCTTGTTTGAGAAATAGCTACCATGAGCGCTATTATTATTAAAGCTATATATTGTTAGAAAGCAGACATCTCACTGTATCTGCTGATTTTAAATGCATTGATCATCTGTTACAAAGTACGGTAAGCTTGGAAACGAGTAATTTAACAGCGGTAGATGATGCAGGTCGTAGTGGGCCACTTATGCATGGTGGTTGGATGGCAGGCTCCCTAGATTGGGCTGAGGAGACCCGAGGTCTCACCTCTGCCAGCGACTTGCTGTGTGTGCTTGGCCAGGTGACTCATGGCACCCGGACGGAGTGGGTGGCAAGTGTTGTGATCACAGGGACGTGGTATGTGATTGAGGGAGAGGGCCGGCTGGCATGACTGAAAGAGAAGACAGTTTCTTTCATACCGAAAAGTATGGACACTTACCAGGAGGCTTACCTAAAGTAAGGTCGGGGGCCAGAGTATGGAGCCACTGCCTCATCTCAAGAATAGCTACAACTTACTGTCCTAGGACAAAGGGGAAATGAGGCTTGAGACTCAATAATTTTAGTAGAAATCTGTTATATTTTACAATTTCACTTTTCATTTGTACCCAGCTAGTGATTATACTCTGTATCCATTTTCCACACAAAATCCCAAGGACCTTCAGAATCTCCTCTCGGTGTATTTGGACGCCACCTTTTTCCCATGTTTACACGAGCTGGATTTCTGGTATGTCATGAGTGATTAACTAGTTGATGCAGACTTTAGTATTTGAGTCACTGTCAGCTTATAATTATTTGTCCTCAGGCAGGAAGGATGGCGGCTGGAACACGAGAATCCTAGCGACCCCAGACACCCTTGGTCTTTAAAGGAGTCGTCTTTAGTGAGATGAAGGGAGGGTTTGTAAGTTTTCTTTCTTTTTAATGTTGTGTTCAGCTTACCTTACCCATGTACAGAACCATGATACAGACACATCTGGAAGGTGGTTGATTTTTATATAATATTCTCATTATAGGTGACATGTTCTTGGATTAGCTAGGTCAGTGCTGTGAGCAGAAGCCAGGGGATTAGCAGGGCCAGGATGCTGTCTCAGACCATGTCTGACGACCCCCGTGTATGATCTGCAGCGAGAGAAAAGCTCTTTTCATACCACTATCAACACATTGTCTTTTTCACTCATTCTTGCCCAAGTACATGGTGTACTTTCTAGAGGCTGCGTGGCGAGGTGTGTGACACGCACCAAGCTGCATACAGAGCAGATGGGGGAGTCCAGCTTCACCTCTGACCCAGACACTACAGAGGTTTGCAAAAAAGGCAACACAGCATCACTCTAAGTAGTCAGTTTTTTACTTTGTTATGAGAAATATTTTTCAAACATATTTATATTATCATGTAATGATGGCTTACCTTAATGCATAAGTAGTTTTTAAATGTCTCAGCTTTAATTTAGAATATAGAAAAATTATATAAACACACACAGGCACCTACACAGGCAAAAAAGCCCACATAAACAAAAGCTGCTTGGGTCCTCATTAAAACCCATTTATGCCTCGTGTTCCATTATTGGAATCCTAAGCTTGTGGGAGTTATTTATATCCTACAGCTCAAGGTCATTGCCAAGGTCTGAATTTTTACCAAAAAAATTGCAACCTCAGGCATAAATGGGTTAATTTTTCAGAGTGTAAAGGAGCCTTGAGACCATTTTGGATTAAGAGCTGCTGTCCTGGGCCCGTGTCTTCATGTCCCCTTGTGACTTTGACAACCTGCCTGTGCTGGTGTCCCTGGGGCTTGTGGGTGGCCTGCTCTCTGACTCCCGTAGCCCCCCTCAGCTGGTGAACTATTTCTTACCTTTCATTCTCAGTTTGGTGGTCTTTTCTTCCAAGGAGCCTTCTTAAAACTCAAGTTAGGGTGAGAGCTTCTCCCCACTTCCCTCCTGGCTGGTGGGCAGACCTGGTGATCCCTCCAATTTGCAACACACATCAAAAAGTCCATTGTTCTCAATCCTTGGGTCCTGTGCATGGGTGATGAGTGATTGAATACGGTGTTAAACAATGCCTGCAGGGGTGTCTTTTTTTTTTTTTTTGTTACCATTAGAACAGTTTTATTTGCAAAGTATTACAGGCATATGCACCAGAATGTGATCAATTGGCTATATTGTAAGTAATGTATGTGTGTATTATTTTAAATGTATATATTCTTATTTATTTCACATTTCAAGACAGACAATGAGAGGATATTCCCCCAGCACCTTCAAAATAGACTTCTTCCCGACCACACGTACTCAGTGGTCTCCAGGGGTGACCCACTGTGCATCCCGGAGCTTATGTGGGAGAAGCTTAAGCAATTTCATACCACTCACTATCACCCAAGCAATGCTAGGTAATATTTTGTTGGAAAAGTTTGATGGTGGATTGTGGAAAGTTAACTTGTGTGTGTTCTTCCAATTTCATGACATGGTGTCTCTCACATTTAGCAATGCTTAGCTTCGAGCCTCTCCTTGGCATGGAGAAGTGCTCTTCCGATAGTGGATGCAGTCACAGAACCTTCATCACATCCTCACTTTCTGATCTATCGCTTGTTTCTTATGTCACTAGTATAAGGTCATTATAGTAATAATATAGTTATACGTATCCTATAAAACACTAATAATTTACATATAAATGCTAATGTAAAAACATATTTGCAAGGTTAGTTTATATAAAAACAATTATGAAAACTTTCAAGTATACAGAAAAGTAGACTAGGATAATGAGCCCCTAAACACTTATCACATAATAGATATCCTTTTCCTTGTGAAGTTTTTGGAAGTAAATTATAAATGTCATCATTTACCACTAAATATTTGAATTTGTGACCTGAAAACATGATTTTTTCTTACATGAGCTAATGCCATTTTCAGTTTTAATAGAATAAAACATACTTTCATAAAACTGCCTATTTCTTATTCCATATTCACATTTTCTAGTTGGCCCCAAAGTGTTTGCTGCACAGGGTCCCACAGATCACACCTGATCAGCCCGGGTCTCTCCTGGACACCCTCTCGGGGACGGCAGAGGAGTGTGCAGGCCGGGTTTCCTCCAGGCGCTCTCACTTTCCAGGTGTCCTGGCTGCTCCTGTGTGGTGTTGGGTGCCATGTTCCTGTGTTTCCTGAGAACTGGAACTTAGATCCAAAGCCTTAGTTTGAGTCAGGCTGCGCCTTTTTAAGCAGAGTCCCTCGTGGGGAGTTCTGCATTGATGGCCACATCCTACCATCGTGTGAGGCCTGCTTGCCTCCACCGGGGGGTCTCACACCAGCAGGGTGCATGCTGAGAGTCGGCCACTGTCTTGTGAAGATCTGCTTTCTCCCTTCAGCCACAGACCATCTGGTGCACTTGAGTTTCTGGTGTCCTGTGATAATTCCTCATCAACCTATTAATGGTTTTCATATTCATTGAGGATTATTGCCTGAATCATTTATTAGAGTTTGTGAAGTTTTCAAATTCTGTAATTCTTCATTCGTTTGCTGGACTTCTTCAAAGAAGAGCTCCACATCAGCTGGGGCTCTTGGGTTATCTTGAAATATGGTTCTGTGGAAAAGGCAGGGGCGGCTGCTCTCCCTGGGAAGTCCAGTTTGAGGAGGAGGGGTGGTGCAGGAACTACCTCTAATGTTGACAGAAGAAGCTGTCTTTTTTTTTTTTTAAAGACAGGGTCTGGTTCTGTCCCCCAGGCTGGACTACAATAGCATGGTCTTAGCTTACTGCAGCCTCAGCCTCCTGGGCCACCTCAGCCACCTGAGTAGCTGGGACTACAGATGTGCACCCCCATGCCCAGCTACTGCTAATGTTTTTTGTAGAGACAGAGTCTCGCCGTGGTGCCCAGGCTGGTCTCGATCTCCTGAGTTCAAACAGTCTGCCCACCTTGACCTCCCAAAGTGCTGGGATTACAGGTGTGAGCCACTGCACCCAACATGGAGAAAAGAGTTCTTTCTTTTCTTCTTTTTTTCCCCCCAGTCGTCTTTGTTTTGTTTTTTAGTACCACTGTGACCTCACAAATATTTCTGTATATGTATATATTTGAGACCATGTGATCAGATGGAATTTATTTATTTTTATGCCGACATTTGCCACAGCTGTTGGCCCATTTTGGTCTCACTTCTTTGGTTTGTATGCCCCCATCCCCACCTCCCTAACGCAGGCACAGCCAGGCCTTCCTCCTCCAGAGGCTCAACTGTCTGTTTCCCAGGGAGCTCTGATTTCTGTGGCTAGTGGGGAAGGGCCTTTGGAGAGTAGCATCGGGACACTAGGGGTGGTGATTGCTCCTGGATTCTCTCAACCCCGAGAGTGTAAAATTTGTTTCTAAATTCTAGAATGAGAAATTTCTGAAGGTTCTTTAAGATACTAGTTCCCCAAACCTTAACCATAGCTCAGACAACATAGTAAAGAAAAAGATAAATTCTGTCATTGTAACCTTTTTCTTCTGGTTGAATAAATGTGTTATCTTTATTAACATGTATAACCTTGAACTTGTTGCCAAAAATTGACTTTTGTGAAATTGTCAGTTGGATTACTCTATTACTGTACCTAGGGTTATAAAGTATTTTAACAAATACTTCGTTTGGTTTTTGTCACATCTCTAGATGAAGTTTAAAATGAAAGATCAATTTCTGGCTAGGTGTGTTGGCTCATGCCTGCAAATTCAAGCACTTTGGGAGGCTAAGATGGGAGAATTGCTTGAGGCCAGGAGTTTGAGACCAGCAAGAGTAACCGTGAGAACCCATCTCTAAAACTTAAAAATTAGCCCACTGGGCATGGTAGCTCAAACCTGTAATTCTAGCACTTTGGGAGGCCGAGGCGGGGAGATCACCTGAGGTCAGGAGTTCAAGACCAGCCTAACCAACGTGGTGAAACCCTATCTCTACTAAAAGTACAAAAATTAGCTGGGTGTGGTGGCAGGCGCCTGTAGTCCCAGCGACTCAGGAGGCTGAGGCAGGAGAATGCTGTGAACCCGGGAGGAGGAGCTTGCAGTGAGTGGAGATGGCGCCATCGCACTCCAGCCTGGGCGATAGAGCGAGACACTGTCTCAAAAAAAAAAAAAAAAAAAAGCTGGACATGATACACAAGGTGACCCCAGGAGACTCCTGTGCAGAGTAGAAACACACCCCAGCACTAAACTCAGTCCCTGAAGTCCCTGTGGGATTCTCCCCACCCCCCACCCCTGGGTCCACCTGTACCCACCTGGAAAGAACAGTGACACCGCCCCACAGCAGGAGCACCATCAGCGGCCGCGGCACCCCAGGTAGCTGGGCCACCCCCAGGGTTTCACAGGTGGAGAGGGAGCCTGGGAACCTGCATTTCTAGCAATTTCCAGGTGATGGGGCACCACACTTTTAAAAATACACAATACTAGGTCTTGAAAGGACTTCTATTCACTTGCACGTTGGTGGGATGGAGCCCTACATTGCAAAGGGCTTTTCTTCACGTGTCCTCCTTGAGCTCAGGGGCTGGCAGCACTTGGTGGGACCTAGTAGGGCGTCCCTTGCTGACTGCACACCCACAGCTAGAGCCCAGGCCCGGATTATTCTCACAGGAAGCCCGCAGAGCTCCTGACACCTCCCTGGAGGTATGAGAAAGCTGAGGCTCTGAGGGGGATAAACTGATTACTGGAAGGTAACGACCTTAGTGAAGTGGTGAAGCTACAGGGTAAACCCTAGTTTTATTTCCTTTTAACTTTCAAGACTTCCTGATTTCCTCTATTATGATACCTGTGCCTTAGAGTCACCAATGGGAACTTGAAGGAAAATAATGCCTGCTGAGGCCAGATGCTCATTTAATTGCCTGGGGGTGGAGCCTGTTTGGTTCTAAGCCCTCCCTCTGAACTTCTGAATGGTGAGGACTGCAAATCAGCTGCCTCCTGCTGGGCCCTGCAGGGTGAAACCTGATGAAGCCCCAGGAACATTCAGTGAGGGGTTAGGAGGGAGGAGAACACGGGTGGATGAAAAGCAAGAAGGAAATGCACCAGCATTCACTGGCAGGCTCTGTCACCCACAGGACAGGGATAAAGACGTGCACACCTGCAGTGCGGACTTTCACAGCCTGGCAATGAGGGCTTTCAGCCTCACAGGTAAATGTCACCTGTTTCACCACCTCCTTAGGGCTGTTCTAGGGCCCCGGCACACAGCCATTTGGGACAAAGGGCAGTTTCAGTGTCTTTCACTCCACGCTCAAGCTACAGATTGTCCTTATAGCTCAGGTATCCTGGGGATAATCCATCTTGTTTTGTTTTGGTTTTGGGAGCCCAACCCAAGAATCAAATAACTTTCCTAAGGATTTCCAGGAGAAAACATCTTCCCACCAAAGAAGAACCTTACCATTTGGAAAAACACCTCCTGGTAATTTGCAAAAAAACCCAGTTTTCTGGGAAGTGATAATCTTGTCATGAGAACCAAAGATAAAGTTGGAGATAATGAAGGAGTGGTTACATAGGAAATATGTGGTTATTACTCTGATCAATTAGTAAATCACTTTCTTCATATGATATACTTTTTAACAGCTTCTTACTAAACGACAGTGCAGGTAAGAGAGTCACAAGACAGCTTCTTCCTTGAGTCAGTCATCCCCGGCCCACACCAGGGCCTAGCAAGAATGACTTAGGTCACCTGGCTTATTTCCTGGCTACTTGGAGGAGATGGATTTCCCAGTTTACAAATCTCAGCTTCCTAGGATTCTATTCTGATAAAATCTAAATTGTATTTTTTTTTAAAAAAAGGAATAGGCTGGACACGATGGCTCACGCCTGTAATCCCAGCGCTTTAGGAGGCCAAGGCAGGCAGATCACGAGGTCAGGAGATTGAGACCATCCTGGCTAACAGGGTGAAACTCCTCTCTGCTGAAAATACAAAGAAAACTGAGCCGGCCGTGGTGGCATGCGCCTGTAGTCCTAGCTACTTGGGAGGCTGAGGCAAGAGAATCGCTTGAACCCGGGAGGCGGAGGTTGCAGTGAGCCGAGATTGCGCCACTGCACTCCAGCCTGGGTAACAGAGCGAGATTCCCTCTCAAAAAAAAAAAAAAAAAAAAAAAAAAAAAAAAAAAAAAAAGAATAGATGAACTCTAGTGAAATAATCTAGGTCTATCCTTTTACCTCCTCCGTTGTCTGGAGTAATAAAGCTCCCTGCCTCGCCCTCTCTCACAGCACTGAACTGCTTTTCCTGAATTTTCCCACACTGCTGATCATTCACTTGCTAATTTCGATGCATACATTCTTTTTGAGAAAGTCAGTTTGCCAACTCCTCCCACTGGTTTGTCAGAAAATGAGCTTACACTGCGCTGATCTCACTCCTGCTGCCAAACCTCCTTCTAGGGGTCTCTCCTTTGATAATGCAGGGATTATGTAGGCATGGGGAGGTGGGATACCAAGGGGGGATTCTGTCGACGGTGCTGTTCCCCCCTCCCCAGCCCCGCCGGTTCAAAGTCATCGAGCCGGGGGGCCTCTCTGACTATCTGGACTGTGCAGACCACCGTGTCTTCCGGTAGGGTCAGGGGAGGGCTTGAGATAAATCTGTAGGGCTCAACCACCAGCCACTGTCCACCTCAGGTGCCCCAAGCGCCATCTCTGCCGGGAGCTATGTGGATGCATCGGTGACAAAATGGAAAGCCTCTGGTCCTGGCGGAGCTTGTTCCAATCAGGAGAGACCCGAAAGCAAGAAACACAGTGAACAAATGCATGATGCCCAGGGGTGGATGGCCGTAAGCACTGAGGAGAAAAATAGCAAGTGGGGTGGGGGGTGTTAAGAGGGTGGAGGATGGAGATGGGCTGCCATTGACAATCGGAGAGCCTGCAGACCTGCCTGAGAGTGACGTTTGGGGAAAGAAGGAAAGGGAAGAAGGTGAGGGAGGTTAGCTAAGTGGACATCTGGGAAAGAGCTCAGGCAGCAGAGGGGCTGGGGTGGGGGCGCGCTGGCAGCCTGCTGCATTCCAGGGTCCTCTGTGTGGCTGGGACGGTGTTGGCCCTCCCCTGCCCATCCCTCAGGGCCTTCGCAGAAACACTCACACGGGGACCTTCTATGTACAGGCAGCACACGCCACCCATCGCCGTGACCACACTGTCCCTCAGAGGAGCCGCTGGCCACGTGTGTCCCGTCCACATGGAGATGTACTTGAAGATTCTTTACACACTGGGTTTCAAAGACTTAAGTATGGAAAACAGTGTAAAATATTAATAACACAATAACTGATTGTTATCAAAATAGTGGGCTGAATAGAAAATATAGTTTGTTTATTTATAGATAGGGTCTCACTTTATTTATTTATTTATTTATTTATTTATTTATTTATTTATTTATAGGGTCTCACTCTGTTGCCCAGGCTGGAGTGAACCGGTGCAGTCACAGCTCACTGAAGCCTCCAACTCCTGGGCTCAGGCAATCCTCCCACCTCAATGTCCCACGGGGCTGGGACTGTAGGTGTGCACTGCCACATCCAACTAATTGTTTTGTATTTTTTGTAGAGACTGGGTCTCGCCATGCTGCCCAGGCTGGCCTCAAACTCCTGGGCTCAAGTGATCCACCTGCCTTGGGCTCCCAAAGTGCTGGGATTACAGGCGTGAGTCATGGCACCCAGCGTCCCCCCCTCCGGACCTGCCTTTCTTTAATGTGGCAACTAGATCATTTAAAATTGCATATATAACACAGGCCACCCATGCAAGCCTCAATCCTGGGAGATGCTCCCGTTGGAGAAACCTTCAAGAAGCGGATCTGCTTGGATTTGCAAACGGCCCCTCTGGCCCCAGGGGGATCTGCTGTGCAGAGCTGCTCTGGACTCAGCTCTTCAATACTGCCCTTGAGTGTACTGGGCACCTCCTGACTTTCGACCAGCACAAAGCTCCTTATTAAACGCTGACAAAAATTCCTTCCATTCCAGGTGCCATAATGGATTCATTAATCTCCTATTGATAGTTTTTTGCTGGTTTTCCCACTTTTTGCTATTCTAAGCACTGCTGCGAAGACTCTCCTTTTACCCCACCTGCCTGTGTCTGCTGCAGCTCACATGCTCCGCCTTCCAGCTGTCATAGCTGAGTCCCTGGGTCTCCTCGGCGGGGTGTGTCTGTTGGCACAAGGCTGCCCTGCCACATGCCCCACCCCATAACCTTCCATCTGTGGCCGCTCCTTGTGAGACCCTAAACTCACGACCTCCCCTCCTGTCCTCTCCTCTCCACAAAGCCACCCTTATCGGAGACAGTCAGTCTGCTTCCCAGTTCCCCCAAGGCGAATCCAAAGTCCTCCACTGGCCCACCCACCTCTACCGACTCCTCCCTCACCCTCCGGTCAGGTCAAACGGCCCCAACCAGAGGCTCCCCGGGCCCTTTCATAAGACAGGAGCTTTTCTTCTCAGGTCCGGCTACAGGTACATTGTACCCGCACCTCACCGCAGGAGTGAGAGCCGCAGGGGCGGAGATGGCTTAGTTCTTTTGCCTAAAGCCTGCCCTGACTCACCGAAGGCGGTCGTTAATGTGCGCAATGATTACAGAAACACAGAAATAAGGCTGGGGGTGGTGGCTCAAGCCTGTTATCCCAGCACTTTGGGAGGCCGAGGCAGGTGGAGCGCTTGAGGTCAGGAGTTCGAGACCAACCTGACCAACATGGTGAAACCCCATCTCTACTAAAGATACAAAAAAAAAAAAAAAAAAAAAATCAGGTGGGCATGGCGGCACATGTCTATAATCCCAACTACTTGGGAGACTGGGACAGGAAAATCACTTGAACCCGGGAGGCAGAGGTTGCAGTGAGCCCAGATCAAGCCACTGCACTCCAGGCTGGGCAACAGAGCGAGACTCCATCTCAACGTCCCCCACCCGCCCCGCCACACACACAAACAAAATCTTAATCGTAGTAAGACACAGCTGAAAAGATATGACGGAATGACTCCCCGAGGCTACTGGATGCCACTCCTTCAATCATTTTCCATTCAGAAAACTTCAGATCAGATCATTTACATATGTACATTAAGACAAGGGGTCCTATATTAATGAATCTTCTCCGTCAAAATCCTGGTCAAAGTCAGAAAACAATCCCACCGGACTCCTGGGAGCATCTGATGTTGGAGAAACCTGGAGAAGTGGAGAAGCTGATCTGCAGGATTTGCAAACCGCGGCACTGCCCCCAGGGGGACCCGCAGCACCGGCGCCTCCCCGTGAGAGTCGGAGCCTCACTGAGACCCACACAGTCAGGATCTGCACCTCCAAAGGCTCCCCCAGGCGGCTCTGGGCACACGGAAGCTGGGAAGACAGCAAATGGGCCCCGGGGTTGGGGGGGCCCAGCACAGTCCAGCCTTTTCTCTTTTGCCTCCTGAAGACTTTCACTGTGGATGTGTGTTAGGGAAGGGGGGAGTGAAGAAAGAGACAGGGAGAGAAGATAGAGACTGAGTGATGCCTCCATTCTGCAGAGAAAAACACCGAGGCCCTATCTCAGCACTCGAGACAGTGGGGCCACGGCGGGACTTATTAAGTCTCTGCCTCTCAGTGCTCTGATCTGCCATGTGTCTGGCTGCCTCTTCCATCCTGACAAGCACAATGACTGTAATTCCAAAGTACTGGGAGTTGGGGGTGAAGATGCAGAGAACGGAGGAGTGGGGAGGGAAACGGCAGCCTCTGGGCAGCTACTCTCTAATAAACACGAACACAACACCAGAAAGGGCTTGTAGAAAAGAAACATAAAATGCAACCCAACTACTGACACATGGCCCTCTGTTCCATATTCACCCGCACGTTCTTACCAGAAACGCAACTGTGAACATGCAATCTGGTATCCTGACATTTGCCCTGACCAGGTTGTTACCGCATCTTCATCTTTCTAATTTTAATTGCTTCTGACGGCCCATCCGACTGGTCGAGCTTATTTAAAGAGCCCTGATTCTCCCTGATAAAAGGTTGGAGTCCTGTATCAAAAGCTTTTAGTTTTCTGTAACCAAGGGGGAAAACATGCTTCTTTTGAAAGATGACAAAATGTCTAGCTTCGAAGGGTCATCCGAGTATGGCACACAAGGTGGTCTGCATTCATAGAAAATGATGCCATCATATAAATCTCCCACTGTGTGATGGGGTGACACCATCACTCATCATCTGCCTCCCAGACCCAGTAAGTTTTGCAAAATTAATTACTGCACTTTACACTGAAAAGATCCCATCAAAGAATGTGTGTGCACAGGATGGTGAGGGGCGCCGGAGCTGTGTGAGGAGAAATGGCACTGTTCTCAGTTTCCTCTTCCATCCTACTGGGCTCTGAAGCATTGCTTCGGAGATTTTCAATTTTATCTTATAATTAAATAATATGAACTCTACTGGGGGAAGAAAAGCAGCCCATCACATTGGTATTAAGCCTTAATATCATTTTTGCCATCTTGACTCCTATCGCTATAAAAAGTCATTTTCTGTTCCCCTCACAAAACCACCCAAGGAATATTGCTTCAGATACCAAAGGTGCCCATGTGGGGCTCAAGCCTGGTGTCCAATAAATATGTGTGTCATTGACCTAATGCATGTCCAGTCAATTGAAACCTCACACTTCTGACTTCGGTTTTTAGGTTGTAATCTTGAAGTCTTAACAGTTTATACGCATTGACCTGAGGATATTGGAAACTTTTGATTAGAGAAGGTTGAATTCCTCTAAAGGACTTCATGAATGAAGAAGACAGCTAGAACCCCTGGTTTCCTGCTCCTCAGTGGAGATTCCAGGCGGGAGGCAGGCAGCAAACGCTTGCGTTCCTGTCAAGCGCCAGGCGTGGTGCTGGGCGCAGGATGGACACCAGTGAAGACACAGCTACACGCAGCCCTGAACATCCCTGCAGCAGCCACAGGGCCTGGCCACACCAGGGAGCTCTGTGAACTCAGGGAAGCCGGTACACCTCGGGCATCCCTTGCTCATGTGTAAAGTGGGGATAAGTCAGTGCCCAGGATCACTGAGGGCCTGCCACATAACAGAGTCACTAAACGCTAGCTATTCTCACTAGGATTGGAAAGGTTGAAGCTTACTACATTTCTGTGAACTTTCTATAAATACTGTATTGATGTTCACGTCACCACAGGCAAAAAGGACGCCGCTTTCGCATCCAGCCCACCCTAAGAATGCCCCTGGACTTCCCAGTACACTCAGCTCCACCAGGTACCAGGCCCTGCAGAAGCCACAACCTGTGACGAAGACAATGAGTCACTCTTGGTGTGTGGCACAGCGTGATGTGGCGGTGGGTACTTAGTCATGGTCAGTCCGCGATCCAGAGCTGTGGAGCTTATTTTAAGTTGGGTGAAAATCAATTTAAGTTTCCAGATATGTCTTGGGACAACAGAAGATACCCAAAGAAGCAGGGAAAAAAAAAAATAAAAAACAAAAACCCAGAGCCTGAGACAGAAGATACCCAAAGAAGAAGGAAAAAACAAAAACAAAAACAAAAACAAAAAACCCAGCCTGAGAAATACTTTCTTCATTCAAGGCCTGGGGAGTCAGGAATACAGGAAAGATATTTTCAATTTTATATTATAATTAAATAATATGAACTCTACTGGGAGGAGAAAAGCAGCCCATCGCGTTGGTATTAAGCCTTAATATCATTTTTGCCACCTTGACTCCTATCGCTATAAAAAGTTATTTTCTGTTCCCCTTACAAAACCACCCAAAGAATATCTGCGTAATTTTGAGCAAGTTGGGTTTTGCTCACTTTTGAGCATTAACTAGAATAAGGAGCTTCACCAAGAAAGGCCCCTGAAAAGCATGGTGGAGGCCTGACATGACGGCTCAGGTCTGTAATTCTAGCTCTTTGGGAGGCCAAGGCAGGAGGCTCACTAGAGGAGGCCAGGAGTTCAAGACCAGTCTCAGCAGCATAGTGAGATCCTGTCTCTACAAATAATAATAACAATTAGCCGGTCATGATGCTGCATTCCTGTCTTCCCTGCTACTCA
Organism: Chlorocebus sabaeus; assembly: GCF_047675955.1. Classification (NCBI taxonomy): domain Eukaryota; kingdom Metazoa; phylum Chordata; class Mammalia; order Primates; family Cercopithecidae; genus Chlorocebus; species Chlorocebus sabaeus. Next base: position 225,460 of record NW_027327522.1, read on the forward strand.
GAAGGCTGAGGCAGGAGGATCACTTGAGCCCAGGAGTTTGAGGCTGCAGTGAGCTGTAACGGCACCACTACACTCCAGCCTGGGTGACAGAGCCAGACATAAGTACTCTTCGTGGTCTAAGGGAGAGTACAATATTTGGAATTAGGATCTGTTTTGCTCCTACCACAATCGCGTATGCACCTCACTCCCTTACCTAAGTTATTTTTCTTTGTGAGTCTTTCTCCCCACTTCCAAAATGAGGGCATGCCTCTCTTGGGACCATGTATCTAGGCTTGGAGATAAGAATTGTAAAGCTCCTAGTACACAAAATATTTTCAACAAATGGTAGCTATGGTCATTTTAATATATTGAATTGTACCATAATTTCACATCTGACAGATAATTCCCCTGAAATTGATACTTGAATGTGAATGTGTTCTCTGACCTCCAGCTACAGGCAATAGTCTTCTATGTCAGGGAAAATCAAGTACTAATATAGAATCAGAATAAAATGGCAAAAAGAATGGGGGCACAACAGATAAATTCTCGAGGAATAACTTACTTAAAGGATTTGTAAATCTGTGGCAGCTAAGACCAGGCCCTCTAAGCACATCTGGAGGTGAACTTCCTTAAAAGAAATGGGTCCAAATGCTCCAACAGGTTCAAGATCATACCTCGGAAGGGTAAAGCTCTTTACAGAGTTTACAAAAAAATTTTGACTTCGGCTCTGCCAGGGAAAGAAAGCCCAGGCGACCCGCCATGGCGGGCTTTCCCAGGGACAGCCCAGGTGTGACCCACGTGGGCTCAAGGCCACCGTATTTGATGCCATCTGCAGAGCTGAGAGCAGCTGTCTCCCATTAACCCGAGGCTGTACCAACCAAGCCACGTTCCCACATAATACTGGTTTCCAAAGTACCTTTTTCCCCAGAAGAGAAGAGGCGTGGACTTACTAACCTCCAATATGTGTAACTCCTCCCAGGTGGCAAAACCAGGGCAACAGAGAACACGGAGATTCTGCCAATGTATCCTAATTTCACGTACCTGTACACAAACTCCCAAGCATTTTAGCAAGCTTTTGGACATGGAGCTCAAAAGAATGACCCATAAATACTTTCCAATACATACAGCATCTTAATGTGTTTTTCTTTCTTTTTTATTTTTTGTAGACACAGAGTCTCATTATGTGGTCCAGGCTGCTCTGGAACTCCTGGGCTCAAGTGACCCTCCTGCCTCAGCCTCCGAAAGCACTCGCATGACAAGCATGAGCCACTGTGCAGGACCCACAGCACTTAAATTCCAAAATCACCTTGAAACCCTGACCTTCCACCTGCCCTGGTGGCTTCCAGAGGTCAGTTCCTCTTCCCGTGCCGAAGGTTTCTTGTCTTTCGCGGCCCAGGTAAGGTCACTGCAGGTGCTCCCTCTGCTTCTGAAGGCCTTTGACTGAGAAGCCACTCTGGGTCCTATTAGGACCCCAAGGCGGCTCCATTCGTACTCGCACATCTCCCGGCCGGTTTAAGTCACGCTGGCTAGGCTACTTCCACTTCACTCTCCTAATTTCTCCAATCCCATCCTCTGCTGCATCACCTTTTCTTTCTCTGAGAACCCAACCCTGCAGGAGGAACGCTGATGCTGGGGTCCTTTAACTAGAACGCTAACGCCAGAGCACTTCCCCGGGCGCTGGGGGGCGGGCTGCCGGGCGGGGCCTGGCGCTGCCACCGGGGTGTCCCGCGGGGAGGGGGGCGCTGGGCCTAGGGAGGCTGCGCTGCTGGCTCGGGGAGCGCGCGGCGTACGGATGTCAGGGCCAGGGCGCATGGAGACGACGGGCCGGGCATCACGTAGGCGCTCGCGGCGGGCGGGGCGGCGCTGACAGCGCCCCAACATGCAGCACCCGTGCCGCCCCGAGCGCTCAAGGGCGAAGGGAAGGTCACCGGGACCGAGGGCGGGGGCCCATTCCCGCTCCATCCTTGTGCAGTGCGCGGTCCCGAAACGGGAGGAAATCCGCCATCCGCGCCTTTCCACGCATCTGCGGCAGGAGGAACCGGGAAAATAAAAATCAAAACCCAGCCCCGGGCGCGTCGCGTCTCCAGCCCGCGCTATCACTAAGGCTCCCAGGTGGCGTTCGCCTGGGAAGCGCCGATCTACCCGCCAGGGGCTGCGCGGCCTGGGGCGCTCCACCGTCCGGTCACCGGCGCCCTCACGTGCACCCGGGGCCTGGGGCGCGCAGTCTCCACCACCTCCGGCTCTTCAATGTTAAATGTCCTCCTGGCGCGCCCGCGTCGTGGACCCAGACTCGGGTCCCTCCTGGAGAGCCGCTTCCACATTGCAGGGCAGGGGAAACCCAGAACCCGCGCCGCGGCGCCGCTGACGTCCCGGAGTCCCCGCTTCCTGGTCCTTCTCGTCCGCGGAGGTCTGCGGGGAGGGCCTGGGACCCATTTTAGTTTTCGGTTTTCTCACGAGCCGAAAGGCAACAGCACATGCGAGCGCAGGAAACCCATTTTTAAAATCTCCCAGCGGAAACGCGAGGGGCTGCCGGACCGCCTCGGAGACGCCAGGCGGGAACCCAGAGCACTCCCTCCGCGTCCCGCATTGCAGCAGCCAGGACCCCGCCCACGCCGCGCGGGGCACGAGGCGACAGGAGGCGCGCGGGGACCCGGCCATTTCTTCCTCGACATGCTGGGGGGCGGCGTGGGGCGGAGTTGAAGGGCGGGGGGCCACTTAGGAAGTGATCGCGCTGTACCCACGCTTCGGAGGGGAAGCCCGGCCGGGTCCTACAGCTCAGAGGCAGAACGACTCCCGAGGGTCCTCCAGGCGACCCCCTCTGTCAGGCTCAATTTAAAACATAAACCGGAGGGGGTGGAAAGCTCACTATCTTCCGGATGGAGGTTCCTACCGCCATGTCCCTTCCTCCTCCGCCCCACCCGGCAAGGACCCGGGGGCTGCCTTGCTGGCTCATGCCGCCCCGCAGGTACCCCTGCCGCTGCCGGGCACGGGCTTCTCCCCAGTTCTCCCCATCGCTTCCCCGCTCTTCTCCCTGGTTCTTCCCATCGCTCCTCCACCTTTCCCCGCGTCCTCCCGTCGCTTCCCCCCTCTTCTGCCCCATCCCCCAAATCCCCTTCGCCTTGTTCTCCTCGGCTCCGTCCGCCCCTCCCTCGCCGCCGGGAGGGAGGTGCGCACCTTGAGCATCCTCGCCTCTGGTCAGCACGCCGACTGCCTTGCCGGCCCCGGAGAGGTGCTCCAGGAACTTCCGCAAGGAGCCCTTAGGGGCCTGGGAGTCGTCAGTGTCCATGGCGAGGAGGTCGAGAGGAGCCGCTAGTCCCGGTGCGCAGTAGGCAATGTGGACCCTGCCCGCGCCCGCGGGAGTCGGAACTGCTGCCCCGCCCCGCCCCAGGGCCAATGGGCGGTGACGGGCGGGGCCCGAGCGCACGGGAGGGGCTGCGGGAGCGGGGGCGTGGCTAGGTGCAGGGAAAGGGGCAGGTGCGGGCGGGGTGCGGGAGTGGGCAGGAGCACCTACGCCGGGGTCGTCGTAGGTGGGGGCCGTGCTAGCGGTGAGGTGGGCCGCAGACGTGGGGATAGCGCCACAGGTAGGCGGGGTCCCTGCGGGTGGGGCCGCGTCTCTGGTGCTCGAGACTCGCGGGTGGGCTGGAAGGCTCTGGTTGGGGACTTCAGAGATGCCCGGAGTGCCACAGGTGGGGGCAGGGGAAGCGTCCGGGGGAGGGGAGACCACAGGGGGGCGGGGGTCACATCGTTTGGGGGGCGCGCCAGGGTGGGGCGGGATAGAACGCGGGGAGCATCTCCCGGGCCGGGTGAGGGAGACCTTGAGTGGGCGCGAACGTCTGGGCGGGGGGAAGCCCTGCACTTGCGGGGAGCGCCGATGGCGGGGCGGGGTGGAATTGGGGCGTGGAGACCCCACCTGGATGCGGAAGTTCGCAGCAGGCCCGGCCGCTCCGGCGGTTGTTGGCGCAGAGCCCCGCTGCGCGCACAGCTTCTAGTTGCCGGCAGGATTCCTCCTGGGGCTGCGCTGGGAGCCTCCGGGCGCGGCTTCCTCGACCTTCGCCCCCAGGTATTCTCTGTAGTCTGAGGTCGGGAAGGACGAACGGAGAGTAGATCCTCCAGGTGGTGGGAAAAACTGAGCGCGGCGGGCTTAGCTATGACGAAGCTGCGATTTCCCGGGCCCACGGGGGCTGTGGCGTCCACTCGGTTCCTGCTAATCCCACTGTATTATAAGGTGGGGAGAGTCAGCTTGCATAGTGAAACCAAAGAGAGCTGCGAGATGGAGAGTGAGAGTGAGAAACCAAGAGAGTGAGACACACACACACACACACACACACACACAAACAAACACACAGAGAGAGAGAGGGAAAGAGAGGGAGAGTGAGAGAGACAGAGAGAGAGACAGAAAAAGTCAGAGAAGCAGAGACACAGAGAGACATAGAAAGATAGAGAAAGATGAGGGGAAGAGAGAAACAGAGACACACAGAGTCTTAAAAAGAGACACAGAGAGACAGAGCAACCAGGAGAGAGACACAGAGAGGGAGAAACAGAGACAATTTAAACCAAAAGAGAAAAACAGACCAGAAAAGAAAAACAACTAGTAGAGCTCGGAACTGCGAAGGTGGCATCATTCCGTTAGTCTCGGGTTTTGCTTCCTGGGTTTGTGACATGGTCAGAGTCCTTGTCTTTGATTTCCTAACACAAGTTGTTAAAGTTGGAAGTGAGTGTGAAATTGAGTTAGTCTAGCTTTATTCTTTCACGGATGAGAAGTGAATTATCTTCAGCAAGGTGGGTGCAGGCGTGGTCCCCGGGGGTCACTGTGGTGAACAGGCTGCCCTTGTGGGCAGCCAAGTTCGTCATCACTGGGACAGAGCCCAGGACACTTCCCTGGCTGGCCAGCCTTTTCCTAGAACCCCACACATTGCAAATGATGGAGTCCAGATCTATACCATAAAGAAACGAGGGTGGTTACAGAAAGCACCACGATCTCAGCTGAGTGGCTCTGAGCACCCCAACGTTGGGGCACCTCGGTACAGGTTGGGGCAGCTCAGGCTGTGCCCAGCAGGGAGGCCGGCCCGATCAAGCTGCGGTCTCCACCCTGAGAGTGTGGGCTCCTTCCCCCAGCGCGGGTTAAAGCATCGTGTGTCCACCTGTGCAGTGACTGGTCCCAGTGGCCCTGGAGGGCTGAAACCCTGGGTCCCGCCACTGGTTCAGGGCATCCGTTTCCCCTTCCTGCAGTTCCTGTGTCTGTGTGTCCAGGGGGCTCTGATCCGTGTCTTAGGACCATGGCTGAGGGGACAAGTTCACCCGCTTTGGAGCTGGCCCGGATCTTGGTTCTGTGGATCCTCGCTGTGTGGCTCTGGAGCAGTTCTGTCCTCAGGAGATGGATCTTCACAGCCGCCTCTTGGGGCCATGAGGAGAATTAATAGGACGACCCCCGGGTAGCTGCTCAAAGCCCTGTGTGGGGCCACCCCTGTGTCTCCACCAGTTCCTTTGCTCTGTGCTCCCCCCCACTGTCACATCGCCAGCCTTTATTTCCTTTTCCTTGGACCCAGACAGCGAATGCTCCGCTGGTCTTGGCAGCCCCTTCTCTAGTCTGTCCTCAAATCACTTCCTGACGGACAGCCCTGACTAGCCATCAACGTGACCAAAACCCCACAAAATAGAACCCAACTTTCCTATTAAGCTGTACAGAGCTGTCCCAGCCCCACTTCCCACAGGCTGGCCTCATTCGCCATGGGATCCATGGTTCTCACCTGGGGCTGGGGGTGCCCCTGGCATCTGGTGGGGAGTGTCAGGGATGTCCCTCCAGGCCCAGTACAGTCCCCCAGCTGGTGGCCGGCAGACAGCAGCACCCAACCTGATGTCCCTGTGGCTTCTGGTTCCCCGAGGCTGGCTGTGCTTTGCTGCCTCTACATGCTCTCAGACGGGTGCCCTCTCTCCACCTTCACTGGTTAGCAGTGTTCCATCCATTAGAGCTCAAAGCACTGCCTCCCGGCAATGCAGCCCCTTCTCCTGGCCTGCCGTCTGCCTGTGCCCCGCGGTCTGTACCGTGTCCTCACGGACCGATCAGAGCGAGGCTCCCAGGAATGGAGAGGTTCCTGCTTGTGTCTGCTTGTGTCTCTGTCCCGCCTTCTCTGGACCTGGCACCGTGGCCTTTGCCGACAGAGGTCTTGGGTTGATTGTCAGTGAAGCAGACAATCTATATGGCTCTAAATGGCTGTGAACATGCTTGATTGGGTTATTTTTAAAATAATTGTATATGTAAACATTTGAGTGTGACACAGGTGGATTTTTGGGCTAATGGTCTTGTTCTTCAGGGAGTAACCACAGGCCCATCCACAAGGACCATTTCCAGCTAATTTATGGAACGCTGTTCTACCTGGTTAATTTTCAACGTTATCTCAGCCTGAGAGGTAGGTCAGCATGTGACGAAGTTCACTGGTTTGAATCCTAATCTGCTCCTTATGAGCTGCACCTTCCACGCCTTCGTTTCTTCCTTGGTTAGGTAGGGAAGGTATGAGCTACCTCAGAGTTGTGAGTGAGGCCTGCATCGAGTGACCGCATTAAAGTGACAAGGACTGCACCCGGAGTGTTGATATTTAAAGACCTTTAAACATCGCGATGCCGCATTTTGGTACCCAGGTAAAACAGCAAAGTTATTTCAGATGCAGACACAGACCCTCGGTGAGGCGGGGGGCTGATGGCAGGAGGTGGACCACCGACCCTGTAACGAGGGCGTGGTCTGTTCGAGGCTGAACGAAGTGCACATCATTGCATGTACCACGGAGGTCCCTCTCGTGAAGTCCTGGAAGGGTCCATGTGGCTGAGCCGTGTGGTCTGTCCATGACGTCCGGCAGGAGCAGAGCTTTCGGGTGCAGCCTTGCTCTTGTGCGCACAGCCCTCAACGGTCTCAAAAGTCTGAGGCTTAAAGCAGGCTTGGGGTTTCCTTACACCTCCTAGACATCTAATTTGCCTGGCAAACATGTTTTTCTTGGGTGTAAAGGTGAAGGAGTGGGTGATTCTGGTGAAAGTGTACTAATTACTGCACTTCTGGGTCAGTGGCGCTGGGTTGAAGACACTATCTGCCCTGGATGGACATCTCTGGGGTGGTGAGAACCGGTGGCTGGATGTCGCGGGGTTGCCAAGAAGATGCCAATTTTTTCCTTTTTCCTCAGTAACAACACCCTACTTTGTTTAGGGAAGCAGCACACCCAGCTGAAAATCCAATTCTCTTGCACGGCAGAGCGGCTGGTGACACAGGTCCAGATGCTGGGATGCTGATGGGGGGTCCTGGAGTGGGAGGTGTCAGGAGGCTTTCCCGACCCACAGCAGCCCTGGGCCCTTGTCCGGCCTTCTTGTCTGGGGCATGACACCAGGAAGGAAAGCAGCTTCGGGGGCCCGAGGGCCAGAAGGCAGAGTCCTGGCGTGTGAGGCAGGCCTGGGCCAGGCTCCTCGGAGGATGTCACAGACCTGCTGCCCATGCAAGGACCACCCACCTCTGAGCCCCACGCAGATTTTCCTCCGTAGCCAAGTGAAATCCTGGTACGGCGAGTGAGGCAGTCAGAGGCACCTTTTGTGGAAGGAGGACAAAGCTGGAGAGAAAGAGGTTTTCCTAAAGGCACAAGGCGCTGATTCTGCGTTAGGGATAATTCCTAGGAGTGTGGTTGCTGGTGGGTGGAAAACTGTAGCCAGAGAATAAGTGGGAGTGGCACTTGCTGGTATTTAACTGATTCGTTCACGAATGGTCCAAACAGTTCCAGAGAAAAGAACATTTCGGACACAGAAGTTTTCACCCTGCCTGACAATCAGCCTGACCGTGGGCTGTTCCATCCTTCCTGGGCGACACTGAGAGGGTCTCAGGCCCTTCCGGCCCTGTGCTGGCATTTCCCCAGGGTGTGTGCCCCATCCCGAATAGGCTGGAATGCCTCTGGGTGCAGCTGAGCCTCTTGAAAAGGGAAGAGACATGTGATGTGCTCTGGCTGAACAGGAAAATGAGGGAGGACAGGGAGAGGGGCCTGGAGGTGAGGAGGATGGTGAGCAACACTGGGGACAGAGGACGTAGGGTAACACCAGGGACAGGGGGATGGAGGGTAACGCCGGGGACAGGGGCATGGAGGGTAATGCCGGGGACAGGGGATGGAGGGTAACACCACTTCTCCAGGTGCCTTTGGGGGATGCTGCCGCCTCTCGCACCCCAGAGTGAAGTCAACAGGATTCTGTCCCGTGGAGCCCCACAGCCTGGCAGCTGGGATTGTCGCAGTATGAACCACTGTTCACTAGCTCTGCACCCTGGGACAGGCTCCCTGGTGTTTCCACCCTGGTTTCCCATCTGGACAGTGGGACCCTGATGTCCCAGCTGCGCCCAGAGCCCTGGACTCCAGCGTGTCGTCGGCACTCATTAGCGTTTCTCTTGTTGTGGTCCGTGGATGAAGTGGCTCTCTCTTTGTGTGTTCACAGCCCTCCTGCTCACTTTACCTTCTGGGAACACTTTTTACATAGCTTCGTATGTGGGGAGGACTCGAGTGATTAATTGAATGTTTCATCAGGTGCAGTTCTTCTGTTTCCCAGTTTTGACACAACATTTGGTGAAATTTCCAGGGACTCCTGTGGTCAGCCTCACGGTTTCACTCTGTCACTTTCTAATGCAGTATTCTTTGGGAGTCTTTTCAATTAAGCGCCATCATTTAAAAATAAGTTTTATAATATGCAGTTTCAGGTTAATTCTTTACCTTTGGGTCTCAGGCAGTAGCTACCTACCTGTGAGTAGTCACAAAGGTTCACGCAGTTTTCTCTAGCCGTCCCTGGCTCGTAGCTCAGCAGATCCCTTCAGATGAGTCAGCCAGCTGTGTACCTGCATGTTCAGGATACTTGTCAGGGGCCTTCCTCAGAGCAAGACCGACGCTTACCTCATCCTTGGGACTTTGGAGCCCGCCCTGGAGAGACTCCAGCCACATCCTAAGGGGCCGTCCGGGTCCCACAGGCTGGTGGGAGTGACTTCTGAGCCACTCCAGACCACACTTTGTGTTCCTACACCCCACAAAGCCACTTAAAGTGCCGTGTTCTGGTGCTGTGTGCCTCACCAGTGTGCCACACAAGCCTGCACGGGGATCTGAGCGGGCGCTGCCTTCCTCAGGCTATGCTTGAGTTTTGGGGCAACTGGAGCACTCGTGGCTGTGATTCTCGCCACTGTCTGGGCTTCCCTAGAGGGTCTCACCCGCAGCCTGAGGACCACATCGGCAGCCACCGAGGAGCCGCCAGGTGCGGCCTTGGTCCCACTCAGTGCTTCTCGACTTTGGTGAGAGAGGAGACAGCAAAACTTCAGCTGGGAGCCCCAGGCCTTCTCTGCTTGGGGCCCTGGGACTGACATAGCACAGATCCTGCCATCCACGTGCTGGGGGCCCCGCCGTGCGGCTCCCTCCTCTGGTTAGGGACTGCACCCTTGGGCTGTGCACCTCCTGGTTCTCACACTCAGGGGCCCAGGGAGGGTGGTGGATGAAGAGAGAAGGAGAAGGGTGGCAGTTTGAGCCCAATTGTGTTGGCTTCGTCTTCCGCCTCTTGTCCCTAAGTACATTGGCAAAGTTTTCCAGATGAAAACTCAGAAGGGATTTTTAATGACTGGAATCTGTGAATTCCATGGAAGCCAAGTCTGTCCACCTCTTTCACCCGCCTCATTTCTCCCCGTTGGGGCTGATTTTGGCAGCGTTCATAGGGGCAGGGACGGAAGGGGTGGGGGTCAGCCGTTGGCCCTGTGTCCCTCCCCTCCTCCCCTCAGCGCCACAGCATTTCGGTGTCATCCCCTTCCGTGCACGCGTCCTCATGAAAACCAGGTGCGGCTGGAAGGAGATGCCTGTGCCCACTCCCGTGACCTTCCCGGCCACCCTGGCTGCAGCGGCCTCTCGGCAGACATCTTTCTGGTACTGCCTTCGTGCCCCTCCCATCACCTGACTCTCGTGTTCCTGAATCTTCACGCGTGTGCTCTGTGCAGCCACCTCACGGGTTCCCTGGGAACGGAGACAGTGTCTCACGCCGGTCAGAATGCTCTTCTCTGTCCACTGAATAGTCCAACACAGAATCATTCCTCTGTGATTATTTATGCTTTGTTATGTAGAACTGGAATAAAGTAAAAGTGAATTTAGACATTACAGCCATCAGGTTGAAGCTTAGTAATTGCATTAGGGAATTAAATGGAAGCATTTGAGCTTCTCGAGTTCTAATTCCACATCTTCGTATCCCCATCACCCCATACCCAGTGTCTAACACAGCTCTTGGTCTAGGAGTTTCTTGATAAATGCTTACTGAATTGAACTGTACTGAGCTTAACATTCCCACCCAGAGTTAGAAGCCAGTCCCTGAACAAATTGCATTTAGAATATGAGTTTGACGTTACTGTGGTAAGGGGTATCCTACACGTCATAATTCCTAGTCAATGTCGGGTATTTAGTCAAATAGACTCAAGTATAGAGAAGCATAGGCCCATCTGGCAAAAGGGCAAGGCATGGTGCTTTAGGTCCAGGTCCCCAATATCAACTATGAAAATAAAACGTCAACTCCAATTACAGCCCTGTCCTAAGCTGGTCACTGTTTACGCTAACAATTATAAACAGCTCGAACTTACTGTCCTGAGAGGCAACGTACCCTCCATTCTCTCTGCAGTGTAGCTGCCTTGGTGGATGGAACATGCCCCTCCTCCCTCCCTCTCCCTATCCCTCCCTCCCCCCCTCCTCTCTCCCTCCCTCTCCCCTCCTCTCTCCCTCCTTCCCCTCTCCTTCTTCCTATCTTCTCTCACCTTTCTCCCCCCACCTTCTCTCCTGGACAAGGGGTAGAAGAGAGGAGACCTCTGGAATCTTCTGCTTCATCCAAGCAGCTTGGGGGCAGCATCAACAGCTGCAATTTGGCTGCCCCAGCAGGTGCCTCAGGGCAGCCTTTCTAATGGGAATCCTAGAATCGTGTCTTTCCTTAATGTGTCCTAAAGGCTGGAGGACATGAAGTGAAACAATGCTCCATGCTCAGTCCTGTGATTTTGTGTAATTATTGGACTTACTTTGAAATTAAACTAAATGATACCCAAGGTAGAGCATGAAAAAAAAAGAAAAAACAGGCTATGGTGTTTGAAAAACAAACAAAACCGTTTGGTTTGTTGGTTTGTTCTTAGACCTTCACAGGCTCCTAGGTCACACGTTTCAGTTTCTCAGCAAGTGACATTCTCTGCAGAAGCTGTGTCAGTCTCTTGTTTGATGATGTCAGCCACAGCAGAAAGAAGCACTCCGTAGGCCCCATGCTCAGCACCTTGGCGTGAGCTCCTGCCATCTTTCGTTCATGCTCATCACAGCTCTGTGCAGTGGGCATCCTCCTGATCCCTGTGGGAGGATGGGGGATGGAGGCGGAAGGGTGAGTGATGGCAGGATCACATGAGGGGTCTCTCCCGAGGTAGGGAGGGGAACCGGCCCAGGACCTTAGTGCCCATCGAATCCTTCCTCCTCCTCCTCTGCCTCTCTGTGACTGTTTGACTCAGGCTGCAGGGACGGACATGAGTATGTGCAGAGCCTGTGTGCACCCCTGGGAATGTGTGCTCATATTGGCAGGGAGGGATGTGAGGTTGTACAGAGCGTGTGTGCATACCTTGGCGGTGTATGCTGGCATTGGCAGGGACAGATGTGAGCACGTATGGAATGTGTGTGCACACCTTGGGGATGTGTGCTGGCATTGGTAGGGACAGATGTGTACAGAGCGTGTGTACACACCTCGGGGTGTATGCTGTTGTTGGCATGGACAGATGTGAGCGTGTACAGAGCGTGTGTGCACACCTCGGGGTGTGTGCTGGTGTTGATAGGGACAGATGTGTACAGAGCGTGTGTGCACACCTGGGGGTGTGTGCTTATGTTGCTTTGTAACCGGCAAATACGTGGCCCGTTGCGTCGGGCGGCCCTGCGCCCATGCTGAGTCCGTCAGTGGCCCTCGGGTTGGGGTCTCCGTCTGCCCAGACAGCACTCGAGTGGCTTGAGGTTTCAGATTCTTCCTCTACGGATACTTGGGCCTGCTCAGGACCAAACATCAGAACCAGCCAACTGCAAACTACAAGAACGTTCAAATGCATCTTCAGTAGGAAAAACAAAAGCAATTGGAAAAATTTTCCAACGTGACCCCGTGGTTAAGCCGTTAGATACTCCAGCCAACAGATTGAGTCACTTTAAAATTCACACCAATTAAAATGGTTGTGAGAGTTGCAGAGCTTTACCGCTAAACCTTGAAATAATTGAAGCATTCTGCTCCACTTGCTTACAAACTAGGGTTGGGGATACCTTTCAGTCCAAAGTAGCAACCTTCTAAATCCAGCTTAGATGCGAGGCTCCCACTGACACAGGAAGAGACAGTGGCCCTTGATTATTCTCCTGTGTTCAGATACTGTGTCATTTCCTTTTTTTTTTTTTTTTTTTTTGTATACTGATCATCACTTCTGCTTTTCCAATTCAAACTAAAGGGAGTTTAGTTCTGTTTTGGAGAAGCTGTGGTTAGTGGTTTCTTTTCATGGTTTGCTTAATCTCTTAAGTCTGGTGCTTACATTACCCAAATAGACTTTTCTTTAGTACCACAGTGCCATAACCAGGGCTTCTCCCTCCATATCTGCTCCCCAGGAGGCTCCCTAGGAATGGGAGCTGGAGATCCAGCCCCTCTCCATGTGCCGTTTTCTTTGAGTCCAAGGCAGGTTTGGCTCAGAGAAGAAAAGAGGCCTCCGGGCTAGCTGCCTCTGACTGCTTGCTTGTGAAATGTTTAATGATAAGGCGACTTCAAAACTAATTTACACATTGATAGTTGTAGCTTGAAGTATCACCGCAGTCATAAGAACAAGAAACACTCCCATAAAGTAGATAAGCAGAAAAAAAGCCATAGAAGTTTAATAGAGCACAAATAAAATGGTGTTGTAAGAATGTACAGTGGGAAATGCTCTCAGTCCAGCCAGATCCAGCTGTGACGTCAGTCCAGCTGTGGTGTCCTCCTGTAAAAACATTCAGCCACATGTGGCCCTGATTGCAATCACTAGTCTGAATTTTGATCCAGAATGTTCTTGGGGGCCGATGCTGGGACTGTTCCAGCAGTTGAGTCTGATTGGGCGTCACGGTGGTGATGTGCTTATCGCAGACAGCTGGGCTGAGTGGTGGCCACCCGTGCACTCGCCACGTGCAGCCGTTATTCTGGTGATGGGGTTGCATGCGGTGCGGCTTGTCCACCTGGGCTATTAAAGTACAGGGAACCCAACCGCGGGCGGGTGCCTCCCGACATGAGAGCTGTCTTTTTTATCCAGGGCCCTCTGGCGCTGCAGACCCCTGCCGCCAGTCTGAGCTCACAAGGAGGTACCGGAGGGCTCTGCTGGGGCATGGAGGTCCCTGAGCAGGTGGTCACTTATTGCTTGTGGAGTGGTCCGTGGCCTGTGAGTTTATTCTCGGGGTTTGTGTGGGCGAGGTTAACCAGTTCACAGCTGGGCACTTACCCCTTACACAGGTGACACTAGTTAAAGTGGAATCTATATTAGCTCACACAGGCGTGTCTGAGGAACTGGGAGGGTGGGGAGGTTTGGCCCTAGCACTAGAGCCTGGGCTCCTGACATTCTGCGTCTTCCTGTTGGGGGGCCGTCAGGGCCGCTGTGAGTCCTGAAGACAGTAGGTGCCATATGGACCAGGGGATGCAGAAGCCTCTAGAGGCTGTGGGGGGCAAGGAGACGGTCGCTTACCCAGAGCCAGCCCTGCCGACACCTCGACGTTAGATGGTGGGAACTGTTTTGGACTCCAGCTTCCAGAAATGTGAGAAAATAAGTCAGTGTTTAGGGTGCTAAATTTGGGGTGATTTAGTGGAGAAATAGAAAACTAGCCCACAAAGGTGCACGCATTGAAATGTGCTCTGTCCAGGTGTTCACAGTGGTGTGAAGGGGATGGCATCAGCGTTCTGGGAACTGTGCAGTTTCACTGAAGGAAGGGGGTTCGCCACTCCTTTCCTCATGTAACTGAAGGTATGTATGCCTGCCACACTGCCCAGGAGACAGGGACTGGAATTCTGACTTTATTTCTTATGGTAACTAAGCCACAGTCAGAACACAGTGAGGGCTGAAATGAGCTTCCTACAGCCTGAACTGGGAAGAGGAATCGCAAGTAGCGTGTTTTTTTCTACACAGACCTGTCCTTTCAGGTTTTGTTAAGTTCTGGAAAAAGGGAGAAGCCAGGCACACCTCAGCGAGGGACAGTGTTTCTGGAGGTGGCACGGCTTCAGCCTTAATGTGGCCGTGTGGTTGGGAGGCTCAGAAACTGCCCTCCAAGGGCACTCATCTGTTCCTTATTGCAGTAATACTTCGTTTACAGAAATCCACAGAAATTACAGTGCGGGAGGCCTCTGGTCTGGATGGGTTTGTGTGGACCGAGGTCACGGGGTGTTGTCCCAAGTGCTTATCCTGATCTGGCAGAGGCTCTGTTTCCAAATAATTATTCTTCAGTTTCAGAGCCTATACCTGAGTGATAGTCTTTTAACTTTGTTGCATAAAAGTAAAGTATGTCTTGAGGGTCTAAAAACCTATTTAGTAGTCATGGCTTTAAACTCATACATGGGGCTTTGGGATGGAGTGAAAACCACTGTCACCTGCGTGGACGCTGCGTGGTATTTTTAGCGTGGTGGCCTGCTCATGCCTTGAGCTCCATCTGCAGTGTGAGCAACAGCTGTGCATTTGAGAAATGTAGGCAGGTCTGCTTGCTCCTCCAGGGGCCTGCGGGCATCCGGGTGAGGGGCCTGGGATGAGGCCACATCAGTGGGAAGGAGCTTGATTGTGTCAGCAGATATGTCTGCTTCTACAGGCCTGAAAGCCAGCCAGAACCCAGTTTTCCTTTGGTCATCTAATGCCAAAAGAAAAAACCGTTTCTTGGAGATTCTTGTAATTTATATTAATGAACCATTTGACCATAAATAAAATGTTATAAATGCATGAGGCTTTACAATTTGGCAGATGTGTAACTCACATGTCATTATATCAAACTGTTGAAGATATTTGTTTCACTTGAAGGCTTTTAGCATTTTATGCGCAAACCAAATGCCAGTAGCATTTTGAAGGAGTATTTTGGAATTTTAAACACAGTGGGACAGTGCTGGGTCTCTGGGATGCTGGTGAGGTGGACGTGACCTCAAGCTCTTGGAGCTTGCAAGCAGGATTCCTAAATTGTCACACCTGCAGTGCTGGAAGTCAAAGTGGGTTTCTGTAAATGAGGTATTAGTGCAATAAGGAACAGATAAGTGCCCTTGGAGGGCAGTTTCTGAGCCTCCCAGACACCCCAGGAGGAAGCGGGGTGGGAGGCAGTTACCCACCAGAACCTGGACGGTGGATCGTGTTTGCTGGTGGCCCTGCTTGGCAGGCCATTACGTGCAATAAGAAACAGGTGAGTGCCCTTGAGAGGTTTCTCAGCCCCCTTCAGAACCGCAAGTGGAAGACGCTCCAAGGTGGGGGGTGGGGGTTCGGTTATCCACAGGAGCCTGGTTGGTGGAGCTGGGTTTGCTGGTGGTCCTGCGTGGCAGGTCATTACGTGCAATAAGGTACAGGTGACTGCCCTTGAGGGCGGTTTCTCAGTCTGCTTCGGAACTGCAAGTGGAAGACGCCCCAAAGTGAGGGGAGGCTGGTGGTCGGTTATCCAGTGGGGCCGGGTTTGCTGGTGGCCGCTGCATGGCAGGTCACTGCGTGGAGCGATGGGAGGTGAGTGGAGTGGGAATAGAGGATACACCCTCCACAGCTACTGCTGGCAGTTGGCTCTGGTAGCAGAAGGGGCATAGATAGAGGGATTCCCATCAGGGGCAACACGACTGGGGTCCCACGTGTGGTGGATGCCGAGGTGTGGCTATATGTAATCTCAGTCTGCACAGCCGTCCTGGTGAGTGGGTTCAGTTACCTTCCCATCTCACATTTGAGAAATCTCGGGGGCTCACATCACAGCTAGGTGGGTTGGAACTAATGTCTCAGGCAGGACGTTGGCCCCAGAGCCCAGATCTTACCCGCCCCCACTCTTTTCAGTCCACCCAGCTTGTAGAGAGGGTTGTGTGGTGGTGGGTGGTGGCTGAGAAACCAACACAGTAGAAGGGGGGGAGGAAATAAACCAGGCAGGAGACACAGGCAGTGCTTGGGAGATCTGCACGGGGTGTGGGTGTGGGAAGCACCTCTGGGCCTGTGAACCCCGTTCTGTGCTCCTGGCTTGCCCAACCTTGGCCCTCAGCCACATGCTGCGTGCTTTAGGTGAAATCTCAGTCCCTCATGTGGTGCGGGCATCTTTTCTCCCTGGCTTTGCCTCTCTTTAAATCACGGAGTCTCAGTGGGGATGGCGGGGTGGTTGGTGGTTCACGGAATTTGCCCTCCACTTCCCCATCCTTGTCCTGTCCTGTCTGGCCTGTTACCTGAATCTGTGTCTCTTCAGAGCCTGCAAATGAGTGGAGGCCACGGCAGCCTCTTGCTGACCGACCTCTCAAACTCTCTTATTCATCAGAATCGTGTTAAATGCTGATTCCTAGGCACCGCATTAGACTCTACGCCTGTCTGGCATGGGTACTTTGGGGAAGGTACAGAAGGTTGCTGGGCTGTTCCAGGAGGGAATTTGCATTTGTAGAATGTCCACTGTGGTCTTTCCAGCACTCTACTTTCCACACACACATGGCATTAAACCTGGAAGATCCCTGGGTGCTGTGCTGGTGAGGAAGCCTCGGCTGGATGAGGGGTTGCTGGGGCTCAGACTTGATTCCTGGGCTGGGGGCTGCGGGCTTATTCTCTTCAGTGGGCCTGCTGATGGGATGCCCTGAGAAGTCCTGCTGTGCGCTCAGGGGAAGGTGCAGAGACAGGCTCAGAAAAGACAGACCATGGATTTAAAAATTCCTACTGGAAAATCTTTTATGAGCAAAGTAATTTGCATCTAACTGAAGACAATCATTGCTTGAATAATTGGTTTGTTGACAAAGTTGGTCCTATGAACAGATTAAAGTTTTCATTCATGCCTTATCTATAATGTAAATAGGAGCTATTACCACAACTTATATTAGCTTTAAATTTCGTATCAGATTGCAGTCCAGATTACAAACGGCTGCTTGATAACCTAATTGATAAAATGGAGGAATTTAGTGCTTGGAACCCAGAGTGAAGGGAACAGAATTGCTTTGGTTTCTCAAAAGCGTGTTGACTGAGTGGTGACCTGGGGTGAAGAGAAGTGGCTAGAGTCATTACACTCGAGGAGATGATCTGCTCCCGCCTTTCTCAGCTGTCTTCTGGACAAAACAAAAGGGTGATAAATGGAAAAAAATTCAGCACTGAGTTCGTCTATGCCCTGAGCTTCTCATACGGTCATTAATGGGCTGTATCTGTGAAGCCTCCATACAGGCACAAAGGAATTAGGCTAGAGTAAGGCGGCCGGCGACCTCTGGTGTCTGGACCGCGTGTCATTTCCTAAAGCCCTTTTGGATGAAATGACAGTCGCAATGTCTGTTCGGAGAAGTGTAATCTCACGTATGAGATGCAGATTTTAAATGATGCAGATTTTAAACACCAAAGTCAGGAAGCTTGGTGGGAGTGGCTGTCTTCCAAGTGGTTTTCTGTGCTGCCATGGATGAGGTGTGGATGTGTCATCTGTTGGTGAGATCCACTGGTGAAGGGGCTAAGTAAACCATGGAGGTGGGGGGGTGTGAAGCTGCATCTCTTCTGGCATCCCAAGGAAATACATTTTGTAAAACTTGTGAATTTGACCCTGACCCTAACCCTGAGTGTTGAAGTCTGGTGCAGTGTCTTGAGCCCTCTTCTGCATTGAGGGTGAGTGACTGTAAATGACTGATTCCTCAGTGGTGAAAGTTCAAATTTAGCTTCCCTGAGGAAGCCAGACCTCAGTCACCCGTATCTCCATTGTAAACACTGCGGCCCCTACGCGGGTGGCTGCAAGTATCCAGGCCTTCCTTGGAGAAGCAGCCGTGAGGTGCTTGATGATTTGATAACATTAGCCACCTTCTGTCTTCTGTCTAATCACGGTACAAATCATTCTCCTACAAGGAAATGGATCTGGTTTCTTCCCGATCGTTGGAAGAAGCAGCCCGCCTAGGGACTGCACCGTCCTCTGCACTTTCACAGCGAAGCCTGTGTCCGTCTCCAAGGAGTATCACGTGTGTCGTGGGAGTCGCCTCCTTAATTCTTCCTACTTTAGAGGGCTCGGGTAGCTCTGCCTGTTTCACCCGGGATGAGCAGCGGGTGGTCTCTGGCTGCTGTGGGACCAGGGCTTGTGTTTTACCCGGGGCGAGCAGCAGGTGATCTCTGGCTGCTGTGGGACTAGGGCTTGGGGGTGCATCATCACATCCGGTGGCCCGTCCAGGTGGGCATCATTGTCTTTTGCCTGTTGCCTGAGGGAGCTGTGATGCCATGGGGGTCATGCTTGTCAGGGCCAACCCAGTTCTTCCCGTGTACACCTCTCCTGCTGGAGTGCCTTTCCTTATGATGACTTGTTGAATTAACATGGAGAATGCAGAGAGGCTCTGGGCCTCTCTCTCCCGTTCTTACTCCCTGGAGCTGTGAGGCCCAACAAGGGAGCCCATAGCCAGGGGCTTCTTTAAATTTAATTAGAATAAAGATTTGATTACATAGCTAAACACATTTGAAAAGAACTTCACAGATTAAATTCCAGATTCAACCCTTCAGGCCCAGTGGCCACGTTTTGGGGCTCAGCAGGTGTAGGTGGCTGTTGTCTTTCTGTGTTGGCTGAGCAGATTGGGGCGTTTCCAGTTCAGCAGGCAACTCTCTTGCATGGCTCTGCCTGTGGTGAGGGCACCTAGGCTGGAGAGCCTCGTGGGAATCCCTTAGGCCTCTGGCTGCAGCCAGGCTGCATGGTTCCTGTGCCCCAGGTCCTCTGCAGACCCAGATGGATCCCACCACAGAGCCAGCACTGCTAGACTTGGGTACGGTGTGCAGACAGCAGAGGGTCACATCCGGGCCTTGCAGGGGATGGGGTGACTGGCCTCCTTGGCCAGGCTCCTGTCTCCGAGTCTTCAGGGGAAATGCTTCTACCATCCACCATCCACACCGTACACCAGAGGAAAACTGCAGGCTTCTCTGTGGATGGTGAATTGAGATCATGCAGAGTGACTAGGTTTGGGCTTCTGACCAGCGTGGAACCTGATACCTTTAGGTGGAACCTGACATGCCTCCATGTGTACAATGCAAAGAGAAGGCAGCATTGTCAGCTTGAATCCAGATGTGCTCCCGTTTTGAGGTGGAAGGTTCTGGGAGTATTGGCCATTGGTGATTGTGCTGCCATGGAGGACTTTGAATGCAGGCACTGGTTTGGGATAACCCTGGTTTCCTGGTCCTGTATGTGGGCATCCCTGAATATCCCGGACTGGAGGAAGGCAGGGCAGATGGGAGGGTGACAAGAGGTTTCAGGTGTTTCCAGCTTTGGGGACTGATGCCATCAGATGGCCGAGATCAGGATGGTGGTGGCCAGGGACCAAAGCAGGGGTGCGTGGAAATGCCATGTTCCTCAGAGCATGGGGAGGACCTCTTGAACTCTATTCCTGGGCAACAGTTCTTCCATTCTCAGGAATCTGTGCCATTGTAATTGAGTAGCAAATTCTGTAGTTGCTCTAATTACTTACTGTTAAGTCCCCATTCCAATTACCATAAATTAGCAACAGTGATAACAGTTTGCCTGGTCAAACCTTACCAAGAAAAACCAGTGGACCTAGTTTTAGTTGCCTCCAGTTCCCTCCAAATCAGATTCCTTAGCGGCTTGTGTCCCCACACTTGCTGCAGTTCCTCCTGGGCCTGGCAGGCACATTCCAGACATTCACATCTCCGCTCAGATGCAGGCGTGCGCATTATTTATAGAAAATCGCAATGCGCTGTGATCGGCTTGAGCTGACGTTCTCTAGGTGGGAGGTGGAGGTTCAAAAGTTCTAATGGGATGAAATTAGAAATACAAATTTTAAAAATTCACGTGTTATGAACTCTGTTCAGTGATTTTCTCTGAAATGAGAGACTATTTGCAGATGAGGCAGTCAGCCTGCAGCTCTCCTTAGATCTGTCCTAGACCTCGATGCTGTCCTTTGCCCTCTTCCTGGGTGTGGGGTGCTCTGCTTGAAGCAAAACCAAAGGAAAGAACGTGGTCTGCATCACTACTGCAGCCAGCTCAACGCGTACACCCACTAGGAGGGGGGTTTGTTCACTTAACATTTTAAATGCATTTAACATTAAACCAGCAAGTCAG
This sequence comes from Chlorocebus sabaeus, assembly GCF_047675955.1. Lineage (NCBI taxonomy): Eukaryota > Metazoa > Chordata > Mammalia > Primates > Cercopithecidae > Chlorocebus > Chlorocebus sabaeus. The sequence continues at coordinate 245,679 of NW_027327522.1, forward strand.
CCAGTGCTTTCTGTAAGCAAGCTGCCTGGCTCATGGGAACCTGGCACTTGACTTTTTGGAAGAGAGTACTTGCTTCTGTGGAGTGTCAATATTTGTCTCATTTCTTGAGACTGCTCAAAGTGATGAATGTGAGTAAATTAGGACCTTTTTTTTTGTAAATTGGGCCACAGAGCTCTCTAGGCACAGTGAGGGGAGTAAACGGCTGTGAAAGATGCCGCCTGATGTGAGCCATGGCCAGGCACTTTGGAACCCGGGATCCCATCTCCAGCCTTTCAAAGGACACAGGAATATAAAATGCAGATGGGAGAGTTCATAATTTGGGCATCTCTGTTCTTTTGAAATCAAAGTGCAAAGAAAAAGTTTTGCCTTGAGGTCTTAACCCATATTTGCTTTTCTCCTGTGGTTTTAAAATTTTCTTAACTGCTTTTTTCTCCCCTGATCCTTAGGGAACTTCTATCTTCATATCTTCTTAAAAGATATGGTTAAATTCAACACTGAAATTTAAAAACATGCTTTCATATTTTTCTTGAAACTGATGTATCTGACATTGGTGAAGAACTAACTGGGAGTATTGGTTTATTTTTATTTTTTTGAGACAGTCTTGCTGTGTTGCCCAGGCTGGAATGCAGTGGCACGATCTTGGCTCACTGCAGCCTCACCTCTTGGTTCACGCCATTCTCCTGCCTCAGCCTCCTGAGTAGCTGGGATTATAAGTGCCTGCCACCATGGCTGGTTCATTTTTGTATTATTAGAGATGGGGTTTCAACATGTTGGCCAGGCTGGTCTTGAACTCCTGACATCAGGTGATTCGCTCACCTTGGCCTCCCAAAGTGCTGGGATTACAGGCACGAGCCACCACACTCGGCCTGGGATATTCTTGATTATAACTGTAACATATCCCTTTAATAAAAACAAAACAGAACAACAACAACAACAACAAAACAGCTGTCTGAAAAGTCTCGAAATTAAAGAGCTCACTTGGACAGGGATTTGGACACCAGTTGAATGGCCCAGCACGCCATAGTTACATGGGCCACTCGGCCTGTTAGATCCTTAGGGTATTTGAAGTCATGTGGATATTTGCATTTCTGCCTCTGGATATCGTGTTAGTATTCAGCTAGCGTTTGAGGTCCAGGCTCAGATCCGGGAAAACAAGAGCTCCTGCCCTCACGGAACTTCTCTTCCATGTGTGTGTGTGAGGAAAATAGAAAGCACAAGATATTTTTTTCAATGAGCTGGGAAGATGGAAAAACAAGCTTAAGATGTTTACTTGTTCAGAAGAAGGGAAGTACAAGGAACACTCAGCTTTGCTGCTGCTGAAGGAGGCCCCTGGTGGAGGCTGTTTCAGAGGTGGGGTTTCTCTGAGAAAGGTGGTAAGAAGCAAATAGGATGCCCCATCTGGTTTGCCAGAGATGGGGAAAGTTAGTATCCCCAAAACGGCTTCAGCATTCTGGCAAAGCTTTGGAAAACCAGCTAGGGTGTGGGACCTTGTTGGCCGCTGGGTAGAAGGAAAACATTGCTGGTCCTGAGGACTGTACTGTTCTTCCACTGCTATAAAGAACTACCTGAGGCTGGGTAATAAGGAAAAAAAGGTTTAATCGGCATACAGTTCTGTGGGTTGTACAGGCTTCTACATCTGGGGAAACTTACAATCAGAGTGGAAGGTGAAGGGGAGGCCGGCATGTCTTCACATGGCTGGAAGGGGAGAGAGAGTGAAGGGGAAGGTGCCATGCACCTCCTAACAACCAGATCTCAGAACTATCATGAGGACAGCACTTGGGGGATTGTTCTAAAGCATTAGAAACCACCCCCATGAGTCAATCACTTCCCACCAGGGCTCACCTCCAACAGAGAGTTAGAGTTCAGCATGAGATTTGGGTGGGGACACACAGCCACACCATGTCAGGCTTCCCATTCTTCTCCTGCACGTGCTTTGCCAATGATTCTGTCATTGGTTTTTGTCTCTGTTGTTACATAATATTTTATTTTGTATCTGAAAAATACATATTTTCAGAGTGCATGTGATACCTTGATTCACCCCTATATTGATGAAATCTGTGTACTTGGGATGTCTTTCACTTTAAATAGTTTCTTTTCCTTGTGCTGGTTATGTTAAGTTATTCTCTCCTAGCTGTTTTGAAATACACAGTAGATGACCCACTGCCACCCCCCTGCTGATATATCAATAGTAGGTCTCGTGTTCCCATTAGGCTGTGTGTTTGTGCCCGTTACCAGCCTCTGCCCATCCTGTTTATGAGTGGACTCTGCTGGGCCCTGTTGACCACCTACTCTTGGCCTCCACGAGATCTGTTCTCAGCTCCTGCTTATGAGAACATGTGCCGATTCCTTGCTTGGCTCGTTTGCTTAACGTAATGTCATCCAACTCCATCCATGCTGCCGCGGATGACAGGGCTCTCTGCTGTGTGGTGGAGTATTGCTCCTGTGTATGTTCGGGCCACATTCCCTTCGTCCACTGTTGACGGGCACTCAGGTGATTCCAGACCTTGGCTACTGTGGATGGGAGCTGAGAGCAGTCACTGGCTTTATATTCGGGGGACGTGAGCCACTTTGATGTTCTCAAGCAGCCATTCCCCAAAGCCCTCCGTAGAATGCTGCATTCGTTTGTACCCATGGCTTCTTCCACTAGGATGCACAGCTGGGAAGCGGCTTTGAGTGAATGCTTGGGTTTCTGTCTTTAATTGGTACCCAGCTACACTGGCCAAGCAGGGGTCCCAGTGACCCTGGACACTACCTCACATAAGATCCAAAGATGCAGTTAGGTTCTTTTTTTAACTTAAAAAAAAAAATGCTTTTGACCTGGTTAAGCTATAGCATTATCAGTTAGAGTTTTTCTATATTGGAAAGGTGTATATTTTATTTTCTAAGAAAGAAAGAAATCCTGTTAAATACTCTAACCACAGATTAAATCGTGTCAAGGAAAGAGGTACTATTTTGGGGGAAAATTACCCCTTCATGTCAAAGATCAAGGAGATGACTTACATTGTTTAATTGAGTTAATTATGAAATCTTAAGTGGTTTTAAGAAGATGAGCTGTGGATGCTGCAAGACATGAGACTGATACTGATTTAATGTTAGTCAGCCCTGACAGAATGTGGGTAATATTTAAAGCTTGCTCCAGTATTGCTTGATAGATTGTAAGTTAATGTAAAGATCTGTTTGACACTTTTATTTTACAAAATATTATTGAGAAAAAGTTTGACAGCCAAGGAATGGCCTTCAACCAATTTCTTCCTAATTTCTATCACCAGAAAATTTTGTCCTGTTAATTCCAGAATTTACTTTTGGAAAGTTCCCGTAAGTAGAGCAGAGGTATTGGTGGTTGAATGGTGACTTGAATTTAGGTTAGGATCATTAAATATTTCATAGTCATGTTTGTCTTGGTGGTTTTAGCAATTTTATATTAAACTTAGAACTGTGAGTCAAACCAAATGTGTTCTTTTGCTTTTGTGATACTCCTTTGTATGACTATACTGGTAAAGAATGATAAAATGTGTATTGGGTATTTTTTCTATGTAGATATTAGGATTTTTAGGGGAACAAATTAATCATTCTTCTAATGTACACTGTGCTGTGTGTTGGGTCCTTTGTATATTAGTTGAATCACTATAATGAGGACCACTTGAAAGTCTGTTTCTATACCAGATCTTTTATATGTTGACTTGTGTTATGCAAAATCCTTCATCCTCTAAGAAGACTAAGCAATGGGTTGGAGGAGAGATTTAATCACCCATTAGGTCTATTCTGAATGCCCAGAATTGAATGCAAGTACTAATTATGTTTTTGAAGTGAGGTGTGTGTGTGTGTGTGTGTGTGGTGGACTTCTTTTTAGGTCATGGGAGGGAGGTAAAGCAAAGATGAGATTTGCTGATGAACATTTGTGCATATGCTAGTGGAGAAGTCATATGACTTGACTGCACCTGCGTACTCTGATTTTGGTTTCGTTAGTGTCCGTAGCCACAAGCCTCAGCCACCTCTGGGACCCACCCTGAGGGGCTGTGGTGAGGGTTATTACAGAGTCGTGTGTCTTAGTGAATGGCACAAACGGCCTTGTGGGCCTACTTTGGCTTTGTTTGAACCTGTAGATTGTTAAACTAAGTTTAACATTTTGAGGATTATAAATTGTGATTCTTGTCTAAGAGGAGGTTTTTGTTGTCTCTGAAGACAGGAGCCGTAATACAGATGGTCCCTGGCTCCCGAAGGTTACATTTGTGGTTTTTTTTCAACCTTGTGATGATGTGAACTAGTCACACTCAATGCATTGTTTGACCCAAGATGGGCTGCCTCTGGATGAACCCGTTGTAAGTTGAAACTATTATGTCAAATGCACTTTCTATTTAGGATATTTTCAGCTTACGCTGGGTTTATTGGAACAGTTTCATTCCGTGGTAAGTCAGAGAGCATATGTGCTCATAAAAGTAGAGACAATCTCATAGATACCGTGAGATATAATGTCTCTGATGTTATAGAGATACGATGAAAACAATCAAGTGGGACTTGGAAGCCTTGGAGGGACCCACATGGGCGATTCCTGGAATGCAATCCTGAGCGCCACTGGCTCTGGATGTGACATCTGTGCCTTCTGCTTAGCCCAGTGTGTTATTGGCTGCTCTCGAGGGCAGAGTGGTCCAGCGTTCCTGTGTTTAGGTGTTTGAGCTGCCTTAAGAGGCTAGGTCAATTCTCACTGGTGTCTTCAGGGCTTTAGGCCTTCTGAACAAGCAGGAGGAAGGGCGACTTTGTAGAGCTTTGGAAATCTCAACAGACTTCAGGGCCATCCCCCTTGGCAGGAGAGAGCCCCACTGGAGGCGAGCAGGGTGCCGTGCGGGCCTGTGCTGGGCCCAGGCATGTACGGACGTTGTGAGGGCCACAGGACACAGATCGGTCTTGGTTCACAACTGGTGTCGATGGCCACGCAGCATTTCTGCCAGGTATATGAGTGCGGGGACTTGGGTTTTGGTGTGTGCGTCCTGGTTGCCTAGTTGCTTGGAAGACCCCTATTCAGACCCAAACCTGAGTCACCGTGACAGGCCTCCTGCTTCACACGCCACACGGAAGCCGTGGCGTCGGTCACTGACACCCACCAGCTGTCAGATGTGCGTGTGTATCTTCCTTGGTCTCGTGATGGGTCTTGTTTTGAGGTTATAGTAAACGTTCTTTACGAAGGGTTTTGGATTTTTTATGTTGTTTGCAAGGAGACAGCAGGGAGTGCTTAAGCAGTGAGATCCCCTTTCCAACCAATGCAATTTCAGATCCCAGCAGGTAATTAAGGCAGCGGAGCTATAGGATCACCTTTCCAACCAATGAGAATTCAGATCCCAGCAGGTAATTACGGCAGCGGAGTGGGTGGCAGAACCCTGAACTGTGGCTGTTCCTGGTGTCTTGCCCCGCGGACAGAGCGTGCTGGGGCCTCCGTGGTCCTCTGTGGGGTGAGTGGAGCGCATGAGCTGGGTGCTGCTGGGCCCTGGCTGGCTCCCCAGCCCGGGGTTTATGCAGCACTCGTTAGACAACTTGGAACCCAGAAAGCAGCACGAGGAGAACGGGATTGTGCCTTTCTGGATCGTTGGTGCTTCCCAGTCTCAGACACTGAGCAGGCTCTGAGGGGTCTCGCCGGGAAGACTTGCACAGTAGGCCCCCAGGGTGGAGTGGGGCTGCAGCGGGTCTTGCAGGAGCTGGAAGTGGGGGTGAATGTCTCGCAAGTGGGACCTTTCAAATGGGCCCAGTAGGATGCATCCGTGGAAATGGTGCCACCTAACGCAGGGCTGCGGCTAGCAGGACCTGAAAGGCTGCAGCGGGCTCTGTTTCTGCTCTCTCTCTCTCTTGAGTCTCTGCACGGTTTTCCTTGGTTTTTGTCTGTTTGGAGGACGCTTCCCCCCTTCTTGCGCTTACCTAGCCTTCTGAGCTTCCTTGTTGAGTATGACAAAGCCCTGAGAACCATTTTTATCGCATAATTGTGTTATCCTGGTGGCTGGATAAATGACCTGCAAATGTGGGTGACTCAGTAGCTCTGAGGGTGTTCAATATGCAAGACAGAGGTGGGAAGGAAATGTTCAGGCAGGCATCAGAGGATCTGTTCTCTGCTTCACACTAGGGCCTTGGTTTGCTGAGAGTCTTCACACTCAATCCAAAATGGGGATAATGAAGTCTCACGGATTCGGCTTCAGCTGAGAGCTGCCTCCAGCACAGTCTTGTGTGAGTAACAGTTTCTATGTTTGGTGCGAAGGGCGGGCGTCAGTTGATCTTATTTGTGGTGGTGCTTATGGTGGGTTTTCCGTGAGGAATGTAGACTTTATTAGCTTTGGCAAGGGAATCCTGAGTGATAAATTGGAAGAATGTTTCAGGAAATTCTGGAACCTGCAGTGAATCTGGAATCTGTATGAAATTGAGATTTGGATTCTCACGATTTCCTAATGCTACCCCGAAACCCAGTAGTTGAGACAGTCGTAGAGCTTCAGTTGTGCTGCCCTGGTTCCCCATTTTAAAAGGAACACGTTGCTTTCATCTAGAATGTTCTGAGCTCTGAGTGCTGCTGGCAGAGTGACCAGCTCTCTGCATCAGAGAGGAAGCCAGGACTGTGCTCAAGCTGTTGCAGCAGCTGGGAGCTGACCCTGGACTTCAGGCACGTGTGATGCTGAGCATTTTCTGTAATTTCCAAGGGTGTAGTGGTCTCCTTGGCCCTTTACAGTCTTCTGAAGCTTTTGATGTGTCTGTACTTTATAGATTTTTCAGAAGTAGACAGCATTTTCCCACACCCTTGGGCTGAGTTTCATCAGAGGCTGGTGTGTGGGAAGCACCACACCCACATTCTGACAGGGAAGACTCTGGTGCCCAACTGAGGTCAGAGTGGAAATTTGTTCTTCCATCCCTCCAGTCTGGTCCAGCTGCTCCCTGGTTGGCCAGAAGAAAATCATGCTTATCCAAGTCGTAGGCAAACCCCCGAAGTCAAACATTTGCCTTTTTTCTTTAATACGCCCATTTAGTTTATAAGGGATGATAGGTAGATAAATGTCTTTTAGGGGAAAATTAATTTCCTTAATTACACAGAACTTTTTGGATAAAAACTGCAATCAGGAAGCTATTTTGTAACAAGATCTAGTTAAATACTACAGTGGAAAGCTCCTTATATTTGATCTTAAACTTGGGCCCTGTGTGCGTGTCCGCACGCTCGTGCTCATGACGCCAGGCACAGATGTGAACTACAGGCAAAGTACATACTTTCTGGTTGCTTTTTTGAAAGTCTCATTGCTTGGCCTCTCCGACTCAAATGTTGAGTTACGTTGATCCTGTTCAGAATGTTCATCCCTCCGTCTAAGGTCCAGTCGTCTTTCAGGGAGGAACCGTCTTCCTCATCTCTGTCTCCTACAGTATTGTATATTTAATAGTCAAATATTTATAGGTTACATGGGTACATGGGTGACTGATCTGTTCATTAGGAGGAAAACGATGCCAATTTTCACATCATTATAATGCACTTGTTAAATGATTGTTAGTATAATGAAGTTTCCATGGCAAAAGAGGCTTTGCAGATGTGAGTGTAATGGACAGTGAGATGGGGAGGACCCTGGGTTGTCCAGGTGGGTGCAGTGTTCTTACATGTGCCTTGATGAGAGGGAGTACGAGGGTCTGCCTCAGAGGAGGAGACCTGAGGACGAGATAGAGGCCAGAGGGCTGTGGGGCTGAGGGCGAGTGTGGGGCAGGGGCCGGAGGGGTGCAGGGCTGAGGCTGGGGCAGTGGTAGGAGGGGTGTGGGGCTGTGAGTCAAGCTGCATGGTGGCCTCTATGAATTGGGAGACTCCAGGCAGGAATACAAGCTACTGACCCCTTGACTTCAGCCCTGGGACTCCTGACTTCCAGGGCTGAGGGGAGGTTTGCCTTTGTGGTAATTTGTTGCAGCAGCAATAGGAAGTTAATGCATTGTATCTGTTCTTCACCTCCAAACCTTTGAAAAGTAACCCTGTTGTATTGGCCTTTTGTGTGCCCTAAATTCTAATGAGACGGTTTGTAGGAAATAATGGACACAAACGATGGCAGAACAAAAAGTTGGACAGAAGTAGTGTCTTCTGCGGTTCTGTAGTTTGGGTCTGTGAAGTTAGATTTCGGTCAGAGAGTGTGTGGTCTTGTTCAGTGTATACCTGGAGTACTTGTTCAGAGCTCCTTGGGGGGTGGTCTTTAACACTGTTAGGGTTAAAACTCCAAGCACATCAGGGCCAGAGTTCCTAAGTCAGTGTTAGGCGACCTTTGAATAAGAGTTGGCATGTAGAATCTGCCCACTTTACTAGTATGAAGCAGCAAAATCTTTTATTTTTTGAGGTGGAGTCTGTCACCCAGACTGGAGTACAGTGGCGAGGTCTTGGCTCACTGCAACCTCCACTGTCTGTGCTCAAGTGATTCTCCTGCTTCAGCCTCCAAATTGTATGATTTATTTTCCTGTTTTATTTACTAGTATGTGAAAACTCTGCAAACTTTATTAATACAAAAGACATGCCAGAACTTAGGAGAATCTGGCATTTTCCCATGCAAATTAGTAGTGATGTGGAATTCCTGGGCTGGTTTGGTTTTATAAGACATGGGGTGGATTCTTTGCCTAATTTCTGTGGAGCTAACAATTGTTAATCACCCAGCACTCTTACCTCCCCCAACAGCTCAGGTGAGGGGGGTGTTATCCCTACTGTCGTGATGAGAGGCAGGAGACTGAGGCTTAGATGAGCAGGTGACACATTACTGTCCAGCCCCACCCACCCTGTAGTTTCCTGCCATGGCTCAGTTATCTTCCTGCAAGAAAGGACAGACACCCTGGTGCTGGGTAGAATTCCTTGTGAACCCCTTTCCAACCTCCAAGGAGTTCTTGCTTCACAGTGGTGGCTCATGGGGAGTCCTCTGGCCCACTGAGAAAAGTGACTCATGTTGTGACATTACTGTCTCTGTCCGGTTGCTGTTGATTGGGTGATTTGTAAAGAGACATTTATTGCTCACAGCTCTGGAAACTGGAAAGTCCAAGGTCAAGGCAGTCCAAGGTCAAGGCACCTGCACATCTGGTGCCCCAGGGCCTGTGGCTCACAGAGGGCAGCATCTTGCCGGGTCTTGCATGGCAGCGGTCGTCTCGTCAGAACTCACGTGGTGGAGGAGCAGGAGGGCTCCTCCAGGCCTCCCAACAAGGACACCAACCCCAGTCCTGAGAGCACGACCTCCCAAGGGCCCCACCTCTTAATGTATCCCATCAGAGATGGTTTCAGCATGAGGTTTTGGGGACATTCAGGCCACAGCCATTGCTCTGCTGTGGTGTTAGGGCTGCATGGCATCATTACTGCAGCAGAGCCACAGCTTCTTATCTGCATTTGCTGCAGGAGGAAGGCACAGGTGCCTGTGCAAGTTGGGGTTCGGTGCAAGAAGTGGAGACCCTCTGGGAATCTTAGCAGGAGGAACTTAAGGGCTTTGAGAACTGACACTTTAGGACTGCAGTTTTCTTCAGACTATAAAAACCTTGGTGTGTGACAATACTGAACATTGCCTGAGCCCTGTGATCCTGTAAAACAGTGATGGTTAAGACACTCCCCCTCCCCACAACTGCGCCCCCACTTTTACTGCAAGAAGCCCCTTCCCATGTGGCTTAGGCTGACTGGCGGATGACCATTTACCGAGGGCAAGGCCAGATACAGGCCTTCAAACCCCCCTTCTCTGCCTTATGAGTGATTAGCTAAACTGCCTGTTCCCACTAATCAATCACCTCCCACCTTGAAATGGTTCTTCGTGGTGCGGTTGCGCCTAGGGGGGTGGACTTGTCTTTGACTGTCGCCTTCCACAGACGACAGTTAGGGTGGGCAGGAAAGAATTCTCTGCTACAGGTCTGCATTCCAGGCTGTTTCCAGAACTGGGAATTCTGGGGCCCTGGAGTCTGGGAATGGATTTCTAGTGTCCCAGCTTCAGGTGGAGTTGAAATTGAGTGAGGCAACCCACCACACCCATCTGGAGCCAGGAACTGGAGCCATTTTTAAAGTGGCAGTTTCTCCATAAGATTACCCAAAAAATGTGCTCAGCACGTTTCTTTCTTTCTCATATGCATTTGGCCATCTAAAATGGGAATGGTGGTTTTTGGAAGCATGGACGTAGTTTTAAATTTTGAGTATTGTAAACCTTAATGTAGCTTCTTAAAATGTTTGCCTGATTATCTAGAGATTTACTAAACCTTTGGAGTGGTAATAATGAGTTGATCTATATGACTTTGCTTTCTATGATGCAATGAAAGTACTCTAGTTAAAACCTCTGCAGTTGGGTCAGCACGCGATTGGCCAAAACACATTCTGCTTGGGTTTCTTTAACCAAACAAGGGAATAGAGTGTAGACTGAAGTGGCAAATTCATTTCAGAGCATGCCAGAGCCCTCAGTGACTGAGCAGCCTTCTCAGGTGAACGTGTAACGTGCCGTGAGTCTTGGCAAGCCTGGCTACTGATGTGTGCACGTGACACCACAGAGCCACACCTAGGAAGATGTGGTTTCTGTAACAAGCTTTGGAAAACCAAAGTTCAACTTAATTATCCAACTTTGTTACAGAAAAAGCTTAGACCAGATAGCCAAAGACCTGATTGTTTCATGGTTGAGACATGGTTATAAAATTGCCCTTACTTGGTGCCAATCAGTGTTGGTCCACAGTGATACTCTTCCAACCTCACTGAATAGTTTGGAGACTGATATGAGACTGTGAAAATCTCCTTAAGGTGAAAAGAGCTCTGGGGCACCCGGGAATGTCCACACACCCGTGGCCATTCCCCTATAAGGTGGAGAGGACGGCTGGGTCACGCGGGAGCGTCAGCACACCCGTGGCCATCCTCTTTAAGACGGAAAGGGCTGCTGGGGTGCCCCGCAATATCTGCACACCCGCGGCCATTGTGGCTGTTCCCCTTTCTGCTCAGTCACCTCTGTGTTCCCGCATTCAGGCTTTGGGACACTCATGAACAGCTCGTCCCCTGGGCTGGTGAGGAAGGAGTGGGAGGTTGTTCTGAGGCTCTGTCACTGTCTGCCCTGTCATGAGCTGGGCAAGGCATTGGCAGTGACCCTGGAGGAGTCTGGTCAGGGAGGGCTCCGGCAGGAAGTGCTGAGGCTTGAGGTGGCTCTGCCAGTCGTAACCAAATGTCTTCCCTCTTATTTCCATGATTCCTTCTAGTTCTGCACCTTGCACTGCAGTGTCTCTGTGTATCTATAAATACATGTGAGTTATGATACAGGTGTCTCTTTCTCCTCTGGGGCTGGGCCCAGGGAGTGAAGTGCAAGACCCCCTTACTGCTGGATGCCCACCAGCACGAGGCACTGCCTGCCCTGCTGATAAATGCCTACAGCGAGTCCTGGAAGCCTCCTTCTGAGCACCTGGCCTGTTAACGGTGTATACGGGAGACAACTGAGCTCCCCTGGCCCCACCCTGAGCAGAGACTGGGGAGGTGGTGGCAGCACTGCCTCCATGGTGCATCCTTGGTGCATGGAGGAAAGTGTGTTCATGCTTAAAACACAGCCCATCCTCTCAAAAGCAGGGTGACAACCACATTTACTTCTGGAATCTTAAAAAAGGGCCTGTCTCTTTGAGAGAAGAACGTGGCATGTATGTGTGTACCTGCTTTGTGTTTTTTTTTGAGACTATTTCCCTCTGTCACCCAGGCTGGAGTGCGGTGGTGCGATCTCAGCTCACTGCAAGCTCTGCCTCCCGGGTTCATGCAATTCTCCAGCCTCAGCCTCCCAAGTAGCTGGGACTACAGGCACCCGCCACCACGCCTGGCTAATTGTTTGTATTTTTAGTAGAGACGGGGTTTCACCGTGTTAGCCAGGACGGTCTCGGTTTCCTGACCTCGTGATCTGCCCACCTCGGCCTCCCAAAGTGCTGGGATTATAGGTGTGAGCCACCGTGCCGGGCCGTATGTGTGTACCTCTTTACAAGTCTTGCCCGACCTTTGCATTTAAAAATTATTGAAAAACTTAAGCATGTAACTGACAAGAACTTTATAGGTTTCTCCAAGTAAAAATTTGGAAAAGTTAAGTGAACCCATAATGTGTTTTATTTCTATGAGTCCCACACTTGGATTTTTAAATGTGGGCAAAACATCTGTATGTTCTTCAGCCTGATTTCTGTGGAATCATGAAGGAAACCTGCTGAAGTTGCCGTGCGGATTTTGTTATGTGGCGGTGACAAGTGGGGCTGGTCATCAAACAACTGGAGGGATCCTCGTCCTTTCTGTGCTCCTGTTGGACACTAGGCACGTGCTTGGGTGTTTTCTGTGTGTGTGGACAAGATGAGGACAGAATTTCCAGATTCACACGGTGGTATCTTCTCCCTTTTCTGTTAAAACGTGTCTTCTGCTGCTTCTACATAGACCAAGTGTTTCTTTCTCTTGCCTGTCTACATAAACGCTGTTTAACAAAAACCGTATTATAGACATGTGAAGCTGAAGTCCACATGATAAAGCAGATAGAGATGACTGAGTATACTGTTTTGTGGAAGGAAGGTTTAAAATGATTTTTAACTTTTTCCCTGAAATAGGGAATACTTTTAACTTTTTCCCTGAGATAGGGAATAATGAAATGGGAAAATAATTAAATTTTCCCATGTAATTGTTAGATTATATTGAATTATTAGATTATTCATGTATTGCAAGGGAAAAAGGAACTAGATCACCCCATGTACTCAAATGAAAATTTAAAGGGTATGGGCGAGTTCATTTGAACTCCTTTAATTTGTTTTTGTTTGTTTGTTTTTGACAGTCTCACTCTGTTTCTCAGGCTGGGTGTAGTAGTACAATGACAGCTCACTGCAACCCCAACCTTCTAGGCTCAAGTGATTCTCCTGCCTCAGCCTCCCCAACGGCTGGGATTTACAGGCGTTAACCACCACACACAGCTTATCACCTCTTGGAGACTAGCTTTGAGTTTGGGCATTCATTGAACTATATTTTGGTTAATTCTCAAAGTTTGTCGCTGTTTATCTTTAATTTGCTAAAAATCTACGTGTATTGTAAAATGCGTTACATTTCCTTAGCATTCACGGATTCTCCGTTAGTGGGGCAGAGATACAGAAGGGCAGAAGGCGTTCGGACATCATCAGGGTTGCAGTTGAGTCCTTGCCCCGAACATACTGGAGCTCTGGGCTCTGTGGCCCCACGGGGGTCCTCTGTCCACTGAGGGGGCCGGGTTACCTGGAAGGTCCCTCCAGCCTCTGCAATTTTGCCCTTTTCAGGTTAACATCTCATTGTTGTCCTGGACAACACTGCCTTTCGTTCACTGACCCACGAGTGAACAGCTGGTCAGTGGCCAGTGCTGCTTCCTTCAGCTGGGAGGTGGTGATGTGATAACACTTCCGTGGAATTTGGTTCTTGGTGTATTAAGGGTTCAGTTGTATGTTTATTTTTAATCTGCACCTCTGAATTGGTCTTTTGATTGCAAAGAGATTGCTTACTGGATTTGTTTCTGAATATTTTGTGGATAACAGGAGAACCTTGGTTATCTGTGTGTTCATTTAATGTGTTTTTGCCTGGCATTTATTTGGGTGTGTTAGCCCTTAGCCCACTTTCTGTGTGTGGTGGAGTCATTGAAATCATTTATGTGAAGTGTCTCTTCTATTAAGGCCAGAGGACGTGGGGTGGTGTCTCCCTAAACTAGGGGGAAATGGCATTGTTCTGCCCTCCTCCCTGGGAAAGCTGGTGTTTCCAGGTCTCTGAACTTGGCTCCCACACTGGGAGAGTGGCTGTGGCTTCTGGAGCCCGTTTTGTGCGGTACTGACTCCTTCACTTGCTTTATTCCTCACTGTCTTTGCTGCTTTATGACGCAGGGATGAGGGAGTTGGGCCCAGGGGCCTTGACTATGCCTGAAGGACCCGATGCAGAAAACTCCTGGTGGGAAGGATGTTCCTTGAGGGCAGCTTTTGAAGTCTTTTCCTACTTTTAACTGAGAAGCAGCTATTCACATGGTTCTATTCTGCTGGTATGTTTCAAAATAATTGGCGTAGAGTTACGAAGATGTCCGAGACACCCATGATCCACTCCGGGCCAGTGCCGGGCATTGTGCTCAGATGCCTTCAGACCACATTCACATGCCAAAGATTCTTGCTTGGTTATTCTCAAACTTATGAGAATCTAAAACGCGAGGCACGGTATGGATTTTCTCTTGAGCCTCCATGACTTTGCCTTGTATTTTGGGCATGAATGACTTCATCAAGGGGAAAGAATTTGAGGAAGGAGCCTCTGAGGCTAGGAGGGGGTGGGAAGGGGCGGGGGGAAGAGGAGGGAAGAGGCAAGGAGCTGTAGAGAGAAGAGCCAGGCTGGGGCTGGGGCATCTCCCCATGATGCTCCCCCACCCCTGGCGCGAGGCCCCAGGGACTGACTGATTTTCCCACAGGAAATGTGCATGATTGCGTGTCTGTTTTGTGGGCTGGCCATTTGGATTGAGGGAATGTCTGTGTTGTGATTCCTTATAGATTCAAAGGTTGGAAAGGTTTGTGCTCAATACAGGGGTCTCTTGGTGCGATGGGAAATGTGATCGCAGCCGCCTTCAGGGTGGGGAGAGCCCTTGAGGCCCTCAGTGGTGGCCGGTGTCGGCCTTCGCTTTCCTGGGTGAGCTGCCCTCAAGGTGGGAAGGGAGGCCCTCGGTGGTGGCCGCTGTTGGCCTTCGCCTCCCTGGGTGAGTGCTGTTCCATCCCCAGCTCTCCGACTCCTTGCCTGGCACCTTCCTCGTTGGAGACCGTGATCCATGAACTTTTTCCACGCGTGTCCTGCAGACTAGTGCTGACTGCAGGTTCAGGAGTGGTCAGAGGAGGCCAGAGGAGGCCCTCGTGATGCGAAGCTAAACGTTTAATGATGGCGCTGTTGAGTGCATGAGCCGCGTCAGCCCAAGAGTCTGGGTAAGAGGGAACCTTGGGGTGTGGAGGGAAGACTGGACAGATGGGTGCTTTCCTCGGCCCCCAGGAGCACAGCCAGGTCTGTGCTCAGACCTCCTGGTTTCTCCCATATTTCCATAAATAGCAAGGGAAGGACTCAGGGGCACCCAGGGACCTCAGGGGTATAAGCTGTGTCCTCTCGTGGCCCCAGCTGTGGCCAGTGACGTTATTCTCTTTAACCTCAGGCTTATTTTCTATAAAAACACAAAGGGACAGAAGTAGTTCAAGGGCCTCTAAAGACTTACGTAATTGTTAATAGGCCTAATTTTATGCTTTCTTATGTATTAAGAGCAAATCATGAAACAAACTCATTTCTGTTTGAAGAAATCTTTACTGCTCTCATTTTTGTGGCAAGCAGCATTGATTCTTTGCTTAGTGAGCGTTAGTGCCCTCCTGCCTAGTGCTGCTGCCTGGTGTGTCCTCGCACACACCTCTGTCCATTGGTCTCCGTTCACCTTTCCGCCTAGAATTGTAGGAGGGGCGCTGGGATCTTAGGGCTAGAAAGAAACTCTGAAGACCACTTTCAGGGGCGGCTTTTAGTCAGGGCTTCCAGAGAGACAGCCAGCCGGGTGTGCGTGTGTCTCCAGGGCGAGGCTTGTTGCAGGGGCTACAGTGTCCAAGAAGCCCCAGGACCCACAGCCTGCAAGCTGGAGTCCTGGGAGGGTGTGGCTTGAAGACTTGAGAAGCGGAGGGTGCAGATCCCACCCGGGTCTGAGGAGCTGAGACCCAGGAGCACGGGCTGCAGAAGACAAATGTCACTGGCCCATCAGCCAGACAGGTGGAGTGAACCCAGTTTTCCCCGCCTTGCTGTTTTACTCGGGCCCTGGGTGGATAGGGTGGTGCCCCCCACACCGGCAAGGATGGGTCTCCACTCAGTCCAGAGGCCAACATGCATCTCACACAGAAATAATGCAGAACCAGCCATCTGGGCACCCTAGGCACGCTCAGGTTGATGCACAAAACCAACTCCGCACGTGGCCCTGACGTCTGCGTGTTCGCATCACTCCACGCACATTACTCGGTCGTCGCCTTGGTGAGTTTGTAAGCTCATTGTGTGGTTCTGGGGCTCTTTGTCCCGGGTGGTAGTGGTAGTGATGTCATCACCACCCAGCTCAGGTATGAAAGGTGATGGCACCAACGGCTCCTTGTTTCTCAGACACTTGAGCGGGTGCTCTGTGCAGCCAGTTCCACCTGCAGCAGCATCTGTTCCCTATGCCGATTCCATTCGGAGTATGTGCCTCCCTTCTGTTGAGGGTGCCGCCGCCTTTCAGGGAAGAACTGTGTCCTGTTCGCCTATATCTCCTGTTGTGTATCTCATGGCTGAATAAGTAGCTATAGGATACCTCAGTGGCTGAATGATAGGTTCATTGGAAAGAAAACTTTATAATCTTTTTTTCTTTTTGGGATGGAGTTTCACACTCAACGCCCAGGCTGAAGTGCAATGGCACGATCTTGGCTCATTGCAAACTCTCCCTTCTGGGTTCAAGTGATTCTCCTCCCTCAGCCTCCCAAGTAACTGGGGCTACAGGCGTCTGCCACCATGCCTGGCTAATTTTCGTATTTTCGTTAGAGAAGGGTTTTCACCATGTTGGCCAGGCTAGTCTTAAACTCTTGACCTCAGGTGATGCACCCACCTCGGCCACCCAAAGTGCTGGGATTACGGCCATGAGCCACCACACCCAAGAACTTATTACCATTTTTTAAAAAATCATAATGGGCTTGTTAAATGCTTACATTAATGTTTATTTTTAAAAATGTTATCTGTGACCTTTTAGCTTTTCATAGCACTTCTCGTGTGAGTATTTAAAAAAGGCCCTTTAGTCGTGGGGGAGAAGCGGTTATCCCTTTCAGCAGAGGGAGATGGAGGAACAGGCCCTGGTGGGTCTGAGCACAGGCAGTCACCCCAGCCTTGGTGCTTGCTTAGGTCTGTTCTTCGTTCACCGTAGCCGCATCCACTCTCATTGTCAGCTTAAAAATAAGCTTTTTCCTCTTTCTAATCAGAACAGTTAGTTTGTTAACCATCACGTTAAGGTATCGAGAATGATGGCTTTCAGGCCTCAGATATGACACAAGTAATAAATGCAGCTGACCCTGAACCACATAGGTTTTGAGCTTCGAAGGATCACTTACGTTAATTATTTTCCAACCAAACCCTTACTGAAAACACCTGGCTTTGTGGAGGGCCGACGTTTCCTACATGCGGTTCCATAGGGTGGCCGTGGAGTCCTGTGGATACGTAGATTTGGGTAAACTCGGGGGGTGTTCTGGAATCCATGTCCCTGTGTATACAGAGGGACAACTGCAGCTTTTTAAAAGTTTGTGTCCTGCCTTATCCTAAAACGGCTCCAAGGTGGATGCAAAATTATTTCATTGTTTTGATTTTCTTGGTGGGATATTGATGTTTATTCTTCAGTGTCTAAAATCCTGAGTGAACAGAGTTACCACTTCAGGAACAAAGCCAGTCTGGAAACACATATTGAGATATCCACCTCTTCTTCATGGTTTCACAAAAGGCCATGATCATATTTTATTCAGTTGAACTGTAGGAAACTGCCAGTATTTGCTGTTTTTGGCCTACAAAATGGCAAGTGCGTACGATATTAAAAACCAAGGCTTCCTGGATGGGGAAAATAGGAATCGGTAAGAACCTGAAGTTGTCTGTCATGGCCGCTGAGTCACAGATAAATAAACCTGTGTGAGGGGAAGTTGGCTGTACAGTATTTTCCTTCTGTTTTGAGACTGTCAGAAAAAGGTCAGTTCCATTGCGTTGGGTCCCTTTGCCTCACCTTTGCTGCATAGGGGATTTGCCATTATACCTCTTGGTTCCAGTGCCCAAGAGGCTGATGCCACATAGAAGACCTGCAGGTCGGTGGATGTGAAACAGGCATCGGACACGCTGTGCACCTTGGGACGCATCTGAGAAGTGCGTGCTTGTGGCAGGTCTGAGGTGAGGGCGTGTTCCATCTCCTCTCCCTTCTCTGGCTTTGCAGGCCTTTGAAGTTGGTCCTGGAAAGTGAAATTAGTTAATGCTGATTTAAGCTCCAGGTCAAAGTCGGGGGGCCGAAGAGACCCGCCCTTCACTAGGGGTGTGAAGCATTGGACCCTCCCATCAGGAGGCAGCAGGTACTCGAGAAAGCCCCACATGCCCTCCAGTTCCCTTATGTTGAAATTTTTTGTACTCGGCCATGCCGGGTCATTTTGGGAGGTAAATGGGACGTTCACATGGGGGTGTGCAGTATTGTTAGGTGTCAGGTGTGAGAGTTGAATTTGTAGAAGCTGTGCGGATAGGAAAGGGCCTGGCAGGGAGCGCTGTTTACAGGGAGCAGATTTAACGTGAGGTCTGTGCTCTGCCTGGGTCCATGTCTGACCGGTGTCTCCCAGTCTGCAACAGGACGTTCACGTGACTCGGCGCCATAGTCCCACTCTGTGTAGACGTCTGAGGATCTGTTCGCAGCTGCTCTGTGAGAATGAGTTGTGAGTTGTGATAATTAACTGAGAAACAGTGAACAAACCCTGAATTGGTTAGCACTGGTTCCACGGCCACTTCTGCCGTGGTTGGAGTCATTCGTAATAAAGTGTGCTGGACTCCTATGCAGAGCTCTGAATTTCAGAGGCCCTTTAACTTGGCAGCTAACCAGCCGCTTCCTTCAGAAGACATTTGAGTCCCCTTTACCTACCAGGGTGACTCTGGGAGTTTGAAGATGAGTGAGACAAGCCCTCCGTGTCTTGTGGATTTTACTGTCCAGAGGGGAGACAGATGTGGATGGTGAAGGGGGCCCTAGCAGAGGTCAGCGCATGTCAGTTTTGTTTCTTCAGCACTTGCTATGTTCAGGCAGTGCTCCGGGCCATGTGCAGAGCATCTGGGGACCCTGCCCATGGCATCCCAGGCACAGCTAACATCTGTGCCATCTTCGTACTTGGCCTGAGTTTTGGGGAAGTACCGAGGATGGCTTCTGCCTTTGCTGGAGAGAGTTGGAAGTCAGGGCAGCCCTCCACAAGGAGATGATCGCCAGCTGATTCCTCAAGAAAGAGAGGTGGTCCCCACATGGGCAGAGCAGGGCAGCATGCACAGACCTGGGTGTGGGGTCTGGGGCATGTGCATCTGAGTGGGGTCTGCTGGGAGACAGCAGGGGTGAGGTGTGAAGGCAGTTGGAATTGACAGGATAAATTATCACTAAGGCGATGCTGGGAAAACATAAAATTGGGACTCTCTGGGGTAAACATGGACTTAGGGTGACCCTGGGCGTGGGTGTTTTCAGGCTCTGAAGGCAGAGATTTAAGAAATTGGGGCAGAGCTGAGCCCCAGATGAGGATGAAGACCACCCTTGGGATGTTAAATGAGACAGGGGTGGAAATCCAGTGAATATCCTGGGGTCAGTCCAGCAGGAAGGCAGCAGAGGAGACCAGTGTCCTCAAAGGTCCCTTGGGCCTGCCTCTCAAAGTGCTGGGATTACAGGCATGAGCCACTGCTCCCTGCTGATACTTTTAAAATTTCTAAGCTACTCTCTCTCATACTCACTCCCGTATTTATTTTTTTTAGACCAGGTTTATGGCTATATTTTTTCCAAGGGAATCAAAAAGTTACCTGTTTGAAGTACAAATAACACCGTGTTTAAAAACCAAAAATGCTAATTTGCATAGAAGTTTCCAAATACCCAGTTGGTTTGAGCCTTGCATTGCAGTGTCACTACCTGCTCTTAAATTTCTACACGATGTATAGATAGCGAGGCAGGGGGACGGCTCGTACATCTTCAGGTTTCGATTCTACTAACTTAGGCTATATTTTCATTTATTTTGGCACACCTGTGGGTGTGGCAAGCAATGCCAGGGTATTTATTTTGAAGCTTGTCCAACAACAGTTGGGAAGATTTTCACATTTTTAGAATTTTCATAGTAATAGTTATAATTTACAAAGAATTTAAAATTGTGTAGTCATTATTTTGCTTTTTTTCTAGATGTGCCCCAAAACAGGATTGCTAAATATCATTCTACATCACAGGATTCAGAACAGTACCCTTTTGGAGCAGATGCCTGTAATCGAGGAATTCCACCTAGTCAGTTCACTTTAAACGTGTTTAAAAGGTTTTCTTTATCCTAGTTGGCACCTGTGGCTATAGTTTGTTTTCACTGCTGAGGAATATTCCATGATGGAAACCGTAATTCATCCGTTTTTCATATCGGTGGACATTTGGATTGTTTTGGGAGGGTGTGTATGTCTATTCAGCCTTCATTTTTTCAGGATTTTTTGTAGAAGATAATGTAACAGTGTAACATCCTCTGGTACAGAGCCAACACGAACCCTGATTACAGCCACACAGACTCACACACAGACTCTCAGGCCTTGTTACCAACGCACAGAACCATTTTCTTAAGTTGAAACACAGTAGCAGAACTTGAAGCCATGTGAACGGGTCCTCTGATCTTACACTTGGAATTCACTTTTTATTACTATGTCTGCCAATTAGGAAGCATATCAATTATACAGAAATCTGAGAATGTAAAATTATACGTTTATAACAGAAAAAACCTTATTTAATACCCCAGAACATATGGCTATGTTTTTCCCTCATGCCACACCACTGTTTTCTTTGCTTGAAATGGGAAATGATACTTGAAGGTGGTTTTCTAGCAACTGTTAGGCTGGCATAGTTCTTCAGAGACAGAGGATGTAAAGCACATGGAGAATTTCTGTCTGTGGAATGTGATTTCCTGGTCACCTCATTCAGGCTGCTGCCGCCTTCCCCTCTGGCCACCTGCACCGTGGGACGTCTGAGGAGGTCCCTGTTTCATCCTCTGGAAATTCTGAAAAGGAAGGAGAAGAGGGTGTGCAGGGTGTGGTGCATTTGTGTTGGTCCTTCGAGTTTTTATTTGGAGTCTCTGCTGCCTTGGTGGTTCCTGCCTTTATGTCCCAAGCTCGTGGCTTCGTCCTTGTGTCTAACTCACAAGCAGACAGATGGAAAGGGAAGTTGTATTCAGCCAACAGCTTGATGTTATTCTCAAGGCTCAAATCAACTAGGTATTTGGAGACTTCTGTGCAAATTGGCATTTTTGGTTTTTAAACATGGTGTCTTATTTGTACTTGAAATGGGTAACTGGTTCTCTGGGAAAAAATATAGGCATAAAGCTGGTTCTTTTAAAAAAAAAAAAAAAAAAAAAGGGAGTGGGTGTGAGAGAGTGGCTTAGAAATTACACCAGTAATGGTTGGGCCTGGTGGCTTACGCCTGTAACTCCAGCACTTTGAGAGGAGGAGGCAGGTGGATCCCCTGAGGTTAGGAGTTCCAGACCAGCCTGGTCAACATGGTGAAACCCCGTCTGTACTGAAAATATGAAAATTAGCCGGGCATGGTGACAGGCACCTTGTAATCCCAGCTACTTGGGAGGTTGAGGCAGGAGAATCACATGTATCCGGGAGGCAGAGGTTGCAGTGAGCCGAGATCGCGCCACTGCACTGCATCCTGGGAGACAGAGCAGAAATTCCATCTCAAAATAGAGGGGGGGGAAAAAAACACCGCAGTAATGGAAACCTGGTTGCGTCATTTGTGATGGAGATGGCGGATTATTTCCTTTTTAGTGACAGGATGAATTGGATATGTTTGCAGTATTGATCTTGACAAGGGAAATGGTGAGAACCAAACGTGGCGCCCAGCTTGGGCCTTGCCATTGGCAGAAGACCGTGGCAGGCAACAGACTGGCGACTCGGAGACCGAGGGGAGAATTCTCACGCTGTGACGCTGGTGCAGTGTGTGCTTCTGGACTCCTGCTGGAGGGAGCTGCCCCTTTTCCTTGCGGGCTTTGGTGCAGTGGAGACCTTAGGACCTGCCCCTACTGGCACACCTGTGGGTGTGGCGAGCAGTGCCAGGGCTGAGGCACAGGTGCTGAGCCCGGAATGTGGGACGGCAGAGGCTGCACACGCCGGCAGGCGTCTGCTCCAGCAGCCGGGGGTTTCTGCAAGGGGGCGGGGGTTGGTTTTCCTCCTTGAATTTGGGTGGGGAGGGTGTCCTGGGGTGCTATGTCTGCACTTGTGTTGCTCTGAGGTCAAGTTGTGGCCCCGAGTCCCTGTCCCTCTGCCAAAGTGAGGGTTTGCCCATTTTTAGGTGAGATTTCCCTTGGGTCCAGGTCTCTAGGAGTGGGGTGCACTCCAAGGGAGCGTGAGCACGGTGGACGCGCGTGGGCCTCTTCCTCTCCCCTCAGCGACTGGGCTGTGTGTGAAGAGCTGCCCAGCGGAATCAACCTCCTGCCTGGTGTTTCATTCACCACAAATCATTCTCACTGTGCACTCCTGAGTCAAATGTAATCCAGGAATGGAATGTGCTGTTGCTGGATGCCGCACACAGCATCAGGAGCTTAGTTGGGGATTATATGATCTTACCCCACACCTTAAAAGTAAAGACTATGGTTGTCAAACCTCTGAGGCCAAGCCAAGCCATCGCATCCCCTGTGACTTGCACGTATATACGCCCAGATGGCCTGAAGTAACTGAAGAATCACTAAAGTGCAAATGCCCTGCCTGGACTTAACTGATAACATTCTACCAGAAATAAGTGAAAATGGCCGGTCCTTGCCTTAAGCGATGATTTTGTTTGTGTGTGAAATTCCTTTTCCTGGCTCATCCTGGCTCAAAAAGCTCCCCCACTGAGCACCTTGTGACCCCCACTGCTGCCCGACAGAGAACAAGCCCCCTTTGACTGTAATATTCCTTTACCTATCCAAATCCTATAAGACGGCCCCACACTTACCTCCCTTCGCTGACTCTTTGGACTCAGCCCACCTGCACCCAGATGAAATAAACAGACATGTTGCGCTCACAAAGCCTGTTTGGTGGTCTCTTCACACTGGCGTGCATGACAATAGTTAAGGGGATACTGAAGTCTTTGGCAGCTCCAAGAGCTTTTTCAGTTTGTGTCAGGACATTTTAGGCAGAAGGAAAAGCTTGCTAAGAGAATCTTACAGAAATGTATAGTGCAGTGCCATTAACTCGTGGAATAAATGTGTAACTTTCCATGGCGGACCTCTGGAAAGAGATGCACTTTGAGTGCACCCTGGCCTGCTCGCTACAAGAATCGGCCGTGTCACCCCGCTTTCCGTGGGTCTGCAGGTGTGCGTGGTCCATTGCCCTGCACTGTGGCCATGGGAGGGAAGATGATCTGGAATACTGGCGACAGTTATCGGTGTGTTGATATGTGCTGCTTTCTACAGGGGAGAACATTTCTGTTTAATAAACGTCTCATCACGATGATGACTGCAAGATATTTGAGTCTCATTCAATAGTGCTTCTGGGTTCCTTCTGTTTTTAATCTGCTTTCTAGCACTAGGCAAGTGAAGACATGGAAAGTAAAAACCCATCGAACTTGTAGAGACATGGTGTTGTGTAGGAGCAGACTGTAGCCTCTGGCTCTGTTTAAAGATTGTAGTAAACCTCTTACCTGGCATGGTCAGGGTGTAAATTATCTTGTTTAATTGAAATGTGTACGAGTCAAAGCTGGCGCCTGCATTGTTGATGAAATACCAGATTTTAAGGGAACATGTCAATGTGCCATAAGATACCAACAAAGTTCCTCACTGAGGTTTGGCGCGGGTTCGGAAGAGCTGGGCCTTAGGTCACCAGGGTCGTCTCTGGGAGCAGATGCTCAGTGTGGGCATTAGTCACTTAGCCTTTCCAGAGCCGAGGAACAGCTCTCTGTGATGGTTTTTGGAACCTGTATTTTGAGTCAGTTTGTCCCACTTGACTCGAAGTTGCTGCGCAATTTCAGACCTTTGCCTCCACCGTGCGCTCGTTTTCTTGTCCCCTGATAACTGCCTTGGTTGCCCTGGCCTGACATTTGAGCCTCGTCATTCAAGGACACAGGCTCCGCGGTGGGGCCAAGGCCGCGACTCCGGCTTGCACAGTTCCTTGCCTCTCACCATGGCTTACCACATCACTCCCGGGATCTCCCGTTTAGAGGAAGAGTGTCTCTTTCCTGCAGGCCCTGTGTGGTGTGGAAACCACCCCTACCTACCTTTCTCCTGTTTGAACTGTACCGTGAAGCTATTTCTGTTCTAGTCAACCGTCAGAATTTAAGGAACAGTGATTTATGTAACTTATCACACGCTTCTCAGCAGTTCTTTATGAATTTCATTCTGCTGTGAAATTATTGCAGTTTTCATGGCTATGCTGGTCTCACGTTGTGGCCCTTGAAATGAATTCCCTTCCCCATTGTGTGTTAAGGTTGTGCCCGGGAGCTGTTGAGGCCTCACCTCTGCTTAGGGCAGTGGCTTTGCTCTCCTGACAACAGGAAAAATCTTATTTAGAGCATTTCTAATGTGGTTTTTGCTTCCCGACAGAATTCCTTTTTTCACAGAGACAGCCACTAAAGTCACAAATTATGCTCAGGATGGACACACGAGTCAGCTGACAGAGTGGAGTCCAGAACAGATCCAAAGACGCAAAAGCAGTTCAGTGGAATTTGAGTCTTTTCAACAAATGGTGCTGGAATTATGGGACAGCCATATGCAAAAGAGTGAAAACAGGGAGAAATTCCTGTATGAAAATTAAGGTGGACCATAGCCCTGAATGTAAAATACCAAACTACAAAAGAAAGGGAAATTGTGGAGACCGAGGGTGAGAGCTCTTAGCCACACCGTGATCCATAATCAAGGAAGAAAACAAGTAGGTAAGACTCATCAAAATTAAACTTCTAATATAAAAGACACCCCTAGGGAATTGAAGAGACACATTTTTGATAGACGAGAAGAAGATTTCTGTGAACCATGCAGCCGGCAAAGGACTCATATCCAGAATGCACAGGACTCCCACGGCTCATGACAGAGAACAAACCACCTGACTTAAAAGCGGAAGAGACATGAACAGATGCTTCGCTGAGAAGGACGGAGGATGGCCCAAAAGCATCTGAAATGACTTTCAGCGTGACTGGTTGCACCGAGATGTGCACTGAAGCCGCAGTGAATGTGTTCACACCCCTGTGGAGCGCCTGACTAAGGTCTTCGACAGCCCCAGGTGCTGGTGAGGACAGGCAGCCGGGACTCCTGTGCGATGCTGGGGTTCAGCACGGTGCAGACAGCTTGGCGGTTTCTTACAAAACTGAACTCACACAAACGTGGGGCCCGGTGACCCCAATCCTGGGTATTTACCCTAGAGAAACAGAATCTGATGTTTAAGAAGAACTGTGCCCAGATGTTAATAGCGCTGTCTATAGTTGCCCAAAACAGGTTACAAAGTGCCACAGCCATACGTGGAATAATATATACCCAGCAGCCCCGAGGCCTGGCTGTTGATCACAGGACACCCCGGGTGCACCTCCAAGCACGATGCCCAGGAAATCGTGATTTTGCGAGTGTTTTGCGACAACACTCGCAAAAGACAGACCCGGGGGATGGGAGAACACAGAGAGGGTGGTTGCTGGGAATGGAAGGGTATGCTTATGAGGCCCCGTGAGTGGGTTTGGGGCTGTTGGACTGTTCTGCTTGTGTGATGATGATTATGGGAATATTTGTGCCGAAATTCACAGAACTGAACACTGTCCACTTTACAGTAATTTTTAAAAGGTGGTAATATGCTTATTGTCGGTACTGTTTTTAATGGAAGATGGAGTTTGCAGATGATTTGTCAGGGCAAGCCTGTCTCAAGAGTTTGTAGACGATTCGTTAGGGGCCTGTCTCAGGGCCCTTGAGTTGGGTTGGGTTGGGTTGTTTGGAAAAGCCTTCCCTGTTGCGGGCAGTAGTATGGGGCATGGAAAGGATATTGCCAAGGAAACACGTAGAATCCTTTGAGGAAACGTGTATTTCTAACCGCTATAAGATAGAATTGGAAATTGTAATGGTTTTGTTTTCTAGAGTCTTGGTGGAATAGGGAAGACAGTGTAATAAAAACTAATTTTGAAATGAAGAATTTTAAAGATTTTCAATAGCAATAGCTCTAGGAAGTCACCCTGGAAATGTTTTTAAAGATGTTCAATAGCAGTAGCTCTAGGAAGAGTCACCGTGGAGTTGCTTCTTAAGCATTGGTTTCCTGGCTGTATCTTCCGACTTTCATTTTTAAGTTTTGCTGTGAGTTGAGGATGTGTGGGAATAGCCATCCCCAGGTGTTGGGTAGGAGTGGCCCTGCAGGGGTGTGCATGTGCCCCGAGGCCTGAGGCACTGTTTCAACCTAGCTTGCAACATGGGTACCCTTGTCAGTGGCCTGGAGTAAGAGTACCAGCCTGGCAGGCTGGGGGAGCCCCGGGGTGGTCTGGGCACTGTCCTCCCTGCCTGCAGGATGGCAGCTGGAGGAGCTTGAAGGCTGCCTGCCTCGTGGCTGTCAGCGCAGCAGCCCCTCCTGGCCCTGGAGCAATCTTTGGGCCCATGAGTCTCTGCGCCGGGACTTGCCTCCTGGGACCTCCGCCACTGTCCTGAGGGCCCTGGTGCCACTTTCCCGGTGGGACCCAAGCCTCAGGCAGCTGCGACCCCAGATTCGGTTGCTTTCCCTGCCGTCTCATTGCAGCACGAGTGCTCACCTCACTCAATGTAGAGCCTCAGGTTCCTTCAGGATCCCCAGAGATGGAATCTCCCAATTTAACAAGATAGTTGGTGACAAGATTTGAGCGGCACTGATTTAACTCAGCTTCCAGAGTTTAAGTTCCCAAGACACAGTCCTGCTCCTTCCCTGGCCTCATCCTGTGTGGCTGGTGTGGATGCGGGGTTTCTGGAGGGTGCGGCTGAGGCAGGTCAGCAGCAGGAGGACGGCTCATTATTGATCACTCAATGCCTTGAGGATAACTAGGATTAATGGCCTTTATAGGGCTGTAGTTTTGGAGTATATATATGTGTGTGTGTGTGTATGTATGTGTATATATGTGTGTGTGTATATATATATATTTAAACGAGGTGGACACGGTTATCACTGCATTTTTCTGACATGAAACTTGGAGAGCAGAGGGTTTAGGAAATTCCTGAAGCCACACTGTCAGCGGGACCCGGGCGGTCTGGTCTTAGACCCTGCACTGTTTGCCCCTCGCCACGCTGTCAGCAGACCCGGGTGGTCTGGCCTTAGAACTCACGCTGGTCGCCCCTCCCTGCCACATTGTGGGGTTTTTCTTGCTTCTGGGCAGCATTTGATAGCTTGTGAAACAAGACCAAGACTTACTATGAGTGGATATGTCATTATCTGAGATCCAGAACGTTTACTGGACCTGGTGTTGCCGATGTCACGTAAGGGAAGGTAAAAACATTTTCATTGTGGTCACTGGGGCTCCTGAAATGGTATTTTTCCCAGTGAAAGTTTACTCCTAAAAATCTTTTAACTCAATACTATGTGAACAGGAAGAAATGTGTTGGGCTCTAGTTAAATGTCTCAGAGCCACAGAAGTAAATGAGGGCACCTTCCAAGCACAGCCTCCCGGAGGAGGCCAAGGACGTTTGTCTGGAGGGTTTGCCGTGAAGCAGGACTTGGGCAGGGCTGGTCTGCCTGGAGAGGCCTCTGCCATGATGTAGGTTAGTTGAAGTAGTTGAGGGGTGGTGGCGTGAGGTCGGTGGTCCCCGAGGAAGCCCCTAGCAAGGCCGGTTTCCGTGGGATGGAAAACTGCCGTTCAGTAGCTTTAATCCTGGCTTCACGGGTCTAACATACAATCTTGCACTTGGATACTTGGATCCCAGCCAGGTCAGATGGCCCTGAAAGGACATTCGGACTGTGACGGCTGCACCCATTCTCAGCATCTGTAGGGTCTCCTATGTATGTGTGTGTTTCCATTTTCTTTCAGCACAATTTCTGCCAGTGAAGTCGTGAGAAATAGAAGGAAAGGTGGAATGAAGATGTGATTGAGGAAAGTGTGGTGTGGTCTTCGACCTTATTTTGCCTTGGTTGGTGCTCAAGAACTCCACCTGACCTCAGAGCTGAGCGTTTCTGCCAGGAGGTCCTGCCTTTTATCCTGCCTGGAGGCCTGTTGAGACACTCCAAGAAGCTTCATTAACAAATTGCCTTTTCCTTTTACAGCAGTTGGATATATTTGCAGTAAAACAAAGGAATAACCCCCCAATATGGTGATGAAATGCATTTAAGTATAGATAACATTCAGTCGTGAAGGGCCTGGGATTTTAATCATCTTTGGGTCATGTAACAAGTGGTGTTGGTGATTAAAATCTCCTGACAGCTTTGTTCTGCCACGTTTCTCAGTTTTGAATGATGATCTTCCTGGTTGTACCTTGGAGGGGCATTTGTGTCAGTAGAGAGCAGAGTGGTGGTTCCCAGAGGCTGGGAAAGGACAGAGGTGAGGCCCCTGAAGGACACTGGTCTTCCTGGTTTAGGGATTTGGGGCTCAACCACCTTCCTGGGTCCGTGTAAATTATACCCAGGATCATTTTCACTCGCCCCACTTTAGTTGAGCATTGGAGCTTCAGGATATGTGTGCCCACGTCACCTAGGCCGTGATCCTGGAGTTGGGTGAGACTGATTCCCAGGTTTATAGAATTACCCTGGGATTATTGAAAACAGAAGCACTTGAGGCATTCATAATGCTATTTCCTGCACATAATTTATGTTCAGTTCTTCAGAAACATTTATCTGAGGAAGCATCTATAACTTTTATTTTCTGCCACTCAGTGCTAGAAAGAATTGTGCAACACTCAAGTGAGTGGCATTATTCCTCTCCCTCCACCATGCAAGCAAGATTAAAGGTACCTCTGGCTCCCCTCAATCTTCTCATCTGCAGGGTGCCTGGCGTGGCAGTGTGCTGCCTTCCGTCTTCTTTTTGGGGAGAATTAGTTGTGTTTATGTGTACTGCTCAGCTCAGCGCAGTTGTGTGGGTGAGGAGCTTGGATGCTAGGTGACCCTCCCAGGCCTGCCTCCCACCTCCCTAGGCCTTGTTCTAAACTGACAGATAAACAGTGTGTTTTGGAAGAGGACAGCAGCAGGGCAGGAGAGAGTTTGTTCAGACTTTCTCCTTGCACTGACGTTTGAGCCTTCATCCAGCTTGGGCACTTCTACAGAGCTGCGTTTGTGTGTTGCAAACCATTCCCTCCCAGTAACCGTGCTTTCAGAGGTTTGGAAATGTGACTTAACTCATCTTCAATTTAAAGCGTACTATTAAATTTTAGTGTTGAAACTGATGTATTTTATGGCCTTTATTTGATTTCTCTTGATTTTTTTTTCCCCCATATGAGACATGGCATCTTAAGGGAGACAGCCTGGTGTTGGCCGCCTTTCCTAAGGATGGAAGTGAATTCTGAAAGCCCTTTATGTAGGCAGCGAAATAATCAGGGAACCGTTATTATAGCTATGCCTGTCCATGTAAAGCGAGCACGACTCAGAAGCAGAAAAAAGTGCAGCCCGGGGGCAAGGTGAGCCCTAATGCTGCCTGTGCCTCACCTCCCTGCCATGAGGAACGGAAGTGCAAGCGCAGGTGGTTGAGTTAGCCTCCAAGCCCAGCCTGCGTCCCCCTCACATCCCTCTGCATCTGCAGGGGCACAGGCCGTGCTGCCACCCCTCGCTCAGTGCCAGGGCTGATGCGTCAGGAACAGCGGGTAGTGTCCGCCCCTTGCTCGGTGCCAGGGATGATCTGTCAGGATCCCTCGTGCTCATCTGGTCCTCATGTCTTCATCACCAGCCTCCTGCTGGTAACGGGCTTGTTATTACCTTGGTATGGGTAATAACATACCCATACCAACGTATGTAATAACATACCCATACCAATGTATGTAATAACATACCCATACCAGGGTGTTGTGGGGCAGTGCTCAGTCCTCCGAGGGAATTGGCCCTTAGGCGATTCATATTCAACAGGATCGGGAAATGGGTTCTTGTTCCATGTCCTGGATCCCAGGAAGCCCTTGCCCTGGACCCTGTAATTCCCAGGGTCTTCCTGAGAAACACTGGTGCCACTGGAACACAGCCCGACCCCCTCCAGTTTCTCCGCTTTGTAACTGCACTTGTGTTTAGCAGGTCTTCCAGGACTTAGACGCTGCTTGGTGTGAGCCAGGTTTTGTGTGGAAAGAGGACAGATCCGAGCAGGCAACCAACCAGCCCAGAACCATCTTTTACGCTTCCAGATTCTGTGTCCAAAAACTCACCCGTGGACATTGAGGGTGATGCATTTCTGCCCCAAGACATCTGTGGACTCAGCTGGAGGGATCGAAAGGATGTGGAGCCTCTTCACTCTGGCCTGGGCTTGGACCTGCTGTGCAGCCTCTCAGTGGCACCAGGGCCCCCTTGTGTCACAGTGGCCTTGGGTTGGTGGCACTGCCCCAGGATGTCCCAGGCTTCATGATAGTAGGGCCTGCTTGTGCCATGGCAGCCTCGGGATGGTGGCACTGCCCCAGGGTGTCCCAGGTTCCAAGGCTAGTGTTCCGTCCAGCGAAGGGAAGTTGTACTGTAAGGTCTAGTCTCGGAAGGTGCCTGGGGTCCTATCCTTCAGAGCGGTCCTGCACTCACCACAAATCAAGCCAGGGGAGGCCCTGCCAGAATTTGCAGCTGTGTTTCAGGTTGTTCCACAAGGCCTCTTTTATTTTGGGCTAGTCAGGTATATAATTCTTATTCTCTGGTTTTTTTAAGACAGGCAAAAAAAAAAACAAACAAAAAAAAAAACAAACCTTTTTGTTGCCCAGGCAGTGGTGTGAGCAAATCTTACTACAGCCTCAACCTCCCAGGCTCAAGCGATCCACCTGCCTCAGTCTCCTGAGTAGCCAGGACCCACAGGCACATGTTCCACGAGTCCTCATGCCTGACTTATTTTTGTATTTTTTGTAGAGATGGAGTTTTACAATGTTGCCCAGGCTGGACTCAAACTCCTGGACTTAAGCAGTCCAGCTGCCTCAGCCTCCCAAAGTACTGAGATCACAGGCATGAGCCACCGTGCCTGGCCAAGTGTGTTTCTAATTTCAAAATTAAGAGGACCCAGAGTCAGTTAATTACGTCTCTACTGGAATATGCTGCTTATAGTACATTAGGAAAAATCATCCAGAACTTGGAAAAGGGGCTGGTCAGACACAGCCTTTCGAGGTTGTCTGATGAACCCCTGGGGTCTTTAACCATCTGGAGGGATGTACCAAGTCAGACTCACTATTGTCGACCAACTGAAGCCCAGGTTTCATGAGGTTATGTGTTAACTTGTAGTACTTTGTCTGGCAGAGATGCGAGTGACTTCTGCTCAGTGAGAGGCTCATCTCAGGGACTTCATGGCCTGAGGGACGGCAGCCTGTTTGAGCTGATCGAGCTATCTCGCGCTACCCTTATTTTCTGAAACGCCTATGAGTTTCACACTTTAAAGACGAGTTCTCACACGGTCTTTGAAGCGGCTTCATGCCCGCGCTCCTTGGTAATGATTGAATGCTTTTTTTGACCCCTTGTCCCCTTTCTTTCGGGTGTTCCAGTCTCAGTTCTCATGATGTGTTCTGCTTCTGCAGGAATTTCTGAAGCTGCTGAGTGTAGAAAGCACTGAGGAGGCTGTGCTCCCACCCCTGTGAGTCTTCCAGGCATGATCCTCTCCCCTTGGCGAGGCAGTGTCCATGACACACCGAGGAGGCTGTGCTCCTGTCCCCCAGTGAGCTTTCCAGGTGTCCTCGTCTCCCCTCCAGGGGGACAGGAGGAACCTTTCAAACCCTTCTTAAACTTGTTTTCATGTCTTTGTTTTAACAGATTTCTTTGCATCTTCTCCCTTATCCAGAAGTGAGGGTGAACGCTGAGTTATTCACGGGAGTCAAGAAACCACACGCAGCCCAAAGTGACGTTTGTTTCCCTGAAATGATTTGTGTGTGTTCACCTTAAAATGCAATTCAGTAAAACAGGTGTGTTTTGAGGAATGACTTTAAATTACTCAGGTAAAAATGTGACAGTTAAATTTCATCATCTGTGCGGGTGTCCACAACCCCCTTCTGTGATTGCTTGTGAGTTTGTGACTTGTGGTTATATTTGAAGAAATAAAATCTGTTGCTGAGGACTTTAGAGGGTGTGCTGGGATTGTGTAGGGTGGACATCGGGGGCTTCAGTGTGTGGCTTCCTTGAAGAGGTTCAAATTAAGGCTGAGAGTCCCTACTCCAAAATGCTCCGAAACCTGAAACATTCCGAGCTTCCTCATGACACTCGAAGGAAATGCTCTTCGGAGCACTTTGGATTTCAGGCTGGGGATGGTCAACTGGAAAGTGAAATATTGCAAGACCCTTCTGGCCCCAGGAGCTTGGATAAGGTCATGGAGGGGGCCTGTGCCAGGTGTCCCTGGAGTGTTAGGCAGCCTGGGCTCGCTGAACTGGTTTTTGTAGGAGCCACAGAAGGGAGAGAGGGTCAAAGTGGCCACGCCTGGCTCCTCAGAAGGCTGGACCAGAAGGAGATGGGCGCAGAGGGCAGCAGTTGAGTCCCCAGCGTCTGGGGCCCCTGTCCCTGGTGGAGTTGAGAGCCTCCTCTAGTTGTGGCCTCTCCCCTGTCAGCAGCCACTGAGGCCTGAAGGGAGAGGGGGCTGAGGAGAGGAGGAAGGATAGGCGTACTTTTGGAGAGGGCCAGCATCTGCCTGTGCTAGCCTCGTGTGTTACTCCTCCATCCAGGGTGCACGGCCATGCCTCGTGGTGTAGCGGTTCCCGGGATGCACAGCGCTTTTGTCTGCAGTAACGGCTTTGTCTCCAACCCTTGGAGGCAAGTTACCTTTTTCCCCAGTGAAAAGAGGTAGAAAATCTTATAGAAATGCATTTGCTCTAATGTCTATTTTCGGATAAGACATGGTCGCTTAGGCCAAATCTTTGGGAGGTCAAGGCAGGAGGATCACTTGAGGCCAAGGGGTTCAAGACCAGCCTGGACAACATAGCAAGACCCCATCTGTATTACAGAAATGTTAGCTGAGTGTGGTGGTGCCTGCCTGTGGTCCCTGCTACTCTGGAGGCTGAGGTGGGAAGATCACTTAAGGCTACAGTGAACTGCGATTGCTCCACTGTACTCCAATCTTGGCAACAGAGCCAAGACCCAGTCTCAGAAAGAAAAGTAAAAAAAAAAAAAAAAAAAAAAAAAAAATCCAGAAATGTCATTTTCTTTTTAAATCATCCCAAAAGAAAAATCAGTTTTTTCTAAGAATGTAAAGGGAAACTGATACGATTCTTTCCTTGCATTGTTTCTCCTTTTCAAATATTTACAGTAGTCCATCCACATCATCTCTCATCTCATTACAAAGCAGCAGGTGTCTTTGAGGTTAGTGGTGCTTCTCTGTGTCGCACCTTGGAGAACAGCCTGCATGAAACCTCTTACCACCACCGTGCGCATTGTAGTCCCAACTAAAATCCTCTCCAGAGACGCCTGTGCTGCTTATTATAGCAGAACTTTGGTTGTGCTGAAATGTGCATTCAGCTCATGGTTTTAAGTTCATATCTGAGATGATGCTGTATAATTCCTGAAGTATATGGGATCAGTAATGATTGAAGATAATTCTGGCTGATGTCATTTAGAGGATATTTTTCACTTCAAGTTAAAGCTTCCTTCGCCATAGTCATTTTGGGATTCATTTAACTATGTGCTTTATTTCATAGCTCAAATTTTTCATTAGTCATTTTATAACATAGGATTTTGAAAGCAGATTTGGCAAAATATTTCTAACAAAATGTTTGCTTATGACGTCCCAAGGAACAGCACTCAGAATTGCTGGTAACTGTGGTACATTTTAAGGCTGATGATAGAAGTCACTTGAATGGTAAGGGCTGCTTTGTGAGGCAGATGGGGTTTGAACCCCGACCCTCCTGATACACCAGTCCTGACACTGGCCTTCTCTCCTCTCCACTGGGAGATGAGAAGGGTGCTAGCATCCTCCTCACAGGCTGTCCTGAGAGCCCTGGACTAAGGGCTTGTGTTCCTCTTGCAGGTGGCGCAGATCTGGGGGCTTGACGATATACACACTGCAGGCTGCCAGTGTTGGGGTAATCCAGTGTTATTCATAAAGGGGGGATTTGCTTTGCTCCCCTGCAGACCAGGTGCGGTGCTGCTGTTGTAGCAGATGTGTGGGTCCTCTTGGGTGGTCCTCAGGTGGACAAAGAGTCACTGATTCGGATTCCCAGTGTTAGATGTGAGGGGACCATGGACCTCATGTGTTCAGAGGGGAGGAGTAAAAAGTTTTGCTTGTAATTCCAGGACTGTCTATTCCAGGAATGCCAAACCACTGGCTTTCACCTGACGCTGTCGTAGGTGACACGGTATGGAAATGAGGACTCATGTTGCCCATACCTGAGCCCAGTACCCATCTCCCTCCAGGGCCGTGGCCGAGCCCTCCTCATTTCTTTGGGTTGCCAGCCTGGGGATCTGTAAGCCCAGTGACGTCTCCGGTCTCAGCCTCCCTCCCCGTGGGGACAGGAGAGGTGGCTTCAGGAGACTGGTGATGAATGCCTGAATGAAGCTGACTTGTGACTGCAGTTCTGTCTAAGGGCCTCCCCGGGTGTTAGATGTCAGTAAATGACACCTGTGTGTGGATCTCATGTGATGAGAGAAACAGTGGGGGAAACCAAAGCTTGTGGAGTCTGCAGGTGCTGGACTTGGGGATGTGTGCACCTGTGTACTTGGTGAGGGGTGTGATGTCTGGAATGAGTATGCAGGTGTGTCACGTTTGTGCGTGTGTGGTGAGTGTATTTAGCAGGTGTGGCTGCAGTGAGCATGTTCATGTGTGTTGTATGTATTTCAGGGTGTGTGTGGAGTTTGTACACGCATCATATTTGGTGAGTGTATTTGAGGGTGTGTATGGAGTGCATACATTTGCGTGTATAGTATTGGGTGAAGGGGTGGCCTGTGTGGAGTAAGCATGCACACGTGTGTGCTGTGTGTGGGGTTTCTACCTGCTCCTCCCCTGAGCCTGCTCCTGGGCCCTGCTGTCCTGGCAGCTTTACAGTTTGGTGCGTCTTTGATTCCGGAAGATTCTGGAACTAAATTCTGAAGCTGTGATCATAAACTTGCAGCCCTGGAGGACGCTGGCTCGTGGAGTCGGCACGAGAGTCTCTGTGCTGGCCTCTCCCTGGGCTGGGCTCTGTCCACAGAAGAGCATGTCTGATGATTGAGCTGTGCGGGTCTGTGGCTCCCTAGCCTCGAATCAGCCCTCGGTTCTGTCCCACCTCTGTTTTTCTTGCTGAGGGGCTCCGGGAAGTAGTGCCTGGGATGACGTTTTCACCCTGGGGTTGCTTCGCCTGCTGCCCAGGTGCTGGCTGCCTGAGCCCTGCTGCCGTCCCGGGTGGACGGGGCTGGCGCGGGGACATCCCTGAGCACCTGCGGGAAGGCAGGTTTAGGAAGTGCCAGAGGTGAGTGGCTTCCTCCCACACGTGATTTTCTGGAAAGTTCTGGGTCTCATATTTTTCCCTAAGGGAAGTTAGAAACTGAATTTCTCTTTAGGGGAACGTCTTTGCAGCATCTGTTGTTTGAATGTTCTGCAGGTGTGGAATACTCGGGGCCGTGTGTGTTTGGGAACATCCGTGTCCTGAGTGAATTCAGTAGGGAATGGAGAGAGGCGTCCTGTCAGCTTGGCCTCTGTTTCCAGCTTGTTGAGGGTTGACGGCTGCCGGTATCCCAGGGAGAGTTAAACACTGGGTTGTGTGGGATGGGAACGTTTGCTGTGACAAGGTCAGTGGGAAAGCATCTAAACAAACGTTGCTGTTCTCCGGGCTCCTCGGGGTCGAGCTTGTTTTGTGGGGTTGAGGGAAAGCAACCCTTGTTCCTGTTCCTCACCATTTGAAAAGTGTCCAGGACACGTTCTTCTGGAGAGGTGATGCACGTGAGTGGGGGTCAGGTCGTAAGCTCCGAGGTTATTTGGGACCTGTCAACTGATTTCCTGAACACACAGGTGCTTGGTAAAGGTGTTCCTGATTAGCTAAAACATGTCAACAGGACGTGATAGCTGGTGGTTGTTTAAAGACTATCACAATTTTCCTGTTACTCTTTTTTTTTTTTCTTTTTTTTTTTTTTTTTTTTTTTTTTTGAGACGGAGTCTCGCTGTGTCACCCAGGCTGGAGTGCAGTGGCGCGATCTCGGCTCACTGTAAGCTCCGCCTCCCGGGTTCACGCCATTCTCCTGCCTCAGCCTCCCGAGTAGCTGGGACTACAGGCACCCGCCACCCCGCCCGGCTAATTTTTTGTATTTTTTAGTAGAGACGGGGTTTCACCGTGTTCGCCAGGATGGTCTCGATCTCCTGACCTCGTGATCCGCCCGTCTCGGCCTCCCAAAGTGCTGGGATTACAGGCTTGAGCCACCGCGCCCGGCTTTCCTGTTACTCTTTAAATGCCTGTTGAATAAGGGAAGATTCACATATTTTTCTTTTCCTGTCTGCGTACTTGATATTTTGTTTTTTGTTTTTTATGTGGGTGTGCAGCTAACAGGAATTAGAAGCAGCCTCAGCCCTGGGGAGACTTCAGGACCGCCTCAGTCAGTGCTGAAGAGAGGCAGGGATTTGGGGGCTACCTCCTCCATAGGACGGACACCAAGGGCCAGAGGTCAGTAATCTCAGTGAGGTCACAAAGACGGGCACACCCAGCACCCTGGCCCATGTGCCGCTCCTTCACCTTTGTCTCTGCTCAAAGCTGCTCTCCTGGGTCATCACGGGTGATCTTTAGGCACGTGCTTGGTTCTTACAGAAGTGGTGTCTGGCTGTGGTCAGTGTGGGCCCTCAGGACTTCCATGTTTTTGGCTCCCATCAATATTGGGCAGTGGTGTATGTTTGTTTTGGAGTGGTAGATCGGGTGGATTTTGGCTTTGCCAACTCATTTAATACCTGTTCTCCTAGGCGCGGGGACCCTCTCGTAAGCCGCATATTCTCCTGGGTTCTGGGGCCCTATCATAAGCCGCGTATTCTCCTAGGCGCTGGGACCCTCTGGTAAGCCGCATGTTCTCCTAGGTTCTGGGACTCTATCATAAGCTGTGTGTTCTCCTAGGCGCTGGGACCCTATCGTAAACTGCATGTGAGGGATCTCGGAGGTGCTCCTTATGAGGATCCAATGCCTGACCTGAGGTGGAACAGTTGCAATTCAAAACCACCCCCCAGAAAAATGGTCTTCCATGAAACCCATCCCTGGTGCCAAAAAGGCTAGGCAAGAGCTGGCCTAACAGGTGCTAAGATGTCAGTAGATTTTTGGACTTGGGCCTCAGTTGAAGAGGATTAGATTTTGAAAGGTGGGGTTTGAAGGCTTCTAAAGGGCACGTTTTCATCTCCAGTGGGGCCTGGGCAGAACTGGGTAGAACTGACCCAGAAGCTGACAACTAGTCAGGCTGGCTCACTGCCTGTGTCCTGTGTGTGCAGCCTTGCTGTTTATTCAATTGTCTGGTGTTGTGGATTCCATCCATAGCTTCAGAATAGTGGAACCCATTACTTCAAGGCTGACCTTATTTAACGTTATCAAAAAGACATGAAATTCATTTAGTAAAAATCTTCCAGATACCTGTATCCTTTCTTTTCCCAGAGGCTTTTAAGTATTGCAACTTAAAAATCTTCCAAAATAACTTTAAAGGAAAACCTCTAAGTACATTTTTGATGAGCACCCTTGACAGCTTTAATATGTGAAGTAAATTCCCTTGACTTTTGTATTCCTAGAAACTCGATCATGTTTGCAGAAGACTTCGTATTTTCTCAACAGTGGCCACTGTTCAGTGACCATCATACCTGCCGTGTCTCATTTAGAAAGTTGGATGTGGATGTATTAACTTTTCAGACGCATAAACACATGCGTTGTTTAGTTTTGGTTTTGATTTTTTTGGGTTTTTCCCCCCCCAGCTGAATTCAAGAAAGGGAAACAAGGAGACAGAGTAAGTACCTGAAAGCGTCTAAGTGGCTGGGTGGGGGATCCTACTATGGTGTTGGATTGTGTTCTGCCAGACATCGCTCCTTGAAAAGCTGACCCTGAAAGGGCTGGCATTGCCCTCACCCTGGGACGTTCGTCTGTCTCACCAGAAAATGAAGAATCTGCCAGAGTACTGTGAGTCAAATTCAGTCAGAACTCGATTAACTAAGAGGCTTTGTCTCAAAGGCCAAAACATGAGGACACATTTTTAATTTTTAAGGAGTGCTTTATCGTGAGTCAGTTCTGATGTGTACTGCATTAGGAAACCTCTGAACTTCCACGGTCAGGGCCAGAACTCTGAGGGAAAGTGGTTGTGCCCTTCCCACTGATTTTTGTCACTAGCTTTATTCATTTCCTTAAAACCCTTTTTGTATGAGTTCTATTATAGTTTGAAAAAAAATTCACTTAGGTAGAACTGGAAGAGTTTCCGAAGTATTAATACTCATGACCCGTTCTGGGTCTCGGTATATGTGTACTCTATAAATGTACATGTGTGTATGTGGTGTATGCATACTACGTGTATTTCCACTGTGCATGTATTTACAACGTATAGGTATGTACACTACATTTGTGTCCTACACACGTGAATGCTGTAGGCATGCATGTACATGTGTATATGTGTGTATCTATGGTCACTATGGTTATATGCACACTACTTGGACACCTATCTGTTCTGCATGTGTACCTACATGCATGTATTTAATGCCATGTACATACCTGTGTACGTACACCATGTGGGTATGTGCACATTATTTCTGCAGATGTATATATACATTTGTGCACACAAGCATGCATGTACACTATGCACCCTGAATACACTTCTGGATATGTACACACTAATACGTACACATGCTGCATATGTATGTACACTGTTGCATATATGTATACGCTTTATACGTTAGTGTACTGATGTACGTTGTATACATGTGCATATGTGTACACTGCGCATGTGTATGCATGCTGTAGTGCACCTACGTACATTGGATAAGAGTGTATGCTATACGCACGTGTATACATATAGCAAATAGCATACCTATGTACATACGGATGTGCATGTTTATGCCATATGCATGTACATACAGGTTATAGTATACCTGTGCACACTGTATGCATATAGATGGGTGTACGTGCTATGCATGCACATATGTGTTAGCTTACCTATGTACATTTGCTATATGGATGTGTGTATGCTCTATGCTTTTACACACGTAGTGAACTTGTTTGTACACTGTTTGGATGTGTGTACACTCTATGCATGTATACCACATGGATCTAGATGTGTGTGCACTCTGTACGCATGTAGTGCACTTATGTACACCCTACGTATTTGGATGTGTGTACGCTCTACGCAGGTACACGTGTTACAGTGTACCATAAATTTACACTATGTGGATGTAAATGTGTGTGTGCTCTATGGCACCAGGAATAGGGCTCCCGCAGGGATCCAAGAACACACCATCTCGCTGGCACCGGAGAGTGTAGGATGAAAACAGTTGTTGGTTGCAACCTAGTTGAAATTTGGCAGGTTACTATATCCTTTGCAACGATTTAGGAACAGTCACTTGATTGATGTGTGTGTTCCTGAAATCACAAACAACTCTGTGAGGTGTGTCTCATCCCAAGACGAGAAAGGGAACCGAAACAGCAATGACTCGGTCACTTAAGTGAGGTAGAACTAACATAGCAGCTGTCTAGCTTTCTGTATTATAACTTTGTCAGCAACTCAATGAGAAATCGGCACTCATCAGGAAATGTGTCCACTTTCTACTGTTCTTTATTCGTGGCGTATTTACTGCCTCGTGTTATTCCTCACGATGTAGCAAAATCCCTCCTAGAGTTGTGAATATAAACAGTTCGTGACAAATGTAGTATTTTCTTTGTTAACATTGAAAACGATATGTAAGTTCATCTTCAGATACTGTTTGGAAGGATGAGAAAGAAGATATTTAGGACAAAAGAATAGAAAGCTTTCAAGTAAACAGGGAAAATAAGGACTTTGTGTAAAATATTTCCAAATTTGGAATTTGAGAATACTAAATCTCACATCTAAGATCATAGGTAGTTTTTTGGGGGGGTTTTAAAATTAGTAATTGGTTTTCCATGCCTTTGGGAATTTCAGTCCTGATGGAGGATTGCAAGAATAATCTGATTTTTCAGAACAGAAGGACAGTTTGTCTCAAAGGTAAATTCCAGGTTCTACCATAGAGAAATAGAAATTGCTGTCAACTTTCTGTAAGGTTCTTCAGTTCTTTCCTCTTCTGTGGTTAAAAAACCATCTCTGGGTTTAGTCTCAGCCAAGTTCCTCTTATTAGGTTGCCTTACATTTTGCACAGCTGTTGAGAGTCTTCATCATTCGTAGTTAACTTGTCAAAAGCAAAACTTTGTACTAGTTAGATCTGAGCACCTTGAAGGCAGGGCTTTGTTTTATATTTTTAATAAGCAGCAGGGTGATGGCAGGACTGAGGCCCTTCATCCCATCATGCGTTCCTCAGAGCTTTCAGAGTTCTCACTGCGTGCCGAGTGTGGTGTTGGCTGTGTAGCGTTTAAATAGGAATATGAGGTTCTGCGACTTGGTACGCTCTTACCACCTTCATAGAGAGCTTGGTGACAGCTTAGCATGACAGCTTGCACACCTGTTGTGTATACTTTATTACGGCCCCACAGAAAGGGTATTGATTTAAACGTGACTAATTTCTCATGTTTATTTTTGCCTTTATTCCTAGTTACAGTCCCGATACTTTTTCTTCCTTTAAAATCTTGCTAATCGCTGGTGAATTAGTGATAAACTGTATTTATGTGTTCTCTAAATCTAGCGATTTAATTGGAGGTCATTATTCTTGTACCATGTGTCAGTGCTATGTCAGGATGGTTCAGTTTTACGTTGTCAAAGGATTAACTAGAGCAGGATGCAGTCTTACTGGAACTTGCTCATTTATGAAATATAGGCACTTTATTTTTTGTTATACTCGAGGTGTGCTCAAATGTAAACATTTTGAGCCGTGTTAGAAGGATATACAAGATTGTAATGAAGAAATCAACAACTTGATCAAGTACCAGCTAATGAACTTTGTTTGAAGTTTATGGAACATGGACCTTGGCAATCAGTTTTCATCTTGACCTTTTATTTTTTACTAGAATCTTGGTCTGTCACCCAGGCTGGAAGCGTGGAGCACAGTAGTACGATGTCCGTTCACTGCAACCTCTACTTCCCAGGTTCAGGTGATTCTTATGCCTCAGCCTCCCTAGTAGCTGGGGTTACAGGGTGTGTGCCACTATGTCTGGATAATTTATTTTTAGTAGAGATGGGGTTTTGCCATGTTGGCCAAGCTGGTCTGCAACTCCTGACCTCAAGTGATCCACCCACCTCAGCTTCCCAAAGTGCTGGGATTACAGGTCTGAGCCACAATCGCTGGCCTGATCTTCTGTTCTAATATTGGTTATTCAGTCTCAATGATAGCGCCTGGTTGTATTAATTTGTTGTAGAAAGCACAATTGCAATGAATCTGGTTGTGTATGTACGTGCTGACTTAGCGTTCATGGCAGCACTGTGAGGTGGGCATTGTTCCTGAAGGAAGGCTGGATGGGCAAGTCGGGGCTTAGATATGGGACTTGTGGGCAGTCACTGTTGTCCCATGACTGAGATCAGGCCTGTCTGTCGCCTGTACCCTGAACTCTTAACACACGAACAAGCAAGTGTCAGTCGGTGCTCGAGTGTGATGTGGCCTGTGGTGTGTGCCTCTCAGCCTTGTTTGGCTCGGGGTAACAGGGCAACAGCTCCGTCCCTCGTGCGGCTGCCTGGGAGTCCCAGGAGAACCCACTGATACCGTTTATAAATGCCAGACATTGAACGTTCTCCTTGGTACCAGCACATCTGGAATCGGACAGTGCAGTTAGATTCTCGGCCAACAAACCTGTACAGGAGTGTGTGAACTCTGCCTTTGCTTCTCCCGGACAAAGGTGAATTCCTGGTCACTAGTGGATGGCAACAGGTGTGGCCTCAGGAGCAGCACGGAGACAGGCACCCGGGTGCAGGAAGAGCATCTGCAAGAGGGGTCGGGGAACGTGACAGACGCACGTGCGAGTTTAGCTGCTACCGTAGGGGGTATGGGGTGGGTGAGACCAGATTTTCTCATTGTTGCCCCTTTCTGAAAAGGACCCTGAATTGACTTCTCTGTGGCTCCTCGCGCCTCCTTGTCAGGTTGGAGGAGACTGGTCTCCTGGCTCAGGCCCTGCTTGTGGCAACACGGAAGCTGCTGTTGCTTGCCCTGCCCTCCCTGTGATGTCCTCTGTGCTGTTGTCCGGGAACAGTTCTGTTGAGCAAGCTTGGACTCTGCTCCCTTCTGCTCTTGGATTTCATGTCTGGAAGGCTTGTGTTCTTTCCTGATTTTTGATGATGCTGAGCTATGATTTTGCAAGGATCACACGTGCCCATACAGGGAGAAGCTCCTTTGCAAATTTAACATCTTGTCGCTCTCAAGCAGAGCTTGCTATCGAAGTTGACAGACTCCTGTGTTTTTGTTTTGGCAGAAACTGAATTTCAGTCCTAAGACAGCTTCAGCACACTTGATCCTAGCTCTTCTCTCTCACTGCTCCCCTCGTGTGTGGCAGAAATCATATGCCCTGAAGTTTACCAGTCCCTTCATTTGAAAATCAGTTAATGTATGCGATCCTCATGAGAATTTTACTTTTTATAAAAGCAATCGCAAAGACTGGGTTTTGTGAAACCAGTGTTTTATGTGTATATTACTTGCACTCACAATAAACTTTGTCTTCTAAATATTTCATGTTTCAGATTAGCACTGGAATCATGCCCTGGAGTAGTTTTGCTTTTCTGCTTTTATTTTTGGCTAAGGTAAACTTGAGAACATTGTGATATTAGGTGTAGTGAGCCCTTTTAGCTGCTTCTATGTCTGTTTTCCTTTAAGCCAGAACCAGCAGACGGATACCAGTTTGTGAGCACCTGGCATCTCCCAGGCCTTTTCTGGGTCTTCCCTCCACTGTCTCGTGGACAGAACAGTCACTCGTGGAAGGTGAACCTGAGAATCTGTGCGTGGAATTAAGTAAATGTCATAGCTCTCTTCTGTGATGAACTGAATCACATTAAGCCCAGTAAATTGTAACAGCAGGTTTTGCACATACAAAGCATTGAACACCAGGACAGGTAACCAGGCTGCGACACTTCTGGTCCTGCACAAGACCTCCGGTATCACAGCACATTTAACAAATTGGATGCATTGAGTGTTTGAAAACGTTGTGTATGTACCATGTCCGTGATTTTCG
Organism: Chlorocebus sabaeus; assembly: GCF_047675955.1. Classification (NCBI taxonomy): domain Eukaryota; kingdom Metazoa; phylum Chordata; class Mammalia; order Primates; family Cercopithecidae; genus Chlorocebus; species Chlorocebus sabaeus. The sequence continues at coordinate 288,621 of NW_027327522.1, forward strand.
AGGGCCTGGAAAAACACCTCTGTGGTTATAGCAATCTTGATCGATGGGAGCTTAAGGTTAGTACTGGGGCAGACTGTGTTTTAAAGAATCAAGGTCTCTCGAGTATGTTTCGGTTTTCCCATGAAGAAGAAAGATGTTAGCTGTTCTTTCCTGGACTGTGGCTATCAGAGTGCCTCACCACGGTCACTCACACGTTTAGTTCATTTCCATTTAACCGGGCTGGACTTGGGCCAGAGTACTTCGGTTGTCAAATGTTATATGAGGCTGAGGAATTGTCTTCTGCTTCATCGTTGGCATATGGAAATACTGTTTTTCAAAGCATACTCTACTTTCTTATTTGTGTTTATATAAAATAATAGAATGGTTATTTTAACTGTGCAGTTTCCTATGCTTGCTTATTTAATTGCGGAAAGATAATGGTTTTATTTTGCTAAAATCTGTGCTAGGAATTGTGCAAAATCTTTGTGAAATACCCAGTTTACTAGCTTAAGTTATAGATCTTTGTATAGAAAAGAAAAAGCCTATTGCTAAAAGGAGCATTGTCTTTATCGATGCAAAAAGTTTTAGGCTTATTGGCCGTGTAGTCAGTAAAATGCATCAGAATGTGGCGAAAATTGAGAAAAGCGTTGAAGTTTTAAAATCTGCTATGCAGTTTTCTTCAACTCCCTTGCAAGATACTTAATTTGAATAAAAGACAGAATAAAGTGTTCCCATTGAGGAAAGTGGCAGGAGGACTGTTCAGAATGTGTTCTGAATCTGAGCAGTCCTGCCACGCTTGTCTGTGAGGTGGTGGTGTCCATGGTATCACTTTTACAGAACTTTAAGAATGCTGCTTCTGTGAATAAAATACATTTATTCTTAGCATTTCAGTTTTGAGTTTTGAGAAGTGTAAAACGTGTTAATGCTTTCTTTCCCTTACAGAATTTGCTTGTTCTTTTTTTTTTTTCCTTTTTAAATGCCTACAAGACTCTGAAGCACATTAATCACTTAAAAAGAAAAGAAAAAAAAAAAGTCCCGGGCGTGATGGCTCACGCCTGTAATCCCAGCGCTTTGGGAGGCCAAGGCGGGTGGATTGCTTGAGCCTGGGAGCTTGAGATCCAGGGAACCAGCCTGGGCAACCTGGTGAAATCCCGCATCTACTGAAAACACACAAATTAGCTGGGCGTGATGACTGCACACCTGTAGTCCCAGCTACTCCAGAGGCTGAAGAGAATTGCTTGAGCCTGGGAGGCGGACCTTGCAGTGAGTGGAGATCATGCCCTTGCTGTCAAGCCTTGTTGACAGAGTTTGGACCCTGCCTGATAAACAGCAACGTTCATAACGTATGGGTGAACTGCCCGGCTGCTCTGTCTAGAGTAGAATAAATCCAATTACGTTTTTGTCTTTTATTAGCATTGAAATTTTCTTAATCATCCCTTCGTTTTCATTACATTGTAGCAATATATTGCTGCTTAGAGTCTGGAACAAGTAGGCTTCTCTGGATCAGGTTCTTACTGGATTGCTAAAACTTAGAATGATTTTTCCCCTCCTTGGATGTGACTTACAGAATTTTGCCTTTTGAGGTGATGTGTTGCATTTGATAGCGGACACAGGAACGCCCGAAGAATTCACTTACGGGGCTAAAATATACGTACTTTGTAGTGTTTCCCTCCTAGAATGAAAACGGTACCTCTCATTTGGGATCGATGATGCTATTTGCTGAAAACATTTTAAATTGTATTTATTTTAATTTTTTGAGACAGAGTCTTGCTCTGTCGCCCAGACTGGAGTGCAGTGGCACGATCTCGGCTCACTGCAAACTCCACCTCCCAGCTTCACACCAGTCTCCTGCCTCAACCTTCCGAGTAGCTGGGACTACAGGTGCCCGCTGCCACACCTGGCTAATTTTTTTATTTTTGGTAGAGACGGGGGGTTATCACCGTGTTAGCCAGAATGGTCTCGAGCTCCTGACCTTGTGATCCACCTGCCTCGTCCTCCCAATGTGCTGGGATTGCAAGTGTGAGCCGCTGCACCCGGCCGAAAACATGTTTCTTGACTGCCTCAGTCCTCATTTGGGTAGTCTGTTCTTTGTAGGACATTCAGGGAGCGGGGACATCTTGAGTCTTGAAAGGCGCGCTCTGTGAGATGGGAATCTTCCGGCTGCTTTAATCACATTTAGTGTGATTTAGGGAATCCTGCCGGTTGTCATTTACTGGAGAGCGCAGTTTCCTGGCTGCCCTGGTCTTTGAGGGGAGGGAGACTGAGGGGTCATTTTCCCACCTGGACCAATGTGTTTATTAAACCTGGCTTGTGTATCCTTTGGATCTTTTTATGAAGGAAAAGCCACATCTGTGACTTTCAGATGAGTGGAAGTCATGTTAAAAATATATATATATGTGTGTGTGTGTGTGTGTGTATATATATATATATATGGCTACTATGGAGAAGTTTTGTCCTTGTGACCTGTGAATACAGTCACAGGAGAGCAGAATGTTCACGGTGTGGGTGCCTACAGTGGACATGCAGAGTCACATTCTTCACTAGTATTACGTTAAAAAGTGACAAATAAGAGAAAAATATTTTGCTCATTACAACCTTGGTAAGAAGCTGGCAGCACTCTTGTTTTTGGAGGGGTGTGAAGGGAATATTGAGAAAGTGTCATCAACATTAGACTCACCCACTCTGCAAATCCTGTGCCAGCTGGAGTGAGGACCCCGTGATGGAAAGATGCACCCCTCTGCCCCGAAGGAGTTGAATCTTTGTGGCGCTCAGGATGCATGGTTCATCTCTATATAAAGGCAGAATGTGAAATGCCGTGGAGGCTGAGAGAAGCGATGTGGTTAGCAAGTATGAGTGAGACGTTTGGGACTTGTTAGCACCTGGCGTGTGCGCAGCAAGCTTTGCTATCTGCACATGTGTGATCCTTAGAACACTGGCGTCTGGAGCCGTGGGGGCTGTAGAGGGCCCCAGCTCCCGGCGGGCTGAGGAGTTCCCTGTTACCACCAGGATAACCGTGATTTTGAAGGCTGTCCCCAAGTCCTGGAAGGGGCTCCTTTCAGAGAGGAAAACACCCCAGAGCCTCGGGCAGAATTCAGTGATTTTTATTATAATGTTGTTTAGATTTCGCAAACATGAAACCGAGAACGTATTTCAGAATGCTTATGATTCTTTTGTAACCATGGAAACAAAGTAATTTGCAGTCGATGGACAGTTTGCAGAAGCTGAACGGCCAACATCATGAGCACGGTGCTCTCCCTACCGCCCTGGGCCTTGCTCCGGTTTGCTGGGGAGGCTTTGCAGGGCCTCTTGGCTGGGATACCTCTCTCATGTCCCATGTTGCTACCCCTGGTCACAGCCATACTGCTGGGCACCTGCGCCATGAGGACACTGAGTGGACACGGAGCCGCGGGGCAGCAGTTGGTCAGGAGGTGGCATCCACATGGTCCGAAACAGGTTTCTGTTCATTAAGAATGATCATTGCAATAGAAACAGACTGAAAGAAAACTCTACTGACCTGAGAATGTGTCAGCTGAGTTGCATAGGGAAGTGCAGTGAAGAAGGTGAGGGCTGAAAGGAAATGAGGGAGGGAGAGGAAAGGAGAGAAGGGAAGCAAAAGGGGGAGGGCGGATGGGAGTGAAGAGGGAGATGTGGAGGAGGAAGAAGAGAGAGAGGGGTGGGCAGGAGCCTGGGAAATGTGTCCCAGAGCCGGTTCCTGACCGTCGTGGGTGCATCAGAGCTGATCTTCCAGGAGAGGTGGCCTGGGAGGGCTGACCCTTAGGAAGTAAGGGCCAGGGGGAGCTGATTTTTTGGCCCTCAGCGGGGCTGTTGTTGACCTGAGATACAGTGGATAGTTTTCCTGAAGAGGTCGTCTGCACAGCCACCATTAGCTGCCAGGTTGGAGAGAGAAGTGCTCCTCCCCATGGGTTCTATTTTGTGGATTTTTCCCAGTTTACCTGAGCAGCCTGTCAGTGGAAATGTCGGGGATTACTAACATGTCTCCATTCTACAGAGCAGTCGACCAGCTTCCGATCCTGTAGTTGTTGGGGGCACCATTCCCGTCCTGTCAGTGCCGGCCCAGCGTGGAAGCCGCAGCCCGAGGCGCTGGGAAACCTGCGGGGCTCTCGCTGCCGGGGTTCTGATGGGAGTCGTGCGCTGGAATAAAGATGTCCTTAGGGCAGAGCCTGGCGAGGAGGGGGTGCTGCTGTTGCAGCAGTACATGGAATTTCAAATGACAAATGAAACAAGCTTTTAATTATGACCAGAGTCCTATGCTCTGCGTTTCTTCAAATGGAAAAGTTGTGCTGAAATGAATTTGCTGTTAATCGGTTGCCTCATGCAAGACGCAAGACGGAGGGCTGGGAGCAAAGTAGAATGTGGACTTACCTACAAAGCTTCCTCCTCTCAGACTATAATCAGTTGCATGGTGCTACACAGGAATACGTGAGAATTCATGTGAGAAAGGTGATGGGTGCAGACCTGTGTGACCGGCAGGTGTGGGGGTAGGTTTGAGAGAAGCTTTTGGCTGAAGTGGTGTCAAGTGCAGGTGCTGAAGTGTGATGTCTGTCTGGATGGAAGAGCACACGCCTCTGGGCTGCGGGAAACAGATAAAGGAGGAGGTGAGCAGACGTGAGTCGTGTCTTAGGAATGGTAGCAATTCAGGCAGACCCAGGATCAGGCTCCCACGGGGGAGGAGTGGATATCAGGACCCAGGGAACGTGGGGCGGGGGTCATGCCCAGGCCTCTGCGGGTCTTGCTCTTGTGTCAGCAGGGCCCTGTGCTTGCCCTCCTTAAAACTTTCCTGATCCATAAAATGGGCACGACAAAATCCACCTTGTGACACTGAAGCTTAAATGAGATGATGTACATGGTGCCTTCCTTCCCTTCCTGACATATCATAGACTCACAGCTATGGTAGCAGCGACAGACTGGATGGAATGCTGGAGCCGCTTTGCGCCTGGTGAAGCCACATGGATTTGTGCAGTGCTGGCGACTGTCTGAAAGCCTTTGGTCATGGAAGTGGCAGCCTGGAGTGGCTCTTGGCATACTTGAGTCTGTGGAGTGTAAGGTTGACTGGAGCTCCGAGGCCATTGATACTATCCAGGGGTGAGCTGATGAGGCCCTAAAACATGGGGGAAGGCCGAGAGGACTTGGCTGCCAGAAGCATTGTAGATTTCTGGCTTTGAGAACTTGCTGACTTATGGACATAGGAAGGTAAACCCAGATGGCTCCAAAATTGTAAGTCCAGAAGAAAGGTGGGAGGGTACAATTGCTGACTAGGTCATTGTTGCCCTGTCCCTTTGTTTCTGGCCATCGTTTCTCCTCCCTCCCCTGCCTTTGTGGGCTGGAGGGCCTGAGCCTGCACAGCGGTGTATTTCATGATGACAATGGCCGATTATTACCCTGCAGTAAGAAGTCTCTCCATTTTATTTGGCAGCAGTAGTTAAATAAATTTAAGGAGTGATGGTGTAGTAGTATTTGTTTTGTTTGTGCTTTTTTTTTTTTTTTAGTGTCATTTAACTGAATGTTATTTCCAATTTCGCTGATCACTTTGAGAGGCCAAAACATGCTTTGATTTGTTATTTTGTGTTTGAGCTAGTTTATTGCCTCACAGGAATGCCAATTCTGTTGTCACACATCGTTAAGTATCTCAAATTGTGTTACTATAATACTTAGCTGAATTACCTCCCTTATTTTGGCTTTTAAAAATCTAAAATCTGTGTGAAACACAGGATGGAGCATCTCCATTGAGGGTTGTTGGGAAGTGTGACTTTTCCTGGCATGCTTGAAAATCAGTGACATTATTTTATAGAAACACTTTGTAACTGACACCAAAGCTAGAAGCTCCTGTAAAGGGCAGAGTAGGCAACATGTTATACTTTGAGGGCCACAGAAGTCTCTGCATATATTTCTTTTGTTAAAACTTCAAAGTGTAAAAATCACTTCTGGTTCCCTGGCCAAGGCTCGGTCGGGGATCATGGTTTGCAGACCCTTGACAGCAGCTTAGCTGAAAACTGGTCTCCCATGCAGTGAGCAGGAGCCCACCTCATTGCTTCAGCCAGAAAGATGCTGCCCTCATGCTGGAATTTACTTCAAACAAACTTGAAAGCTCTGGCACCGCTGCTCATTTCCATACTGTTGCAGGCTATCTAAAATACGGAGGATGCCTTGGCGTTTTGATTTTGTTACTCCTCTGGAAGGGCTCTGAGATGGCTCATCGCGAGTTAGACATTTGCAGAAATGATCAAGCAGAGCTGCAGCGATCTTGCAGATCAAGTGAAGTTTTTTCTGAAAGCTTGTTATAGGCTTAAATTTCTGATCCCGTTCCATCCACTGATCTTGTATGATTGGTTTCTTTTTGCACCCATTTGGGTCTGTGAAGCATCTCCCCACCGTTGTAGAACTTTAGCTGTGATTTCATGCGTGAGTCGGTATCCTCACTCCTCTTCTGTGAGGAGAAAGCGCTGTAGCTCCTGCGTGGTTTCCAGCCCCTCCCTGCACGTGGATGGATTGGGAGGTATTTGTGGTGTGTGAACTTGCTACCCCCAGAGGCTCCTTGTTCACTCCCCTGGACCATACTCTTCCCTACTCCCATGGACTGCACTCCTCCCTCCTGGTTCATTCCCCAGAACACATTCCTCCCTCCTCCTTCCTGGCTCACTCCCCTGGACCACACATCTCCCTCCTGGTTCACTCCCTGGACCACACTCCTCCCTCCTGGTTCATTCACTGGACCGCATTCCTCCGTCCTCCTTCCTGGCTCACTCCCCTGGACCACACACCTCCCTCCTGGTTCACTCCCTGGACCACACTCCTCCCTCCTGGTTCACTCCCTGGACCACACTCCTCCCTCCTGGTTCACTCCCTGGACCACACTCCTCCCTCCTGGTTCACTCCCTGGACCACACTCCTCCCTCCTGGTTCACTCCCTGGACCACACTCCTCCCTCCTGGTTCACTCCCCTGGACCACACTCCTCCCTCCTGGTTCACTCCCCTGGACCACACTCCTCCCTCCTGGTTCACTCCCCTGGACCACACTCCTCCCTCCTGGTTCACTCCCTGGACCACACTCCTCCCTCCTGGTTCACTCCCTGGACCACACTCCTCCCTCCTGGTTCACTCCCTGGGCCGAACTCCTGCCTCCTGTTTCACTCGCTTGGCCGAACTCCACCCTCCTCCCTCCTGGTTCACTCTCCTGTGTCCCCACGCCTCTCTCCTGGTTCACTGCCCTGGGCCCCCACGCCTGCCTGCTGGTTCACTGCCCTGGGGCCTCATGCCTCCCTCCTTGTTCACTCCCCTGAGCCTCCACTTCTCCCTCATAGTTCACTCCCCAGGACCCCCACTCCTCCCTACTCCCCTGGGCCACATTCCTCCCTCCTGGTTCACTCCCCTGGGTCCCCACTCCTCCCTCTTGGGGGTGTGGTAGTTTCTGCTGTGCTTGTGCCAGCACGATAAGGCTGAGTGGCAGCTCCAGGGCTATGGCTGCTCACGCAGCTGTGGCGTTAGTGCAGAGAACTGCGGGGATGCAGCTGCCCTTGTTGTGATGCTTCGAGTGTCACAGTCGGTATGGGAAACTGGGTGGGACGTGGATGTCCCAGGAAGGGACAGGAGCCTCCCCTCAGCCTCTGTCAAACACTTCTCAGCCAGGCATGGTGGCTCATGCCTGTAATCCCAGCCCTTTGGGAGGCCGGGGTGGGTAGATCACCTGAGGTCAGGAGTTGGAGACCAGCTTGACCAATGTGGTAATTTTTGACACATTAAGGATTAAGGAAAATGACTCTCACTCGTTTGCCTTGCTTTTTAATTGATGATTGGTGTAGCCCAGTAGTCTGAACTTGTTAAGCAACCATTCTTACTGAAAGACTAATGTTTAAAAGTCTCTTCCTCTGGACACGTCTTTGGCTGCTGTAATCAAATGCAATGTAATCAAATGCAATGTAATCAGCACTGGTTAATGGCTTTCCTTGTTTGGCTAACAAATGCTCCTCAGAAACTTTGGTTTCTTGTTATTTTCATTTATAATTATGTTTTAAGCCTTCTAATTTTTCTAGCTTTCCTGCGAGTTGGGAATAATTGTGATGGGTGCTTAGTTTGGGATGTTGACGTATACTCTATGCCCAGCTACTATGCCATTGTGTGAACACTGATTTGTCACTTTCTCATGAAGACTGATTTCACCTAGTTTGGTAAATTCTATTAATTTTAAGGAAGGGGGTGGAATGCAACTGCTGTTAGGAGGCTCTTTTAACGATCGGGGAAATGTTGCCATGATTATTACCGTTACAGAAGGAACATACAAATACGTGCTGCCTTCAGTCATGATGAATATGTAAGTCCGCGTCTGTGACTGCAGAAAACAGCAGCCCCAAATCTTAAAATCGTGTGGATGCACCAAGCCCATGTGCAGGGCACTGTGGAGCAGCCTGGGTTAGCCGAAGTTGGCCCACAAGCCCTGAGGGATGGTGTCTGAGTTATGATAAGGCTCTGACTTGGGATTAAACAGACCTCCAAATACTGTGATATTCTAAACAAAGACACAATACTGCCCAGGGAGCCCAGTGGGCACCTGTAGGCAGTGTAGGTGAGAAAAGGTTCCAAAGAAGATTCCTGCAGCTCAGCTAGGAGGATTCTGTAAGGCAGTAGACACATCAATGTTCATATGGGAGTGTTGAGCTATATTCATTCCTTTTAAGCAGCCAGGCTTGTGTGTGTTTTTAGGGGCACTCACATGGTGCCCCTTCCACCCTCACTGCTGGTTGTGCCTGTTTGATGTTGCGGATTTCTGTGTTAAGTGTGTCCACTCTCCAAATGTATCTCTGTCTCTAGAATATTTTAGAGTAGACCATTTATTGTTTAAACGCTTGCATTTAGTGAGGAAGAAATCTTTAAAACGGGCCATACAGACCCTGCTATAAATGTTGAACAATGGAATGTGTAATGTTTAACACGTAGTGTTTAAAGTAGAAGACAGTTTAATTTAGAAATCCTGTTGGAATGCCAGTTTAAATTACCACCATCCATATGCATATGGAAAAGAATGAGAGTGAATGTACAGAAATGGAATTTTCTCTATTTTGTAGAGATTCTGTAATGTATCAGGTACAAGCCTCACTTCATGATTTAAATGCATGAAGCTGAAATTACAAAACTTGACAAAAACATGCCTTTGAATAGTGAGCCTTTATCCTCCTTGAAATAGTGATTCATTCACTAAAATGTCCACCTGCAACTTTGTCAAACACATTTGTTGCATTAGTTCTCAAGTGAGCTCAGTTTTCCAGACAGGGAGATTATTATTGCTTAAAGTTTGTCCTGATGATGTTGGTGAACAGGGAAAATCCTATGATGTGGATCCTCTGCGTGTGTTACACATCAGATGCGGCCTGCCCAACCCTCTGCCTGTAACTGGGAACCTTGACTGTCGGGATCATTGTAGAGAACCTTGAGGAAAGCAAAACAAAGAGCCTCTGGAGTAGCAAAAGATGTAGCTGATTTCATGCAGTAAAACTTACACATTTTTCTTTAAAATGCATCCTTCGGAACCTCAGTTTGCTGATTATTTTAGAATCACTGTAGTCTGCTGACAGCAGTCGTGGGAACAGGTGCGTGGCCTGGCTGGTGCAGGAGGGTCTCAGAGCGGAGCCACACTGCTGACACCAAAGGAGGGACTGGAGCCATCACGCTCGTGACTCGTGCAGATGGCCTTGGCTGACCTCCAGAAGAGGAAACGTCAGTATCCAAGGAGGAAAAAGTCTATTAATTTCATGAGTGTTTGCCTTCACAATGGCTACAACCCTGAGTTTGTGGCACCTGCTGTCTCTGGAATGAGGAGTCTTCCCTTCCTGGCAGATAAGCTCTAGATGGGAACAGGAGCTGTGGTTGCTGGATTGAAGAGGTTTCCTTCTTGGGGAGGTGGCCTTTGAGCCTGACATGAAGGAAGCTGTGACTGGCGGGAAAGGGCCTTGGAGACAGTGTATTTACCAGGAGGGTCGGTGACTGAGAACCATCCTGTTCCGAGTGTTGCCATTCTGGTTCTAGAGTAAACTTGGGGAGAAACAACAGCCAAAAGCCTCGAGAAATATTCTGTGATGTTGATCACGTTTGGTAGATTTGTTGCTGAGACTCTGAAATGAGAAGCCCTGGAGGTGCAGGTCTATCAGGCCGTGGGACGTGGGACAGTTGCTGCTTCAGGGGTTGGAGTCCCCGTGCCAGAGGCTCACTCCTGCAGAGACTTTTGCACAGTAGGCAACTGCTGCCTCTGGTTGACTGTGAGTCCCCCAGATGAATACCCATGAAAGGTACCATGTCAGTAAAGAGTCAAACTCTGTGAAGCATTTGGAGATTTATTCTGAGCCAAATGAGTTACCATGGCCCTTGATACTACCCTCAGGAGATCCTACGAATGCATTCCCGAGGTGGTCAGAGCCCAGCCTGGTTTTATAGCTTTTAGGGAGACACGAGACAATCGATCAAATAAATGTAAGATGTACATGGGTTTGGTCTGGAAAGGTGGGACAACTGGAAGCAGGGGTGTCCAGGTCATAGGTAGATTCGAAAATTTCCTGATTGACAGTTGGTTAAGAGAGTTGTCAGATAAGGGGTTGTGGAGACCAAGGCTTTGTCATGTGGAGGAAATCCTCCAGGTAGCTTCGGAGAGAATAGATCGTAAATGTTTCTCATCAGACTAAGCGTCTAAGTTCTGTCTAATTCCAGAAGGGAGGTGGGGTGATGAGGCAAGTCCGACCCCCCAGCGATCATGGCCTGGACTAGTTTTTCAGATTAGCTTTGGAATGCCCTTGTCAAAAGCCGGGGCTGTTCAGATGGCCAAAGTGGCTTCGAATTCTAATGTTTTCACATCCAGAAAGTGATTGTGTTTTTTTCTGTGGATGACAGCCAGTGTGGTAATTAATATTTTATTAGCAGACTAATTTGAAAGTCAATGTGTTTTCAAGTGTGTTAATTATTAAATCATCAACAAACAGAGAAGGGCTTACTTTGAAACCAGGCTGAGACTCAAGAGGCTCGGCAAAGAAAACGATGGACTTGGGAGAACTGATTCACGTGTTTACTGCGCCAAGTTTCAGGCATTATGAGAAGTCTGTGCTGATACATTGTGACTTGAGAACTTAAATCTTTTTTTTCCTTTAAACGGTCAGCATTTCTGTCTCCTGTGTTTTGTCTTCCTGCTGTGGAGCACTTTAGGTTTGTGTTCACGTGGCGTTGTTCCCTGAACCACCGGCTTTGCGTCTCCTCCGTCCTGTCCGCCTTGATCGCGTCTTCCCCGCCCCGTGGGTTTTATCCTGAGGACTGTTCTCCGCTGTGTGGAGTGGAGGATCAGTGGACAATGGCTTTACCGACTCATTTTCTATGTAGCTCCCAGTTTCTCAAAATCATAATTGTCTTGGATTCCCTGTGAAACTGGGAGTCAGGCCTTGGGCACAGTGCTGGGTGGCCTTGGGCGCAGTACTGGCGCAGGAGGGAGAGATGAGAATAGGAAGGACGGGTTTGTCAGGGGAAGGAACCCTTTGCCGCATTCCTGTGTCTGTTTTAGGTTAAAGATGAATGGCCGGGTGGTGGGTGTCTCCCCTGCTGTGGCTGGACCTCGCTGTACTGAACCCTGAGCAGGGGCTCCAGGAGCTGCCTCCTGCCAGGCCGGGGCCACAGGGCTGGGCTGCTGCCTGTGGGGTGGGTTGTGAGGGCTCGTGCCAAGTTGCAAGGGACTGCACTGCTCCTGTGTGACCTGAGGGGCATGGGGGAAGCTGGTCTGTGCTCGTTACCTGGGAGAAGTTGAGCTCACCTGGGCCAGAGCCTCTGTGGAGGTATTAAGGCAGAGGCCTGGAATTCCTGCTTTCCCCAAACAGCAAGAAAGCTCAGTGTTGCACCTGCTCTGAGATGCCCTCAGCAGCCATATATAGTTGACTTGAACATGAGGGAAGGTGCCAATTAACCCGGCTCTGTGGAGAGCATTGAGGAGTCCAGGCCCTGGGCCCCGGGCTTTGTAATATGTTCCTTCCTGAACAAAAAACAACAAAAGATCCCTGTGGTTGATGCCGACTGCGTGGGGTAGGACATGCCGAGCTTGCGTGGGGCTTGCCCCTGAGTTTCCTTGGTGCTCCTCCCAGCCCCCACGGACACCAGCCTTTCCAGGCCGAGGCTTGTCCTGTTTAGACCCTCGTTGGTGGGGTCTGTGGTCCTGGATCGAGGGCCCAAGCACTTCTTTCATGATTATAAATGATTCACCAGAGACACACGGCTGCCCCCAAACATCTCACGAGCATGAGATACAGCCAGTGTCGCCGCCGCAAGCTCATAATTCTCGTGGAAAGAGGAAATTTTACTTTTAATGTGCTCGTGAGACTCAGATGCAAATATTTAATTCCCGTTCAACTTTCAAGACCTTGAGAACCTCTGAGATTCCTTGAAAGCTGTTTCTTTGCCCCACGACTAACTCTCTTGTGGAAGGAGGCTGGGGTGGTCCGCGGGGTCTGGGGTCCTGCTGCGTTCTCCAGGATTCCTTAGGTTTTCAGCAGGTGGAGCTGATTGACTCTGACATTTCCATTATATTGTTCTTGTGTTGCCTCAGTTAACTTAGAATAATCAGTATTTACCAGAAATAATTGATGGCGAGATGGGAATTATTGGTGATTCCCTGACATAGACAGCCTGTATAGATAAGTGTGTTACACAGTGTCTGATTTCTGAGATGTTGGTCCAAACCTTCTCAGCAACACACTTTGAAGGGTAGATTCCTGTGCAGGAGAAGCTGCTTTTCCCCGAGACGCGGTGGCGGCCCCTGCACTAGCATGGCAGGGTGGGTCTGTGACTGGGCAGGGCTGGACATGCTCCTGTCCGCCCCGGCGCCAGGCGCCCACCTCCGCACCACGTGTTTGTCGAGGGTTGCCTGCCTTTGTTCCCCCAGCTCGAACTCATAGAATGGTATACCTTCCTTGACACATTCCTGCATAGAGATGATTAGATCTGGGGGCTGAATCTCAATCTGACATGCATGTAGGTAAATTATTCACGTGAATGACTTGGGTCCTCCACGTTCAGGGTCAGGAGGCCCGGGGTGGGTTTGGAGACAGCTGCCTCGCCTCAGGAAATTTCTCTCAGGGCCTGTTTCTTTCTCTAGCAAAGTAAATGATGCCTACCTCACAAGGCTTGACACACGCTCAGTACTCAGATGCTGTCTGGTCTTTATTATAGTTAGTATTTGGGGAACAGCGTGGCTGGTAAGAAAATGCATTATCTTTACAATTTATAGAATGTCACACAAGGCAAGTGTGAAACCGGGACTCTACCCTAATCTGAAGATGCTGGTGCTTACTCTTCTCCTTAAGCATTTTGTTGTAATTCTGGCGTGTGTCAGCCAAGTCATATGACGGCACCGCAGGCGTGATGCCAGCTCAGTTACCTTGGAACGGGGAGCCTGAGGCTGCCAAGGAGCAACCCTCCTGCCTCCAGCCTTCGGCGGTTTCTCTGTCTCCTTCCCTCTGTCCCTCCCTATCCCCCACTCCTCCTCACCACTCCTGCTCCCCTCCCTACCCCCCTCACTTACTCTACAACAGACCCCCAGACTTTGACAAATCCCATCTGGGCCTATTTATCACTCGGCTGGGAAACCAGAGGGAAAGGGGCCCAGTTACTACAAAAATAGAGAATTGAAATAGAATGTGAGCTACTTTTGCATATTTTTTATTTTAATCTGAATATAAAAGGCAAGTATCAACACAAAATGGGTGCTAACTGCGCCACACAGCTCCAAGTCTGCCTTGTCAGGGCTCTGTGGCTTCCCACGCCCTGGCCTTCTCTATGAGCGTCTGGACATGCCGTGGCTGCGAAAGGAGCATTCAGTTATGGTCCTTTGAATGTTGCAGAGTCACGTTTAATAAAAATCTTCACG